>NW_005370635.1:689091-728511 GCF_000412655.1 Myotis brandtii
ATAGATATAGATATAGATATAGATATAGATAGATATATAGAGATATAGAGATAGATATATAGAGATATACATAGAGAGATATAGATATATATATATTTTAAAGGGACTCAGATTATTCTGATGCAGTCATCCATCCAGAGGCTGGCTTTGAAAAAGGAAGGATTACAGATCTGAAGACAAATTCCCACTCTGCAGTTGCTTACACATTTAGACAAGCTCTTCTAATGTCTCCGGGCCTTCGCTTCCTCATCTCTGTGGTACAGGTAATCCGCTGACGTTTCTAAACAGTGCTTTTTATTTGTATTTTCTTGCTGCCTTCACATCCTAAGCATTTTGGATGAGATGTAGTGTCCCAGAGGAGAGGGCGGGGCCTGTGGGGCCATGGCCCTTTTACCACGTGGTAAGCCAGTGCTCTGTATAGTGGTGTTTAAATTTACAGAAACTTCTCACTTTCCAAGGCACCTGGAGTCTGGAGAGTTACAAGGAAATCAATTTTATGTCTGCTACACTTTCCTATCCCCCTCCTCCCTCTCTCCACAGAGGAAGGCAGACAACTCAATGAAAGGAAGCCACTTCAAATCTTACTAACATACATTCTGTTCTAAGGTGCAAAACCACCGAGCAACAAACAAAAGAACACCTTGCATTATCTACCTCTGAAAAGCCTACTTCAACAGCCAGAACAGCCCTCCCATCCGTTTCATAAAGAAATACACTTCCAGCACAACTATTTTTATGTTTAATAATCAACCACAAAAACATGTAATGTGTATGTGTGTACAGATGTGTATATGTCCCTGATCAATTGCGTACTAATAATAATTCTAATGAGAATTTAATCCAGAATACATTTTCTAATAGAGTGCTGTGTGAGCAAAAAAAAATTAACAATTTACAATTTTTAGTGTATATACATATTTTTGTTGAAAAGAAAAGTGATAGGGTAAAAGACTTTTAAGCATAAAAATATATCATGTTAAGATAAAATTCTCTAGGAGAAGTGAAATGGGAACACAATTTCAAGGAGAAAAAAACTTCCAACTGTTAAAAAAAAAAGAGCTTATTTGTGTGTTCTTTGAACCATGGGTATTAAATCACGATGATATTTAGATTCCACTGGGTAAATTTTTATAAGTGCTATAACGGTTTCATTCGAAAATGTCAATATTTACAATATACCGGGAATTATATCCTTTGCAACTATTTAATTTAAATGGAAAACATCTGATATAAACTTGAAAAGGAGGTCACAGCTTTTTAGAAGTTTTTAAGGGGGCACACAGAAAAAGAGTTTGAGGTGCACGGGGCGACCACAGGCTGTACTACATGTCAAGGTGGAGAGAGCAGACAACGTGACATGGGGGCTGGGGAAGCCACAGCCCTTTGCAGCCCCGGGGGTCAGGGTAAGAGCCAGAGGGAATGGCAAGTTGGTGCACTGAGGCTGCCGTCTGGGCTTCCCATGGCCAAAGTGTGGCATTCAGAGACCCAGAAGTTTCCACCAGCACCAGCACAGCCATGAAGGTGCTGAGTGATCCATCCTACTGACTTCAGGACAGCACAGGTGATCCAACCCCAGTAGTGTGAGCCACAACACATGTGACCCCAGAAGACCAGACAGTCCATTTACCCTCCCCGGTCAACAGGGGCACAGAGTAGAGCACTGAGTGTCTAGAAGTCCATCCCCTGACCAGGGAACCCAAGGGGATCCCTCCAACACCCAGGACCAGAGGAGAAGAAGGGGAAGGAGGAACACCATAAGAGAACCTACCTGATTGTCGAGGGTTGAGTGTCTAGAAGTTCCATCTCCTGACCAGGGAACCCAAGGGGGTCCCTCCAACACCCAGGACCAGAGGAGGAGAAGGGGAAGTGAGGAACACCATAAGAGAACCTACCTGATTGTCGAGGGAGAATGAGTCACCCAAAAGAGACTAAACAGCACTGTTAGGGAATTTAACTTAGAAAACCCTGACTATTTATACAGGAAAGATGCTATAAACCAGAAGAGACCTCAGTGTTAATTGGCAAACCTCGGTTTTGTGCTACCCAGCAGGGTAGGGATGCATAAGGAGGTTCAAATCAGCTGGAGATCAGAGTCTACATTGTCTTTGTGCACTGAGTGTCATGTGAGCAGATATGCCATCCTATCACACCTGCAAAACAGGGTTAATGATGTTTAGCCTGCAGGGTTCCCGTAAGAATTAGAGACAATGTACATAAAGTCATCCAGCATGTATATGCCCCACAAAGGGCAACCATCACTGTTATTATAAAGTCTGCCAGCCTCTACTGCTGCCTGTGGGGTGATGAGAAGACACCTGGACTATGGTCTCTGGGTCTGGCATCAAGATATATATACATACATACTAGTAGAGGCTCCGTGCATGAAATTCATGCATGGGGGTGGGGGGGTCCCTAGCCTGCACCCTCTCTAATCCAGGTTCCCTCTCACAATACGGAACCACTGGCTCCTAACCGCTCACCTGCCTGATGCCTTTAACTGCTCCCCTACTGGCCTGATGGCCCTAACTGCTCTCCCCTGCTGGCCTGATCCCCCTAACTGCTCTCCACTCCTGGGCTGATGGCCCTAAATGCTCCCCCCTGCTGGCCTGATCCCCCTAACTGCCCTCTCCTCCTGGCCTGATCCCCCTAACTGCCTAACTGCTCTCCCCTCCTGGCCTGATCCTCCCCCTAACCTATCTGTCTCCCTTCCTCTCCGTGCCCTTCGAACCCCTGGCACAGGTGTGCTGAGAACTCTCCGCCACAGCCCTGCCCCCATCCTGATTGGTTGTTATGTGATGGCGTCCCAGACAATTTGCATATTCCTCTATTATTAGTATACATAATATTAGACTTTAGAGAGGAAGAGAGAGATAGAAACTTCAATGAGAGAGAAACATCAATAGGCTGCCTCCTGCATGGCCCTCACCGGGGATTGAGCCCACAACCCAGGCATGTGCCCTGATGGGGAATCAACTCAGCAACCTCTTGGTTCATGGGTCGATGCTCAACCACTGAGCCACACCGGCCAGGCTGTCCTCATTTTTGTGACACTGGCACTCTTTAGGCACTGAAGCCCACTTCCTATAGAGGCGGGAAGACCCTTCTCCTGTCATGTTCTGTATTTCATCCCTGGGTGCCTCGGGTGCTGCTCTGGGCTGCAATATCTTACAGAGCCAGAGAGAAACAGTCCTAATGAAAAAGTCCTCACAATCTTCTTAGAATCGGTCCTCCGATCACTGGGGCGTTGTTATCAGTGGGCCTGACCCTTCCCTAGGACAGCTCTTTCCCCAGGAAGTGCCCATTCTCCCCACACACAGGCCTCCGTGAGCCCGCCCAGAGGTCTCCTGATGAAGCTGGATCCCATGGGTCTGGGGCACCCAGCCCCGGAAGCACATTGACTGTCAAACTACTGGGACATATGCTTCCAGGCTGCTTACCAGACCTGTGCCTAACTCTGTATTCCTTCTCTCAAAGAGGGCCACTCAACTGTAAGCAGTTCAGACTTCACAGCACCTGGATCTGCCCCATCCAGGCCTTATTCTTACTCTCTCGTGGTGATCAGAAGAAAGAACTGGGCCTCACATGCTGCTGTTGGGGGAAAACCCTGACCCTGCTGGTGATAAAAGCACTTCCAGAGATTAAAATTTTAAAAAGCACTAGCAGCCCTAGCTGATTTGGCTCAGTGGATAGAGCATCAGCCTGCAGACTGAAGGGTCCCGGGTTCGATTCCGGTCAAGGGCACATGCCTGGGTCGCAGGTTCGATCCCCAGTAGGGGGCATGCAGGAGGCAACCAATCAATGATTCTCTCATCATTGACGTTTCTATCTCTTTCTCCCTCTCCTTTCCTCTCTGAAATCAATAAAAAAATATTTTAAAAAGCACTAGCAAATATACAATATGTTAGGTTGGGGTAAGTGGTAGGTATAAAATCAAGCAGCGTCAAGGGGGTGTTGGAGTAATTAGGTAGGGAATGGAGTGCCATCTTTATAGGGAAGGCCACTCTGCTCAGTGACTTTGAGCTGAGAAGATCAAGGCAGAGGAAAGAAAGGGGCGAAGGCTTGAAGTCAGAGCAGGCTCACTGCGTCTGAAGAGCAGCACAGGAGCCTGGGGCCTGGTGCTGGAGCTGAGCCAGCAAAGGAAAGCATGGAAGGTGGGAGGGCCCATCCAGGCCTTATTCTTACTCTCTCGTGGTGATCAGAAGAAAGAACTGGGCCTCACATGCTGCTGTTGGGGGAAAACCCTGACCCTGCTGGTGATAAAAGCACTTCCAGAGATTAAAATTTTAAAAAGCACTAGCAGCCCTAGCTGATTTGGCTCAGTGGATAGAGCATCAGCCTGCAGACTGAAGGGTCCCGGGTTCGATTCCGGTCAAGGGCACATGCCTGGGTCGCAGGTTCGATCCCCAGTAGGGGGCATGCAGGAGGCAACCAATCAATGAAGAAAGAACTGGGCCTCACATGCTGCTGTTGGGGGAAAACCCTGACCCTGCCGGTGATACAAGCACTTCCAGAGATCAAAATTTTAAAAAGCACTAGCAATATACAATATGTTAGGCTGGGGTAAGTGCTAGGTATAAAATCAAGCAGCGTCAAGGGGGTGTTGGAGTAATTAGGTAGGGAATGGAGTGCCATCTTTATAGGGAAGGCCACTCTGCTCAGTGACTTTGAGCTGAGAAGATCAAGGCAGAGGAAAGAAAGGGGCGAAGGCTTGAAGTCAGAGCAGGCTCGCTGCGTCTGAAGAGCAGCACAGGAGGCTGGGGCCTGGTGCTGGAGCTGAGCCAGCAAAGGAAAGCATGGAAGGTGGGAGGGGTAAGGTTGGAGAGCGAGCTGGGACTTTTCTCTGAACAAAAGGAGGCATTTGTTCTGGAAGAGCTCTCGATATGCCCAGCACATAGTCAGGACTCAGAATCTCCCTGACTCTTCCAGAAAATTCAATCATAAAATGTTAAACCAAGTTTAGAAACTCTAAACACATTTTAGATTAAAAATCCATTTCCTTCCAATATCCTGTAACTTTTCGCCAGGATACCCATGGCAAGCTGGACACCGTGCACAGCGATTCCTTCTCACTGAATAAATGTGTGTCGGCCCCCCAGGCAGAGAGAGGAGAGGACGGGGGTGCTCCCACATCCTGAATTCCACTCTGCTTTTGATTAGGTCTCGGTGCAGCACCACCAGCTCCCGGAAGGCTCTCCGGTACACCAGCTGCTGACAGCTTGGTATGTGATATTCATCGGAAAGGTTATGCTCCAACGCTGCCCTCCCAATTCCCTGTAATAAACGTGAATGGCCTAGGAGGCGAATTAAACCCAACCGGGTGTCATTCCTCGCCCAAAGAACAGTGTTCCTCAAATTCTCGCCTCTGCTTTTGATGACTTAGCCTTTATCCGACACTTTAAAAAATTAAAACAATATCAACAACTTTCATGAGCTATTTTCCCCCTTCATATCTCCAAGGAATTCAGTTACTAGTATATGAGAAGGGCCAGTATCTTAGGACTCCATGGAGTATCTGGTACAATAATGTCAAAGAGAGATCATTTCTTCATGTGGGGAAGTTTTATAGTCTTGTAGTTGTAGGAAGTTCTCAGGCAGCATCTCAGCAAGAGATTAAAACTTCTTAGAGAAACTTCTCAACTAGGCAGTCCATCTCTCCAAAGGATTTTGGCTTCTTATCCAAGCAAAAGAATAATCTGGAGAGAATTTAGTAAAAATTGACCCATCTCCAAAAAGTTATGAACAAGTTTTAGGGTGCTTTTTAAAAATGAAAATAGCTTCTATAAAAAACCAAAATATTCATTGTAGAAATATATTAAGGTAATCCAAAAAAGCTTGAAGAAGGAAGGGGGGAATGTATATCATCACCCAGAGATAACCTACATTAATTTTTTGGTGAACACTTTTTCAGACATCTGCGTATGGGTGAGAGCACACACACAAATTTACATAAATGGAATCAAAGCAGACTTTAAGATTCCAGACCTTTTTTTTCACTGTCATGTATCATGACCAGCTTTCTAAGTTACTAACAATCGGCCTAAGTCATCTTTTAAGTAGATGCATTGCATTATACAAATAGTGAGAGTCGGTCACAAAATCACTTAACTACACTCATACATATGAAGAAATATGGCTTCTTTACGAGTCATGCATGAGCCCATTCACCAGTTAGTGGAGAAAAAAATAGATTAGTCCAATTCTGTCCTCTCAGTACAATCCCATAATGTGAACTGTCCCTGAAGGATAATATTTTTTTCCTGGGAAAATGCTTCATCTCTCATATTCATTTCTCTCCCACAGCTTCTTTCCCACTAAGAAGTTGTCTGGCTATATGGCAGGAAAAGGTGCACCTTGTGTGACGTTATGGTGACAAGAGAAATGTACCCTCAGGAGCCTCTCCCTTGTCTGGTCCTCGGAACCCTAGCTGGGGCTTCAGGGACGTGGCAGCTCTGACCTGCTCCCTGAACTTCAGCTGCTGAGGTGCACCTGGCCATCTTGTTTTTGTCCAGGCAATGGGCAAATGTATGTATGTATCACAATGGTCACGGCCAACCCAGAAAGGTACAGGCTCCCAGGCAACTCAGCCAGTGTAAGGACTGCTTCAGTGAACACACTTGAAAGGAGGCTATGCTGTTGATATCTTTCATTGCACTCTTGGGATACTGCTTTTAGAAGAAAATTTGCAAACCTGCGGTGACTGCCCAGTTATCCCATCCAAGGGACAAGCCTGCTGTGCTCTCAGGCCATTGATCCTGGTCTCAAAAATCCCAACTGCGGCAGCCTCTTCCACCTGCCCCCAAGTCCCAGCTCATTCACTGCGGCTCTTAGCACCTCCGTAGTTCCTTGAGGTGGCAGTGACTGGTGCTTCCTGGGCCCAGAACCCTCTTGATAGCAGAGCCTGTGAGCAGTAAAACACTCTCCCAGTGGGTTTACAACTCCCTGAGGGGATTCCGGTGTCCCCTCACCTGCCTCCCCATCCCTTTTGAAATCCAGGGTTTCCCATCACTGGAGTCTTACTTCTGCCCTGTGTTCCCATGGTATCGGGTTCCCATTGTACTCTATACTCCCGCATCAAGGCAAGGAGCCCGTTTTCCCTTCTCCCCTGCAAGCTCCATGACAGTGGATACCACCTATGCTGCATTCACTGTTGAGTTCACACTGCCTTGCACAGTGCCTGAGACATAAATGCTCAAGGCGCATTTGAGGAACAGACAAACAAAAGCATGAATCAATGAGGTCCCTGCACCAGTGTGGCCCCGGGAAGGGGATTTGCAGTCTAGAACTTGATGGCTATAATCCTCATTCCTGAGAGACCAAGATGGCGGCATAGGTAAACACCGGAGACTGCTGCCGCAAACAACCACTTCAAAAATACAACTAAAAGACGAACGGACATCACCCAGAACCACAGGAAGGCTGGCTGAGGTGAGACTCTTCAACTAGAAGGAAAAATAACAGCACACCGAGGCTCAGAGGAGACGCAGTGTGGAAAATACTCAGGTGCGGAGGTGCGCGCGCAAAGCGGGCTGGTGGCTGAGAGCGCGGTTGTCGTTTTCGGTCAGGGGGGAGTCTCAGACTCTGAGCTCCAGATACGGGCGAATCGCTGGGGACTCGGACCCAAACGGGAGAAGCGGGAGTGTCTGGCATCAGTTGGAAGGCAGCTTTCCCTCCGAGGTTTGCAGCGGTTCCGGGGGTTCTGAGAAGCAGAGCCTCTGGGAACAGGACTGAGGGCACCATAACGGCTCCCTCCGCCCGCCCTGTTGAGCCCGCCCCGCCCAAGCCCTGCGCAGAGCCATTTGCCGGATCGCCTCAGGCAAAGGCTAGATTAGCACCTCCCCAGAGGACAGAAGTTTTCCGCGGCAGACACAGCTGATTCACACAGCCAGTCGGCCTGGTGGTCAAATCCCTCTAGTATTAACTACAACAATCAAGGCTCAACTAGAACAAGACTGCGCACAAAGACCACTAGGGGGTGCACCAAGAAAGCATAAAAAATGCGGAGACAAAAAAACATGACAGAAATGGAGGATATAGAGCTAAAAATCGCAATTTTGAGGGCTTGCAAAAATGTGCTAGAAGCTGTCAATAAACTTGAGGAGAGAGTCACGAAAACTAATGAGACCCTCGATGCTATGATAAAGAACCAACTAGAAATTAAGCATACACGGACTGAAATAAAGAATATTATACAGACACCCAATAGCAGACCAGAGGAGCGCAAGAATCAAGTCAAAGATTTGAAATGCGAAGAAGCAAAAAACACCCAACCGGAAAAGCAAAATGAAAAAAGAATCCGAAAATACGAAGATAGTGTAAGGAGCCTCTGGGACAGCTTCAAGCGTACCAACATCAGAATAATAGGGGTGCCAGAAGATGAGAGACAGCAAGATATTGAAAACCTATTTGAAGAAATAATGGCAGAAAACTTCCCCCACCTGGTGAAAGAAATGGACTTACAGGTCCAAGAAGCGCAGAGAACCCCAAACAAAAGGAATCCAAAGAGGACCACACCAAGACACATCATAATTAAAATGCCAAGAGCAAAAGACAAAGAGAGAATCTTAAAAGCAGCAAGAGAAAGAGACTCAATTACCTACAAGGGAATACCCATACGACTGTCAGCTGATTTCTCAACAGAAACTTGGCAGGCCAGAAGGGAATGGCAAGAAATATTCAAAGTGATGAATACCAAGAACCTACAACCAAGATTACTTTATCCAGCAAAGCTATCATTCAGAATTGAAGGTCAGATAAAGAGCTTCACAGATAAGGAAAAGCTAAAGGAGTTCATCACCACTAAACCAGTATTATACGAAATGCTGAAAGGTATCCTTTAAGAAGAGGAAGAAGAAAAAGGTAAAGATACAAATTGTGAACAACAAACATGCATCTATCAACAAGTGAATCTAAGAACCAAGTGAATAAATAATCTGATGTACAGAATGAACTGGTGATTATAATGAATCAGGGACATAGAAAGGGAATGGACTGACTATTCTTGGCGGGGAAAGGGGAATGGGAGATGCGGGAAGAAACTGGACAAAAATCGTGCACCTATGGATGAGGACAGTGGGTGGGAAGTGAGGGCGGGGAGGAGGGGAGTTATGGGGGGGGGGGGAAAGGGGAAAAAATGAAACCTGAAAAAAAAAGATTTAATTAAAAAAAAAATCCTCATTCCTCCTTGGACATAAGCCTCACTGTGTCTGGACACCAGATTTGATACTTAAAAGCAGGAGCTGTAGCCCAGCTGGCATGGCTCAGTGGTTGGGTGTCAACATATGAGCCAGGGAGTCATGGTTCGATTCCCAGGCAGGGGGGCGTGCAGGAGGCAGCCGATCAAAGATTCTTTCTCATCATTGATGTTTATATCTCTCTCTCCCTCTCCCTTCCTCTGTGAAAATCAATTATATATATATGTAAAGCAGGAGATGTGAGGGAGGCTCAGCATTGAGAAATACAGTGTTTTCTGATTTCTGAAGAGACCAAGAGACAGACAGAGCACTGCACACTGCCAGGGACCTGTCACACCCGATCTGTGTCCTGCTTGCCTATGCTTATTAAGAGTTGAAAATCTCCCTTCATGATTTATCAAACAACTCTCGTAAGTACATTTATGGTCCTGGTAATATCTTTTTAGGAGCCTCATTATTTTAAAGCAGTTTTATAGCAATGAGAAAATAAAATGAAACATAAATTGTGTTTCACTAAGTGTCAATTAGCAGTTCTGTTTAAGCACTGCTTCTAAATCCAAAGGAAGAAAGTTGTTTGTGCTAAATAATATGTTACTGTGATAGGGTAAGTGTCAAAAGGTAAGTTCATTGATTTTAATCCACTGAGATAAACTATACATCTTTTAATTTTATTTAAAAATACTGCTTTTTTGCCAACTTCTACAAAATGATTCTGGATTTTTGTTGTCATTGCTTGTGTGTTTTCTTTATTTGTAAAAAAAAAAAAAGTTACTGATATTTTTCATGTGAGTTAAACATAAACATCCTATATAATAAAGAGCTGATATGCTAATTAGACCGAACAACAGAACGACCATCCAGACGACCTTCCAGATGAAGCCGGGGCTGCAAGGGCCCAGGCAGCCAGGGCTGCGAGGGCCGAGCCCTTTGCACGAATTTCGTGCATCAGGCCTCTAGTGTAAATATAACTGGCTCTGGCCAGCCAGTGAATTCAGGGGGGAAATTAGGATTTTCCTTGTACTATGAATAAGTTATATGGAAAGTTTACTAATTATCCTGCTGTAACAACTGCCTTTGCTCCGGATGTGTTTATGGAAAAATCCCTTAGACTACCTCAGAGGTATACACCTAAAGCAAAACCATCATTTCTTTCTAGCTTGTTGCTAGAGTGAGATACTGCCACCTTCCTGCTGGATGGAGGTGGGCGGTGCCATCCTGCCACACTCTTACCTCCAACTCAGGAAACTCAGCTCCACACTCACTGTGCCTCGCGGCCCTCACGCATCTGAGCTGCTTCAGCAGATGTGATCCCTGATCTGTTCCCCACTGGTGGCCGGCACCATCTCATGGCCAGCACCATCTCATGGCCGGCACCATCTCATGACCAGCACCATCTCATAGCCAGCACCATCTCATAGCCAGCACCATCTTATGGCCAGCACCATCTCATAGCCAGCACCATCTCATAGCCAGCACCATCTCATAGCCAGCACCATCTCATAGCCAGCACCATCTCATAGCCAGCACCATCTCATAGCCAGCACCATCTCATAGCCAGCACCATCTCATAGCCAGCACCATCTCATAGCCAGCACCATCTCATAGCCAGCACCATCTCATGGCCAGCACCATCTCATGGCCAGCACCATCTCATAGCCAGCACCATCTCATGGCCAACACCATTACAGTGGTCCCCATTGAAAATTCTGTGCTGCAGTTAACCTTCTCTTGCATTTGGATTGTCCCTCAGTTCTGCTCTAATAAAACCTCATCCAGGAGAGCTACTATCCAACATAGTGCCACAGATACTGATACTACACTGCATACTTAAAATGCTCTTACTCCACACACATATGCACACAAAATGCTAGTAATGCTGGCAAGAGGAAGCGTTGGGAGGTGATAAATATGTCTATGGCCTTGAAGGTGGTGATGGTTTCACAGGTGTATCTCCAAACTCACTGAATTGTATATACAAAATATGTACCGTTTTCTGCATGCCAATCATACCTTAATCAAGTGGTTTTAAAATAGTAAAAATACAATTAATTAAGAAAAAAATGCCTAGCCATGTTGCTCTCTCAGCTTAGGACCCAGCAGGGCTGGCTGCAAAGATCGTACTACAGTTTTCTCCCACCAAGATCACTGCTCCTGCGCACTAGCTGTGTGAGAATCAGCCTTCTATTCACCCAGGAATAATAAACAACCCCCAGCAGGCATCATTGCTATAAATTCTATTTCCAGGCTTATAAAGTCAAGTTCTGAAAGATAGGCACATCCAAAATTAATATAAAACAGAACTTTAAAAGGCATTATTAAAACCAAAGCTGATAACTTAGTTTTAAATTGGTCAAGAGCAATATTTTCATATTAATAACAAAAACAACAAAATAGTGACATAAGGAAGCCAAAAAAAAAGGTTTTTCGGGAAAAGGGTCCATATCTTGGAGTTAATGAAAGTTTCTCTACACACGCCCCACAACTTTAGGCATTTTGAAAACATCACAGTGGTATGTCAGAGCAAAGATGGAATCAGAGCTGTGGCGGTAGTATATGTTTTAGGATTCAAGTTTCAATGGGGATTTCTGTATCTACCCCCAAAACCTTTGAAATAATTATGTTGGGATGTAATCACAATTTTCCACTGGCCACATTGTTGGAGATCTTGTTTTGGTGTATGTCACATTTTTTGGAACAACATTTTGAGACAATGTGATTTGATTAAGTGTGTGAAATTTTCCAGGGTGAGTGCATAAGCATGTAATTCATGTTTTTAAACACGTTTTATGAAATGCACATTGCCTCTTGAGCTTCCTATCAATTCTCCTTACTCCTCTATTTTTATGCTTTTGATTTTTTATTAAAGTGATCTCCTTCTCAGCATTATTTTCCTTATTTCTAACTTCAAAGTAATTATTTATAGGACCTTATTTCCTACTAACCCTTGAATGTATATTTCCCTCTGACCCCCATCCCTTTGGTGTTATTTTTCTGCAACAATTCTTGGTAGTGGTGCCTAGTAGTAACAGCTAGCATTTACTGGCTACTCCCTAAGTGCCAGACACTATAGTATCTCAACTAATGCACTGAAAACACAGTTGTAAATTCTCCTGTTACTTTTGCTTAGTAGAGTTTGTAAAGCCCCATTTATGAGTATGAGAATTAGCAGCAGCTTTGCTGCTTGGAGTCGACCAAAAAAACATTCTGTGTTCAAACCCAGGGACTGAGCATGGCTTTGGGGCCAGCTGGTCACAGCAAGTGGCTGGATGATTTCACTTAACGCCTTTGGGAACATTTCTCAGTGGGTTAACTCAAGGAAAAAGGCTTGTCCATGGATGATATCTGACTATAATAAGCGGCTAAAATGCTTTCCCAATAAATAGTATAAGACGAAACAGGTGTAAAGCCACAGTTGCAAAATCAGCAGACAAGAAGTGCTGTAAGGAGGATGGGCCAGCTTTCCAGCAGAAGGTCGGTTCCCTGGGAGGTAGCAGGGATCCGTGTTAGCGAGACATTTCCCAGGTGCTCTCAAGAAATTCATCACTCACCCTGGCTGGTTTGGCTCAGTGGATAGAGTGTTGGCCCTCAGACTGAAGGGTCCCAGGTTCAATTCCAGTCAAGGGCACACACCTTGGTTGCAGGCTCGATGGCCGGCCCAGGTGGGGTGCATGTGGGAGGTAATCAATTGATGTGTCTCTCTCACATGGATATTTCTATCTGTGTTTCCCCCTCCCTTCCACTCTCTCTAAAAATCAATGGGAAAATATCCTCAGGTGAGGATTAACAAAAAAAAAGGAAAGAACTTCATCATTCATTTAAGCATTCATTTGATAAAGTTTTGATATGCTACATAGAGGCACTCTGCTGGGTCTCAGCAGGACACAAAGATGAATGTGCTTCAGTCTGAAGGCGTTGCAGGCTGGTGGGAACAAGAGGACCTGATAGGATCCAGTGAAGGTCCCCCCGACCCCCCACATATACATACACATGCACAGACGCAGAATACTCCCTGCTCGTGTGGAGAAAATCAAGTCCCTGAGTTGAAGGAGGTGCCAATGGGCAGTGAGAAAGATCTGCAGAGGATGCTGAAAGAGAACAAGGTGGTGGAATCTGGTGGCAGGAAACAGCTCCTCTCCTGCCTGGAGAAACCACCGGGGTTTAGAGGCCTGCAAGTTGAGAGCTGAGCACATACTACATATCCCCAAATTCCTGGAAAATACAAAATTCACAGAGTGTGTAGTTGTAGCATCTCTTGGAGCTTGAATACCTAGCATAAACAGCAAGGGGTGATTCTTGGTAACACTGTTTACTTGATAAATACAGCAGACACTATAATGTATCCACTGATAGAGTCCTAAGGCTTAACAATATCAGAAGCAAATAGAGGGGGGTAATGGGAAATATGGGGGACATCTGTAATACTCTCAACAATAAATAAAAATAATAAAATAAATACAATTTAAAAAGCAAACATATACCTTTCACTCTTTATGGAGCTTTATGATCCAATAAAAATGGGGGGAAATAGACCATTGCATGAATATACTATCCCAATATAATGAGGTTCAAGAGACACTGGAATACACCATCTGGAGCAAAAGAAAGGGAGAATGACCAAGTATAACTAAGCTATCTATAGTAGATCCCAACGAGTAGTGTGATATTACTAATAGCTGCAGACAGATTGTCAGAAAGCCTTAACTAACGGGTTGTGATCTGTGAGTTTCCTGGTCATGGGGTGGGGAGCCTTTCCCATACAAGGCAGGAGGCAGAGAGAAAGTGAATTATCTGCCGTGATACAAAATGTGTCTTACATTGATCAGTCAGGTAATTTCATGATTTATGGCAATAGCCATGACAATTAGTAAAATCTAGTCTTTTTCAGTCATATGTGCCAAATTTGTGGAAGTTGCCATAAGCTTTGGTGCTAGATGGGGGTCGCCTCTTGAATTCTCTCTTTACTATTAAGTGACTTTGAGCAAAATGTTTAAACCTCTTTAATTCTCAGTTTTATTCAGCTATAATTTGTTTAATTACTTAACCTTATAGTATTATTATAAGATTATAGATTAGGTATAGAAACAAATATCAAGTGCCCACTAACTCATAATTGCTATTATCATTATTATTATTTCACTTAAAAGGAGTGGAAACTCTTTAACATCAACAAACAATATTCCCTATGCCAAGATTTCAGAAAATGTTGCCAAGATAACTATCTTCAAAAAAAAGTCAGGATTAAAATGGATTGCTAAAGATAGTAAATAACCAAAAACAAGCAAGAAAGGAAAAACAAGGAAACAAAAGATATGGAGAACAATCAAAACACAAAGAATAAAAGGGTGGGCCTAAATCCAAACATAGCAATAATTATATTAATTTTAAATGATCAAAACATATCAGAAAATGGAGACTGTTAGAATGGAAAAACAAAATTACCCAGATATACCATGTGAACACTAATAAAAATAAACAAAGTGGCTATATTAATATCATACAAGGTAACTTTAGAGCAAAGAGAATTTCCAGAGATAAGGAGAAAATTATCTATATACCAAAGGCCTGGTCATGAAATTCATGCACGGGGAAGGAGGGAAGGGTCCCTCAGCCCAGCCTGCACCCTCTCACAATCTGGGACTTCTTGGGGGATGTCCGACTGCCGGTTTAGGGATTGGGCCTAAACCAGCAGTCGGACATCCCTGTCGCAATCCAGGACCACTGGCTCCTAACCACTCACCTGCTGCCTGCCTGATTGCTCTTAACCACTCACCTGCCTGCCTGATCTCCCCTAACTGCCTCTGCCTGCCTGCCTGATCACCCCTAACCACTCTGCCTGCCTGCCTGATGCCCCTAACTGCTCACCTGTCTGCCTGATTGCCCCTAACCACTCTGCCTGCCTGCCTGATTTCTCCTAACTGCTCACCTGCCTGCCTGATTGCCCCTAACCACACGCCTGTCTGCCTGCCTGATCGCCTCTAACTGCCTCTGCCTGCCCCTGCGATGGCCCCTAACCACTCTGCCTGCCTGTCTGATCACCCCTAACTGCTCACCTGCCTGTCTGATCACCCCTAATCACTCACCTGCCAGCCTGATCACCCCTAACCACTATGCCTTCCTGCCTGATCACCCCTAACTGCCTCTGCCTGCCTGCCTGATTGCCCCTATGTTCACCTGCCTGCCTGATTGCCCCTAACTGCCTCTGTCTCGGCCTCCGCCACCACAGCTTCGTCAGGAAGGACGTCAGAAGGTTGTTTCGGCTGTCCAGTCTAATTAGCATATTATGCTTTTATTATTATAGATATAAAAGGCTAAGTGTCCGTCCAACCATTAGCTATGATGCATACTGACCACCAGGGGGAAGACGCTCAATGCAGGAGCTGCCGAGCTGCAGTGACTTGGCAACAGCGGTTCTTGGGTGATGCAACCCAGAACCAGAGAGGAAGGAGCCCAACTCCTCATGGGGCACACATTCCACGTTTGGCCGTGGGTTATGTTGTTGCTGGGGCACTGTCGGCCCTCTAAATCTGGTTTACTGCACACTTGCATTTGCGTTCCACATCCTGTATGACAGGAACTTTGCAGAGCTCCAGGGCGTGTCCAGCCCATCTCACCCAGTCCTGCCCCGCTGGCCACCTTTTAATTAATTTCCTTTCAATGTGCATAAATCCATGCACTGGGTCACTAGTATAATGATAAAAGGGTCAATTCACCAAGAAAACATATATTCCTAAATGTATTTGCAATTAAAAACACCGATCTCACCCTAGCTGGTTTGGCTCAGTGGATAGCACATCGGCCTATGAACTGAAGAGTCCTAGGTTCAGTTCCTGTCAAGGGAACATACCTTGGTTGCAAGCTTGATCCCTGACCCTGGTCTAGGCGCATGCGGAAGGCAACCAATTGATGTGTCTCTCTCACATTGATGCTTCTCTCTCTGTTTCTACCCTTCCATTCCACTCTCTGTAAAAATCAATGGAAAAATATCCTCGGGTGAGGGTCCCCCCCCCCACCACCACCACCACCACCAAAAAAAAGAACACTGTCTCAAAATGCTTGAAGCAGAAACTGACAAACTGAAAAAAGTAATAGAAGAAAAACCACAATTATGTTTGGAGACTTCAACAATCCTCTCTAGATAATAGATAAAATCAGTATGTGGAAAATCAGCAAAGGTACAGGAGCACTGAGCAACACCATCAACCAACTGAATCTAATTATACTTAGAAAACACTCAGTAACAGCAAAATAAACATTTTTTTTCAAGTACACATGGAAACATTTACCAATTATTTAGAAATAAACCTAAACAAATTTAAAAGACTTGAAATCATGCAATAAGTTCTCAGACCATTATAGAATTAAACTAGAAATAAGTTAATAGAAAAATAATAACAGAAAAATCCTCCAAACACTTGGATATTAAACATACTTTTAAATCATTTATGGTTCAAAGAGAATGTCTCAAGGGAAATATTTTTTTTAATTTAAGCTGAATTAACATGAAAATAAAATATTAAAATTTGCAGGATGTCTCTAAAGCAGTGCTAGAGGGACATTTATAGCATTAAATGCTTACATTAGAAGAAAAAGAGGTTTTAAATAGACAATCTGAGATTCCACCTTAAGTAAATAGAAAAGAATAGCAAAATAAAGCCAAAGCAAGCCAAAGGAAGGAAACAGTAAAAAGTAGTTAATCATAGAAATTTAAACAGAAAAAGAGTAGAGAAAATTAGTGAAACAATAGCTAATTATTTGAAAAGATAAGTAAAATTGATTAACCTCTAGCAAAACACAATGAAAAAAAGAAAGAAAATACAAATTATCAATACCAAAAATGAAAGAGGGGATATCACTACAGACCACACAGACATCAAAGGATAATAACAGAATACTAACAACAACCTAAATAGATACTTTTCAAAAGAAGACAGAAGGAAGGCCAAGAGACATATGAAAACATGTTCAAAGTCACTAATCATTCAAGAGATGCAAATCAAAACGACAATGCAATACCATCTCATACCTGTCAGAATGGCTATAATCAACAAATCAACAAACTACAAGTGCTATCGAGGATGCGGAGAAAAAGGAACCCTTGTGCACTGCTGGTGGGAATGCAGACTGGTGCAGCCACTGTGGAGAACAGTATGGAGTTTCCTCAAAAAACTAAAAATGGAACTCCCATTTGACCCAGTGATCCCACTTCTAGGAATATACCCTAAGAAACTAGAAACACCAATTAGAAAGGATATATGCACCCCTATGTTCATAGCAGCACAATTCACCATAGCTAAGATTTGGAAACAGCCTAAGTACCTATCAGCAGATGAGTGGATTAAAAAACTGTGGTACATCTACACAATGGAATACTACGCTGCAGTAAAAAAGAAGGAGTTCTTACCATTTGCAACAGCATGGATGGAACTGGAGAGCATTATGCTAAGTGAAATAAGCCAGTCAAAGAAAGATAAATATCACATGATCTCACTCATTTATGGAATATAATGAACAACATAAACTGATGAACAAAAACAGATCCAGAGACAGAGAAACATCGATCAGACCATCAAACCTCAGAGGGAAGGTAGGGGAGGGTGGGGGTAAGGGGGAGAGATCAACCAAAAAAAAAAAGTGGGGGGATATGAGGGGTAATGTGGGGATAAGGACACATATGTAATAACTTAATCAATAAATAAAATTTTGAAAAAAGAATACTAACAACTCCACACACATAAATTTGACAACTGAGATGAAATGGACAAATTTCTCAAAAAATATAAATAACAAAAAATACCCATGATGAAATAGTTAACCTGAATAGTTTTATAACTACTAAAACATTGATTAATAGCAAAATACATTTCAAAAAAAGAAAATTATCTTCAGGCCCACATGTCTCACATGTTCATTGCAGCATTATTTATAATAGCCAAGATATGGAAACAATCTAAGTGTCATCAACGGATGAATGGATAAAAATGTGGTCTATATACAACAGAATACTACTCAGCCATAAAAAGGAATGGAATCTTGCCATTTGCAACAACATAGATGGACCTTTAGGTCATTGTGCTAAGTGAAATAAGTTAGACAGAAAAAAAAACAAAAGACCATATGACATAATCTACATGTGGAACCTAAAATACAAAACTAAGCAACAACAACAAAAACCAAGCTTACACATACAGAGAACAGATCGGTGGCTGCCGGAGGGGAGGAAGGGGTGAAGGAGTGGAGGAAGCGGGTGAATGGGCCAAAACTTGCAGTTATTAAATAATTAAGTCATAGGGTTATAATGTACAGCATGGTGCTATAGTTAGTACTATGCATTGTATACTTGAAAATTGCTAAGAGAGTAAACCTTAAAAGTTCTCATCACAAGAAAAAAATTTGTACTATGACAAATTGTAACTAGACATAATGTGGTGATCATTTCACAGTGTATACAAATCATTATGTTGTACATCTAAAACTAATATAATGTTACATGTGAATTACACCTCAATAAAAATAAATGTATTAACCACAAAGGAAAAATAAATTACTCAAATTCTATAGATCTCTCTTAGAAAATAGAAGATCAGAGAACACTTTCCACCACACTTCATGAGGCCGGAGGCCATTATCCTGATACCAAAAACCAGATAATGAGAGTTAAAAATAAATAAAAGGAAAATTAAATTAAAAACCAATATCCCTCATGAACGTAGATATAAAGATCCTCAACAAAATGTCAGTAAATTGAATCCAGCAGCACATAAAAAGAATCATACACCACAACCAAGTGGGGTTTATTCAGAAAATGAAAGAACGGTTCATATCTAAAACGTAATTATATAATCCACCATGTTAACTTCCTAAAGAAAAAAATACCACATGATCTTATCAATTGGTGAAGAAAAGGCATATAAAAAACATCCATAATGATAAACTAGAAACGCAAAGGAAATTCCTCAACCTAATAAAAGGCATCGACAAAAAAGCCTACAGCTAACATCATAGTTAATGATGTAAGCTGATGGTTTTATCCCTAACCTGGGGAACAAGGCAAGGATGCCCACTCTCTCTGGTCCTATTCAATATCAGGAAGTCTTAGCCAGTATAATGGGCAAGGAATAGGAATAAAAGACATACCAAATAGAAAGGAATAAATAAAACTGCTCCTATTCATAGATGACATGATTGTCTACATAAAAAAACCTAGGCAAACTGGAAACAAATAAAGAATTAATAAATTAGTTAGCAAGGCCTCAGGAGATAAGGTCATCTCACCAAGATCAATCATATTCCTATACATTACAATGAACATTGAAAACAAAAATTTAACTATACAGTACCATGTGCAACAGCTACAAAAATAAAATATTTAAGCATAAAGCTAGCAAAATATGTACAGGATCTAATTTTGGGGACCAGTGCAGCCATCTGTACCCTGATTTCAGGAGTGTTACATGAATTTTTATATGTGTTAAAATCCATAGAACTATACATACAAAAAGTACATTTTACTGTTTATTAATTTAAAAAATAATTTTTAAAACAAAAATAAGAACATTCAGAAGTAAGAACATGCATCATTTTGACCAAATTCCTTGGGGTTTGATACCTGTATTACAGTGACAATGCTGTGAGTGTCCAGAATCAAAATGCAGCTTTGGATACAAGTTCATGATAATGTGGACATGAACTTTACTGAGTTTTATTTACTGGCCTGGGATAAGGAAGCAGATCACAATCTTCACTTGGTATTTGTTTACCTTAGAGCATTTTATAGCAGAGTGTAATTTATCACAAGGAAGATTGGCTGTCTAGAGACATTTATGAGGCTACTCCTTGATAATATGATGGGCCAAATCAAATTGGATTTTATGATCAATACTTTTCATAATAAAGAGACAGAAGCCAGGTTGGCTAAAAGAGTCAGTCTTCCTTAATCTACTAAATTTTATTTGCTATGTCTTCTTCTCCAAGAACTGCTTGTTTATTAATAGACATCTATAATACAAATGGCCAGAAACTCCCTGTCCAGATATCAACTACAGCCCACTGTCCCCATTAGCAATTTTACTATGTCAGAATTTAATTGCATTTGAGAGCTATATTTGCCAACTTTTTCTAAATATAGTGCTTTCAAGCTTTATACAGAATATGATATTTGGGCACTTAATACTTTGCTCGTCTTGCTTGAAAATCGCTGACAGGTGTAAGAGAAAAATCTCTGAGCAGGGCAAAAGCAAATTGAAAAGACTCTAGAATCGTATCATTTCCAGAGACATTCACTCATGCATTTATTAATTCATTTATTTACTCAACAAATAGTTACAGAGTACTAACTGTGTGTTAGGCAGAATGCTGATGAATAAGACAGACAAGGTTCCTGCTCACAGAGCTTGCAATTCAGAGGGGAGGAGGGAGAACAAATATAATCAAGTCAATACCAAATAAATAAGATATTCACAGCTTATACAAGGCATTAGAAAGGCAAGGCCAGGAGAAATGATGAGAGAGTAATGGGGGAGGTCTTCAGGGGGATGGTCAGAAAAGGCCCATTAGCAAGGTAAGATTTGAGCCTCGTGGAGACCTGAAGGAGGAAAATAAGGTGGCTGTGAGGAAATGAAGGGATGGGATTCCTAAATGGGGAATGAAATGACTGAAGGCAGGAGAGAGTAGAGTGTATTTGAGTAACAGAAAGGCCATTGTGGTCGGGAGCAGTGAGTGAGAGGGAGGCATGGTTTGGAACGATGTCAGAAACGCGCAGTAGCCAAATCAGGCATGACTTTATATGTCAAGGTTAAGAGTTCAAATTTTATTCTAAGAAATAGGAAGCTACTAAAGAATTTTAAGCAGGGAAATGGCCTATTTGGTTTGTGGGGTGTTTTGTTTGGTTTTTAAATCACTCTAGTTGGTACCTAGAGAATGGGTTGAAAGGGCCAAGGGTGGACCCAAGGATACTGGTTATCCATCTAAGGCAGTGGTCGGCAAACCGCGGCTCGGCAAACCGCGGCTTGTGAGCCACGTGCGGCTCTTTGGCCCCTTGAGTGTGGCTCTTCCACAAAAAAAACGACTTTTGCACATGGGCCACGAAGTTTCAATCGCAAGTGGTATTTTGTGGAAGAGCCACACTCAAGGGTCCAAAGAGCCGCATGTGGCTCGCGAACCGCGGGTTGCTGACCACAGATCTAAGGTGATAAGTAGGATGTAGAAATTCAGATAAAAGATTATGATGACTTGGACCTAGGTGGTAATGATAACGCAGATGGCGAGAAGTTCAAGATTTTAAATCTACTTTGGATATGGAGTCAACAAAATTTGCTGATTGGTGGCATGTGGGGAGGTTTGAAGGGAAGGGGAAACTCAAGTATAACTCCTATACTTTTGGCTTGAGCAAGGGAGAATTTGGTAATGCCATTTTTTGAGAAAATTAATACTGGTGCAAGGTTAGGTTTGTGAGAGGGCACAAACTATTTTAAACACATGGAGTTTGAGAAATCAGATATTCAAATGGGAAGAAATGGTATGTAAATGGGTATGTGAGTAAGGAGTGCAGGGAATAGGTCTAAATTAGACCTAACCAGGGAATGTATTAAAACCTTGGGAAAGAGGATGAGTGAAAAGGAAAAGAACTCAGAGCAGAACTCCAAGGTGTGCCAACATTTGGAAATTAGGGAGAGGAGGAGAAACCAGCAAAGGAGGCTGAGACAGACTGGCCAGTGATGCCAAAAAGAACAGGCAAGGTCAGTGATTTGGAAGCTGAGAGGTGAAGTGTTGGTAAATGGAGAGGATGGTGTTCAGCCAGCTGATGACTACATTGATGCTGCTCAGAGGTCAAATCGGAAGGGGTCAGAGAGCAGCCCTTTGGATTGGCAACATGGGAGACACTGATACACTTAAGGAGAACAGTTTTAGTGAAAGGAAACCAGCTTTAGTGGAGTGCTGGGGCAGAAACTTGATCAGGATTAAAGTGCAAATGGTAGGTAAAGAAGCAGAGGCAGTGAGTGTAGGTAATGCATTCCAAATGTTCAGCTGTTCAGGGGAGCAGATAAGTGGGGTCAAGGTAAACTTCCTCAACATGGCAGATCTTAGAGAATATTTACATACGGATGGAAGTTGTCAGCCAAGAGGGAGAAAGGATGGATGCAAAGGCATGAGCAGAGTTGTGGAGAAAGGCAGGTGATCTTTGTTAGGAGGGAAGGTAGAGATGGGTAGATGTGCCTAGTTAATCCTTGCAAGGTGATAATTAGCATGTAGTGCCTATAACAAGCTTAAAAGACTACAAGTAAGACCCAGTCCAGAGAGGCCCAGCTACCCTGCCATTGTGATATCATGAGAGTAGCTGGCCCCAAAAGCCCAGCATACCTCCCTCCAAAGGAAATTGGGTAAGGAGAAAGCCACATTTGAGAAAATCTGTAATTGTTGCTGCCCCACTGTGTATTCTGTTTCATGCAATGGGTCAGTAAACTGACCAGTAAACTGATTTTATGCTATTAATAAAACCTGTTATCAGAGATATTTTTTCCACCTAAAATAAAAGCCATCCTGTAACCTACCCTTACCCGTGAAATCTATCATCAATACAAGAACACTTATAAGAGTAGGAATGTTGTGTTTCATGGGTGGTATAACATGGGCTAGCTTGGCTATGAGATATGCTGAGATCACTATGGTAGACATACTTGAAACTGGGACAGAAGTTTCCTACACAGACAGGATAACCAGGGAAAACAGGTTACAGCTTCCTAGACACCCAGCACCCTTTCGGTAACTAAAGGATTATCCCTTCAGTCAGCAGATTAAATCCATGCATCACCTCCGGGAGACATTCACTCTGATAGAATTGTGAAGTTGGCTCCCATAGGCCATGTTCAATTACTGGTACACAATGACCACACCTGCAGGATGGATGCCACAGGGTCCTCAGGTCAGCAGGGCTGCAGTAAACAGGAACTGATATAAACAGAGAGCACAGACTGCCAGGATCCAGGGTTATCCAGTCACTTCCATGAAATCCTATGAGGTCTGGGTAGTGAATACAGGCAATAAATTTAAGCTTGCTGGGCAATCCTTCTGACTCCGAAGATTTTTTTTATCCCTCACCCTTCATCCACAGTTAAGCTTTAATAAGAATATGCTTTTATTTAGTGAATTTAGAGTTACCTTTTTTTTGAGATCTAGGTGGTCTTTTCTACCAAATTAAAAATAAGCATTCTTATCCTATATAATAAAAGCCCAGCGACCAAGACAGCAGAACGACCAGAATGAGCAGAGACCACAACGACCACGGCCCTTCGCCCCGGCCAGCACCGCCCCCCAGTGGGGATCCCCATCCCAACCTGGGGCCCCCATCAGGGCAGGCCAACTGGCCCCTACCTGTGCACCAGGCCTCTATTCTATATAATAAAAGGGTAATATGCAATTTGACCCTAACAGTGGAATGACCAGTCACTATGAGGCATACTGACCACCCCTCGGTCCCTTTTCCTGGCTGGCAGGCTCCTATCGCCAGATGGCGAATGGGGAACCAGGGGTTGGTGGTAAGGGATGCAGTTGGTGCCAGGCCAAGGCCCCCATACCACCAGTCACCCCACACACAGAGGGAAACCCATGGCAGGGGCAGGCCTGGCAGGAACGGCTGACCTCTCGGTCCCTTCCCCTGGCCATCAGGCTCCGATTGCCCGATGGTGAATGAGGAACTTGGGTGGGTGGCAGCGGGGAGCAGGGCCGGCTATGGGCATCCGGGAAAGATGGCCCTGATCATAGGCCAGGCCTAGGGACTGTACCCGTGCATGAATTTCGTGCACCTGGCCTCTAGTTTTACCATAAAAATGTACACACACGCACACACACACACACACACACACACACACACACGTAATGTCCTAAAAATAGACCAGAACATATTCTAATATAGGTTGTAGGAATAGAGTAGGAAGCTATCATGCAACCAAATCTCTTAAAGAGAAACCTTAAGAAAATTCTGCAACCTCATGAGAATATCTCCAGAGGCACACCCATGATGGGATGCAACACAATTATTAGCACTTAGCAGAGTCGGCCTCTCTAAGAACACAAACACAAACCCCAAGGTTAAACACTGGTTCACAATAGGGCAATCTTAGGAGTCACCAGACATCTTCCATTGGCTTCAGAGCTGAAACTATCACCGAATACATCCTCTGAGGCACCACACTGCTCACGCTCAGAAATTCTAAATGTTCTTAGGGACCTCAGTGTGACATCAAGCTCCATCCCTAACTGGATGAGACTAAGAACAACTGTTTACAGAACCTGCTACAGATCTCACTGTGTTTTCTCAACTCTCCTAAGGGTTATCTTCACATTTCATTGCTGGTTGGTACATGATTCTTATTTGGTAAATTACTTATTTGAAAATAATGTCCCAAAAGTTTCTTTTTTCCCTCCCTGGAAATCTATCAATGGCAGTTTATCTCCAAGAGTCTTTGTCCATTTCTCTCTCACACAAACTGAAGACTTACTGAGAGATACAGAAGGAACATTTTCTTAAATAAATCTTGAACTTACCACATAGGCCACCTAAGTGATAAGTTGTAGTTGTTAAATATAATTTTTTCAATTTGCCTGACATTTTACTGTATTGGGGTCACTCATGTTCAACTTTCCCTGGACTTTAGATTCAAAGGAAGGAGGATGTGATAGTGGGATAACAGCAAGAGGGAAGCTTTGAAAAATATACTTTACCCATGAAGACACTGTTCCATTCCCCTGGGAAAACATGAAACTAGGAGTTGAAGAAGCAGACTTACAGGTATAGCAATGACTGAAAATTAGGGAGTGGGGGCCTGGCTGGTGTTTCTCAGTGGTTAGAGTATCAATCATCACACCAAAGGGCCATGAGTTCAATTTCTGGTCAAGGGCACATACCTGGGTTGCAGATTCATCCCAGCCCGGTCAGTGTATGTGCAGGAGGCAACCAATGGATGTATCACTCTCACATCGATGTCTGTGTGTGTGTGTGTGTGTGTGTGTGTGTGTTCTCTTTTCCCCTTTGCTCCATCCCTTTCACTCTCTCTAAAAAATCAATGGGAAAAAAATATCCTTGGATAAGGATTAACAAACAAACAAAAACAATGAGCCCAGCCAGTGTGGCTCAGTGGTTGAGCATTGACATTAGAACCAGGAGGTCATGGTTTGATTCTGGGTTTGATCTCCAATAGGGGGCATGTAGGAGGCAGCTGATCAATAAATCTCTCTCATCGTTGATGTTTCTCTCTCTCCCTCTCCCTTCCTCTCTGAATCAATAAAAAATATTTTTCAAATGAAAATTAGGGAATGAAGTGGAAATCAGATCAAGTGTGCTGCTGACCATGGTCCTGAGAAATATTTGCCTACTAGGGCCTCGTTGCTTCTCCTAATCCTGAGATACTGTTGATTCTGATATACCTTTCTCAGGATGTCTGAATCAGGTGAGGAAAGAAGTGCTGGTGGGAAGAATGCAGGGAGGCAAGAGAGAGATGGGCAGGGGTTCTTGGAGAGACATAGAGAAAAAAAGGTTCTCTGGACAAAATTTTCAATTACTAGTATCACCAGTCACACTTAAAAAAAATCAAACATTTGAAGATAACTAAGAAATTTTTACCAGAAGATGCAGAGCTGTGCAACAGAAGACATGAACAAACAAGTAGGACCAGCTGACCAGCAGGACATCAGCTGTGTAGAATTGAAATGCCACTGTGAATTGGGTTATACCAACGTTCTCCTCTCACCCCCCTACATTATCTCCCTGGGGGTCCTATCCTTGCCCATGTCATCAATACTATTTAATGCTGATGACTCCAACTTTCTAGTTCCACCTGCAATCTCTTCTTTGAGCTCCAGAACTTAATATCAAACCACTTCCCATCTCTATTTGGAGGACCCTAATAACATGCTCATGGGGAGAGAATAATTGGCAGTACAGGGAAAAAAGGTTTCAACAGATAGATTATTAGACAGTCTGAACCAAGTGCCAACATTCAGGACAAAGGAATAAAATACTAACTGGGCAAGAGACTTGGACATCAGACATGGAGGCTTATTCAGAAAAGACAGCTGAGCAAGTGAGGAGCCTGGACCCCAGACAGAGGCATTTCCTGCTGCTGGTAACTGCAAAGGAAAGCAATTCTTTTCTGAATACCTTGTGGAAATCATTGTTGACCATGTATCTGTCCTTCCAGTCACATCTGTATCCATGAATACGAACATTGTCCAATAATCATAAATCATAAATAAGGTTCTCAAATCCAGAAACTCAAAGGTGGAAGGAAACTCCCATATATACTTATAAATCCAGAACAGTGACCCTGGAGTCAGCAGGGTTCACAGCCTCAGAATTCCAGAACCAAGGCTTGAAGAATATCTTAGAGGAAGTAAAAGTATTACCATACACAATGGGTAATAAACATATGGAATTCTTAGCTCTAGAGGTAATGGAAGCTAAAACATAAATCAGGTTGAAAATTATTTGAATCCTTTCCTTGGTGGAGACACCATTGCCTATTAGCAGGGGACTTTTATTGGAGGAGAACATAACTAGTTTTATACACCTGAAGTCCTGAAGAGATTTGTGAATATCATCCTGATGTCACTCTCTGCCTAAATTCATCTCCTGGAAAAGGCAGGCCCTCCCAAACCTCAGATGAATCCATAGGTAAGACAAGACTGCCCACAGGTTATAGAATATGGAGCTGATAGCGAGCTGAATGTCAATATCTTGGACTAAAATCACAACTGAGATAACCAGAACAGCACATATGCAGTAACACAATGACATTTAGTGACAAAAGGACAGAATGAGCAAGTCCAAGAGAGAGGAAGGAGGTGGATGCTGGAGAGATATCTCGAGATACAAATATAGGAACTTGTCTAGGGAGCAAGGACCTGGCCGGGGCTGAGGATCAGGCTTTTGTGGGCACAAAGCATGGTCAACGTTCAGAGAAAATGCCTGCCAGGGGACCGGTGACCTTCCCATATACTTTTTGGACCTTGGAACATGAAATGCAACACACACACACACACTACAACACCCTCTGGAAACACATAGTAGTATGAAAGGGTAAAGAGGGCCATGAGAAAATATGTGTGTACACACACACACACACACACACACACACACACACGCTCCCATGATGTCTTTATTACTGCCAAAAGCCAAGAAAGGAGGAGGGAAAGGACCCTTTGAACAAGGACTAAACAAAGTTTTTAACAATATGTCATGCACATGAGACTTTCATGAGTCACAAATTCCAGTGGGTATTCTTTTTTCTCTTAATTTTCCAGTTTGTTCTAGTTTGCAAATATTTGTACTCAAATGATAATGTGACTTTTGTTGCACAGCCACAGTGAGTCCCTCCTGAAGAGCTTTACTCTGAGCCAGAAGACATCTTCTAAATTGAGATTCACAAAGAACTTAATAAATACATAAGTAGATGAGCTCTGAATATTATATTCTGAGCATCCACTTCCTCATGTACTTGCAAATTATACACCAGCATGCAAAGCATCTCAAAAGAGCAGTGCGTAAATCTCTTTAGAATCTCTTCCTTCTGAGCACCTTGGAGATGCTCTTTCATCCAAAGCTGTTAATTAGGGAGGCTAAACATTGCCTTCCTCATATGCAGGCTTTGTCTCTACAGGCTATTGATGCAGAATGTGGGGAAAGAATAAGTAAGTGCATTTGAGGATTGTGACAATTGATGATTGACATCGAGGATCCATAATATGCGCATTCCAGACGCGGATTTCAGTCAAGTTTAACAATGGACAGGATACACTACAGTGCGAGCCAAAATCCTTGGGAACATCCTATGCCTGGGGAGCAGACTGTTTTACGATTTTCAGGCTCATAAGTGACTCAAAATTGGCCTCATTGCTTTGCTTTTGAAACCGTTACTTGGCACTGTCACGGTGACAAACCAATGGTCTAAAAGGCAATTAGCTGTTATGCATCCTTGTTAAGCAACAGCCTGCTTGCCCCTGGCACTGCGTGTGAGATGCAGTTAAGGTGGCACGCCTAGCTGTCAGGCAGGTCCCAGTTCAGATGAAATGAGAAGCTCACTCCAAACAGGCGGACTCCAAAAACTATTTTTTAAAAATAAAAAAACCCAAACACATTTTCTGCCAAATTAAAGAGAAGTTTTATCACATGATAAACGGTGTTGAAGGGGTTATGGACTTCCTCTGAAACTGTGTGATATTTTAATAATATTCATCACTTATCTCCTGTGGATAGAAAGGTAGAGAGGATCAGAAAGGCACGGTGTATAAATTGGTTTCTGCAGCCTTTGATAAAAAACTATTTGCATTACCTCATTTTAGTGGCCCTTGAATTCTGACTGAAGACATTATTTGGCTCTCCAAAACTGACGGCATCTCTCCTTAGGGGAAGAGCCATGATGTGGAAAACTTTGCACTCCCTGCCCTGTCCTTGTAAATTCAAGTCCAGGCAAGAGGGAAGACATCAGTTTCGCCATCTATCTGCAAATGCAGGAGTGTGATGATAATAAGGACTGATTCCTTCTCACTCAGCAGGGGTGCTCTATTGATTCCGAGAGCCAGGGTCTCAAACATAAATGAGGTAAATGTCCAGTGGTCCCATCCCCTGCCTCCAGTGCTACCTCTCCCAGCTGGCTCCCAGTCACCCACAGGAAAATCCTAGTCGCTTCCTCAATTTCTTTTCACAGTAAACTGGCTTCTGAGATAGTGAGCCCTCTTTTCTGAGATAGTGAGGTCTCTTTAGGACTTGGATTTGCAGTGTGGGATATGCATGTCTGGGACCTATGGTAGATTGTTTGCATCAACAGCCAGCCCCAGTGAATGGCCTCCATGCATCTTGTCCTATAGCTTTGCAGGCTTTGTCCACTATGACTCTAACAGCCAGCCCCAGTGAATGGCCTCTCTACGTCCATGCATTTTGTCCTATAGCTTTGCAGGCTTTGTCCACTATGACTCTGGACTAGACCATGAGAGCTCCTTTGGCCAATGGGACAGTAGCTAACCTGACACTTACAGAGACTTTACAAAGTGTTTGAGTCTTTCTGCTTCCTCTCTTGTTTCTCTGGGATTGGCCTGAGAGCATGCCCCAGCTAGCCTGCCGGGGGATGTGTGAGACATGTGCACGTGACACACCCACGAAGGAGGTTTCAGCAGTCCCAGCTGTGGCCACACTGGCTTCATCCAACTCACCAGTCGACAGATACATAAGTGAGCCTAGCTAACCCATAGACTCATGGGGAATAATAAATGACTGTTGTGTGAAGCCACTCATTTGAGGACGTTTTGTTACACACTATTATATTGGTCATAGGTAACTGATACAGGGCCGAGCTATATTTTTAAGGCAACAGAGGAGAATTTGAGTGCTACTATCAGTCATCCTGCTTCTCTATTCTTTCCTATGCAGTCTTTCCTTAAAATACATGTTAGACAAAAACTTTAAGAATCACTTTGCAAGAGCACCCACAGTTTGGGGAGGGGGCATCACAGACAAGAGGTGAAGTGGGAGCTCAGGAACTGGGTGCTTGTGAACAGGCCTGGGCAGGCGGGTGCAAGGACAGATGGGACTCAGGAGCCCAAGATACAGACTCAGCATACAGCTGAGTGCCCAGCTATTTGCTGGCCCTGGGCGGTTCAGCAGCTTAAAGATGCCGGCTCTATCTCATCTCCATCTTCCCTGAAAGAAACTTCACAGTCTCCAAAGGAATCTCAAAGGTCACCTGGTATGCTCACTCCTGATGCCTGATAAATGTGAGTTGTCACCTTGCCTGGTTTATTGTAAGCTGAACAAATGACTGGTTGGGAGTGGCGTTACATGATTGACGATCGCTGGGAACATTTAGGCAAGTCTGAGAGCTAGAAACAGCCTCAGTGAGTTCAGGTTTCCGCCCTGGAGCACAAACCAGACCAGAGCCTTCGACTTCCCTAAAGCCTTTAACCCACACACGAAGACCAGAACCTGAAGCAAACATAAACTGGGTTTAATTCAACAGAATTTCACGAGATCCCGAGTCAAACATAAATGTAGTGAGTGCCTGGTTTTGTGCTCTCTGCTGGACACGACACAGTCCTTCTACCTTCGAAAGTTTTAAAACTGGGCAAAGTAAGATGAGCATACTGGGAATGCTAGCATACTGATGAGGACTATATCACTGTAATTATTATATGTTCTCAAGTATGCAGATTCTCCTCATTCCACACACAAGGAAGGATTATCCTTCTCCACCCCCTGGAAGAGAAGTGTAGTCATGTGTTTGTTTTGAAAGGCAATGGAATGTGAATGAAAGCGATGGGTGTTATTTTCGGTAAAGGCTTTTAATTACTGGTGCTCAACGCCAACCTCCCTCCCTTGTGGCATCCATCATGGACGTACGTGTCCGGATAGAGCCTCTGCCAGCCCAGACCCTCAGAGACTACACAGAGGCTCCCTGCCAACTTACACAGGAGGTGTAGTGTGAATGAGAAAAACATTTTGTTGTGTAAAACCACAGAGGTTTGGAGGTTGTTTGTTACTCAAGAGTAACTTTGCTAATCCTGACTGATACAATACTCATCTTCTAAAAGTTTAGCACTTTAACTGTCAGCCTAAGAGAGGAGAAATCAATGTGGATTAGAATATTCTGGAAAGACAGTTGTGTCTTAAAAGGTAATGCAAGGGATAAAAGGAGTGGGAAGAGAATTAAAGGCAGAAAATAAAACAAAAATAACACACAAATACATAAAAATAGGGAAGTATTTATTTTTGTCTTTATTATGGGACTTAATATTGTTATTGTGTATTTGGTGGACTCCTTGAGGGGGAGACCTGGCCTTCCCATCTGGACGCCCCCAGGTTCTTGCAACAATGATTCTCAGGTAATGTTTGCTAAATGAATTAGTTGTGTGTTGAGGTTAATGGGATGGTGAATCTGAGTCAATCAGTAGGTAATAGAAAATTAGATTCAATTGGCAAAAAGCACCACTTCACTATCAGGGACAATAGCTATACAGCAGGAATGTCAATGCTGAACATCTTTATCTTGGACACACCTCAGTCTCCTCATCTATAAAATGGGGCAGATGACCCAAGGTTTACTCTAGACTTCACAGCCAGCATGTTATTATTTGTGTTGTTTTGATCTAAAAAATAGTTTGCTTTTTCCATTTAAATTTCAATCACTTCAATGTTCTAACCATGGCATTGGATTTTCTATAACATTGCTATTCTTTTAAAAGCTTTGGGGTATTATAAAATTCTATGCCAGCATAAAGCCAGGTTTCTTTAAAGTGGAATAATATGAAGTTTTCAGGGGGGAAAAAAGTTCAGCTAGCGGTAAATTTAATCCAGGTCCAAATTGCTTCAAGGCATGTACAATTTGCTCAGGAATTCTATTCTTCGTGAAGTAATTGGGGTGGCATGGGGGATGGGGAGGGGAGAATAGGATGACCTCTATATTGGTAATAAATACCAATAGTTAGCTACATCTGTGGCGACTAAAATTTTTATAACTATGATTTATTCATGCATGACTTTAGTCATTTAAAAAATTTAAAGAAAGAAAATATATATTTCCTCTAAAATTTAACAAAGGTTAATTTTTTAAAATATATTTTATTGATTTTTCACAGAGAGGAAGGGAGAGGGATAGAGAGTTAGAAACATCGATGAGAGAGGAACATCGATCAGCCGCCTCCTGCACACCTCCTACTGGGGATGTGCCCGCAACCAAGGTACATGCCCTTGGCCAGAATCGAACCTGGGACCTTTCAGTCCGCAGGCCGACGCTCTATCCACTGAGCCAAACCGGTTAGGGCAACAAAGGTTAATTTTTAAAATCCCTCTCCTATCCTTTTTGTGTGTGAGGTTTTTTTCTTAAATATATTTAGATTTCAGTGCTGGTTTCATTAGGTGACCTTCACTATACCTCACACCCCTTTTAAAATACATTTCAGGACTTCCTGGTCAGGAGCACCCCACCACTCACATTTCAGTCCTCCCTAGGCAGGCGCCCTGCCCTCAGATGCGCCAGCCCCTGGGCCAAGAGCTTAGTGCTGTGGAGGCAGAGCAGACCCAGTGGGCCTGAGACATGAGTCATTCAACCTTCCACGCCCGGGAGTGTTGTCCTGCCCTGGGCATCCTGCTCTCGGGAGGGAGGCCTCACACTGGGGTGTACTGTCTGAACTGTCTGTGATTAGGCCGGGACAGCCCTCATCCCGGGTAATATAATCAAGCTGTTAAGCAATGGGGATGAAGACTATGCTTATTAGACGATAACTGGGCACTCAGGACAGTATTAGCAGCAAGGCCCACACAGTGGGCCTTACGCCTCCCAGAAGGAGATTAATTCAAGATAAAAACACTCACTAAGAATTTCCTTGCTTTGGGAAAAAATTTTTAATAACAATCTTATTTATAGATAAAGATGATAAGGCAGGGAGAGAGAGAGGACTTCTGAACAGCAATTTCAGATTCAATGCACTTGGACTAATGGGCTCTGCTAGCCTGTTCCAATCCCAGTCAATGCCCCACTCATCTGACTATTTTTACAATGAAAACAGAAGAAACTCAAGACAAGTTTCTCCTACTATGGAAATATCCAAATATATATCCCACATCATCTTGAAGAGGCTCCATATGGGGATGCGGGGGGCAGGGAGTTCACCTGGGCTAATTACATATGGTCAGTTGGAATGATTTTCCTTTTATTTGCACCATCTTGGAAGAGCTCAGGGAAGACAGGCCACAGATTTCCCCTCTGGTTTCAACAAGCCTATGGACCCCTCTGTGCCCACTGCACAGGCAAGCGTGTGCCGTTGGCCTCCTAGGGCGTGCGGTGTGGTGTGTGTGGTCTATGCTTCTCCAGCTGGATGGGTGTCTCTGATAATCTGCTCCTCACTTCCTGAGAAGCTTCTCAGACAATAAGATAACAGAAAAGTGACCGATGCACAAGCTCCCAAATATTTCTTCCCACAGGAAGCCTCAATTCTCCACAGTGGCACAGCTGCTCATGGCACCAATAGAACGTATGTCACTGTACATGCACCTGTCAAATCAAGGAGTTTTCTGAGAAGCTTCTCAGACACAATAAGATAACAGAAAAGTGACCAATGCATAAGCTCCCAAATATTTCTTCCCACACGAAGCCTCAATTCTCTACAGTGGCACAGCTGCACAATGGCACCAATAAAACATATGTCACTGTACATGCACCTGTCAAATCAAGGAGTTTTAGGTGCATAAAGCAAGGCATTCAACTGGAACACCCGAGGGAAGATCCCTGCCATGTCCCTTTTCCCTTTTATTTTCACACCACATTAGGGCTCCTGTGATGTGAGGGTTGATCCTTAGTCTTTTACAATTACCTCTAAAAATCTCTTGAGTCCATCCACTTCTTTCCACCTTCATAGCCACCAACTTAGTCCAAGCTGTCATTATTTCCCACCTGGGCTATTTCAACAGTCCTGAAACCTGCCCTTCTAGCAGCTTCCACGTTGCATGCAGAGCAACCTGGTTCTCTTTTTTATGGAGGTAAAATTCATATAACATAAAATTACCCGTCTTAAAGTGTACAGCACATTGGCATTTAGTTTCCTTACAACACTATGCATGCACCACCTGCATCAAGTTCCAAACCTTCCCATCATCCCCAAAGGAAACTCCAACCCATGAATGTGATATCTATATCATATACACACACACACGTGCACACACGCACACACACACCTGATCATGACCTCACTCCCTTGACAGAAGAAGGGGAAAAACTGGGAAGGCCAAAGAGACCTGAGGCTAAAACAACCTGTCAATTCTGCTGGTGGCAGAAGTCCATCAAAGCAGCTGGGGGGGTATTATGAAAATAAAGTTTCATTTCCAAACACTCCCATGACGCTTGCAGAAGTCTGGCCAGCCTAAAGCTGTTGAGCCTCATAGTTCCTGGGGGTGGGGGAGAAACAGTCCTTCTCAAACGCCAGTCTTCTAGCCAAGGCCATCAGGAGCCGCCACTTCGAAGACAGACATTAGGGATCTGCCTTTTCACTCCAGGGCTCTCACCAGCCAAAAGAACATGGGCCAGTAGGACAGATTCTGGTTTCTGTCTTCGGACCTGTCAGAATACCTGTCAGCTGCAGAGCAAACCAAACATGGAGAGGGGCCTGTGCTTCGGTGGATTTTTAGATGCAAATTCACCTCGACTCTGACTGTATGCCAGTGTGATAAACACTTTTATGCTAATTCCAAGCCAGACCAGTGCAGGCATTTTGTGCCTTAGAAGGTATCATTTTTCAACTCTTATCAGTATGTAAATTAGATTGGACTCTGGCCATCTGCTCCAAAGGCACAACCCCCCAAATTCAATTAACATAATTTTCATTCCAGTGTGACACTTCCGGTGGTGAGGGCTGGCCAGGTCCCTCGTGAGGACTGGGCTGGAGCTCCTCTCCTCCTGCACCAAGAGATGCTAGTCTTCCTAAGGTACCAGCTGCTATTGAGGACTGGGCTGGAGCTCCTCTCCTCCTGCACAACCAAGAGATGCTAGTCTTCCTAAGGTACCAGCTGCTAGAATCAAGCCACGGGGACATGCGCCAGAAGATGCATTTTCTTGCTGCAAGTTCTTTAGAAATCACTAACGCCAACCCTGTTCGCGGATAAATCAGAAAACTGAACCCCAGTCGCAGAAACAGGACGGTTCTGATACAATGTTCAGCATGGGCTATCTGCACAGGGCATGAAGGCCAGAGGCAGTTTCCCACCCACACGTAGTTACAAAATCAGAGAAACGTGTTTTCCATGTACTCCTACTTCCTCTTTTATTCACCCTTTTTCTCTCGCTGGTGCCATCGTCCCCCCACTACCCAGAAGTCTATACCCTGGTGTCCCATCTCTGTCTGCTCTCTCAAACACTGCCTTAAAACCCAAATTTCTCCGTCCCTTCCTCTCCCCCTTCTCTCTGTTACTGATTGTTTAATCTGTTGATCTGTAGAATGCAATGGTCTTTAAAAAAAAAGATGCATGCACACTAACAATTTTTCATACAATTTTAGAGAGTTTTCCAGCCTCCAGAAGCCTGGTCCACCTACTGCAATTTAAGAACTCTTGTTTTCTGCCTTTGTCCCACTAAGCAATCGTGGAGGAAATTAGTCAGAAAATGTTGATTTTTGCACTGAAAAGGATCGCCCAACCAGGTTCCCCACAAAGCAGAGCCTGGGACTAAAAGCTTAAAAATAAGCACTTTCTCAGTGAGTGATCCCAGGGAGATGGGTGGGAAGGGGTGAAGGAAAGATGCTTTATGGAGTCTGCCAGCCTGAAGGGCGGAGCATGAACTGCTCTGGATGGTACAACCTGAGAGCCTGGCAGATATCTGAGGAATTCCCAGCTGAGGCATCAATAAAGAAGCTCTAAATAGGTGTTGAGAGAGGCAGGAGGTGAGCTTAGGTGAGGCACGGCTTGTTGCACCTGCAGGAAGCTAGTCATCTTTGAGGTTGAAGTTCCTTCTCATCCTAACTTATACAATGTCTAGGGCAGATGTTACAATCTGGCGAGGTGGTCTCAGGTCAGTCATCTAAACCCCGGCACCCCCACTGGCCTCCTCATGCCCGCTTTGCCCACTCCCTCATTTCCAGATCATGGGAGGCCACTCAAAAACAGTGTCTGTTCATGACATTCACACGGCCACTATGAATGATGCAAAATGTGCAGAGGAAGACTGTACAATAACATGGAATACATACATCAAAACTGTCACAGCATGTGATCTTATTTTTATCAAAGGAAAAGTGGGCGGGGTGCATGCAGAGAAAAATGGCTTCAAGTGTCTACACCATGGCAGGATTATGAGTGACCTTTTTCCTTGTGGTTGCTGCATTTTCTAAGTTTCCTACAATAAGCAGGGGAGAGAAAAGGGGAGGTCAAGAATGGTGAGAAAGATGTGATCCCAAAAAATCATCAGGAGGGGAAACCTGCCTTCAAAGGAACTTAGGGAGGGAGAAAGATCATGAATTCTGGAGTCATACAGGGTTCTAATCTTACCTATTAGCTACTGCTCCTTACGAAAAGTTACTCCACTCTTTCAACCTCAGCTTTTTAACAGTATAATGGGTAGAGAGAAACCGACCTTGCTGGGCTATTTTGAAGATTAGAATAATATCTAGATAAAGTAGGTCTTCCTGTACAACTCCTACTATGAATAATTGGAATTTACTGTTGTAATTTATAATTATAATAATAAGTAAGCTTGCCCTTGGCTGCATTCCAGATGGACTTTGCACATAATCACAAGTATTCACACATAGAGTGAGGGCAACATATAAACAGAAAGGGAGTCACAGTGTGATGAGTGGGTGGCAGGTGTGAATAGGGAGCTACAGGAGCACTGGAGAGGGGTTCCCTGGCTGGGAGAGTCCGGGAAGACTCTACAAAGCAGGTGAGGCTGTATCCCAGTCTTTAAGGAGGTTTGCCTTGGTAAAGAAGAGCAGGAAGGGCATTTTAGGGAGCCCAGTTTGTGCAGAGTCAGGGTTGTGGAAGAGGCACAGTGTATCTGGGCAATAAAAAGACTTTCAACGGGACTGGGGGCATCTGTACCAGGAGAGGTAAGAACTGAAATCAGAGAGCTGAGCCAGGTTATAATGGCCTTGCATTCCATGGTCACGAGTTGGGCAAGGTGGAGCTGGCACGGATCTTCAAGCAGATGAATGGCAAGATCAGGTTTATGCTTTCACTTGGATAGGAGGCTAGATGAAGTGAGGAAAGCCTTACGGTGGGATGATGAGAAAAGAAGCCGGTGTAATGCAGAAAAGAGATAATGAGGCCCCTAATAAAGACAAGACAGTGGCAACAAGAAGTGGGATTGGATTCAGAAGCTCTTTCTGTGGTAGAATTGAAAGGATTTGGAGATCAATGGGGACAGGGAGGGAGAGAGATGAATTCCAGATCACAGCCAGGTATCTAGCTCAAAAGACTGGATGGCTAACTTCACTAGAAGACAAGCAGGGAGGGGGCTATTTTGAAGGGAAGCTGAATCCAACTTGAGTTTGACATGACTGAGGCATATGGATGACTTGTTTGGCAAAGGGCTAGAAATGTGGAGCAGAAGCTCAAGAGAGAAATCGGATGCAAATTCAGGAATCATTAACATGTGGGTTGCAATTGATGACCAGGGCAATTAGATAAGATGACAGAGGGGGAAATGGTAAATTGGAAAGAGGCCAGTGATCAGGGAGACCATCCATCCCAGTGTGTCCAGGGCAGCCTTGGTTTACATCTGTTGTTCCAACATAATTATCCATAGCAACCTGTTTCATCTCAAAAGTGTCCAGTTTGGGCAAGAAATTACATAGTCCCCTTACTACTAACCCAACTCAAACAAAGAACGAAGGTGATAGGAAGGGATAATTAAGAGGTGGGAGGAAACCAAAAGGGAGGGCATCTTTAACAATGTAGGGAATAGGCTCCTAATTAACAGTGTAAATTTTCTCGCTATCAAATAAAACACCCAACAAATTTTTTATTGGAACTTGATCATTTAAACTAAAGTCATCAATTTAAAAAAATAAATAAACATAAGAGACAAACCATGAAAATTCCCAAACAAAAGCAAAAGGAACAAGAACTAACTTTGCCATGTTTTAAACTGATTATAGAGGTGCAGCAATTAGAAAGTTTGGCACTGATGAATGAGTTGACAGAAACATCAATGAAATAGAATAAAGGGTGTAAACATAGATCCAAGCACATATGGGAGTTTAGTACATGATAGAGGTGACATTTCTAATGGATGAAGTTAAGGTAGATTAATTATTAAATGATGTTGGGACAGTTGGCCAACCATCTGGAAGAAAAATAGGCTAGATTTCTACACATTGCTCCCATTCTAAGTGGACAAAACATTAAACATTTTAAAAAGACATGGATCTTTTTTCCAAATCATCCTGGGACTGGTGATGGAGTTAAAAAGGCCTTTATCATTGTGACATGAGACCTCAAACCCATTAAGGAAAAATTGATAAATTCATCTCAATAAAAATTAGCATTTTATGCTATTCAGTGAGCCATGGCTGTGCCCTTTCCAACAAGATCAGCATCTCAGAAAATGTTGGAGGGTGGCTCTTCCTGCATGCTCTGTCTCATCATAGAGATGGAGCTGCTCCTTACATCTGCTCTTCCTGTATTCTGCAGAATTCTCTTTCCTTCTTACTGGACAATTCCTCATTACTCCAATCCTCTGTTATAGTTAATAATTCTCTGTATTACTTTTCCTGTTCAATTTTCTGTTTGCTTTCTGTCTCCTGATGGGATCCAGACCAATACTCTGAACTTTTGGATCTTCATAAGTATCGGCCTTGTATAAGGGCAAAATAAAGACATTTTCAGAAATCTAGCACTGCAGACAATTATTCGATATATTATTTGCAGTCATTATTTGACAATAGCCTTCAGCAAAACAACAAATAAAATATTAGAAAGAATAATATTAAATGATTTCTGAAGAAAAAGGAATACCACAAAAAACCAATGAAAAACAAAATTTGGGATGACAACTTTGTAATCAACTTAGAAAGCAACTGGTCCTAGTTAAAATAAGAGGTCAGCCCTGGGCAGGTGGCTAAGTTAGTTGGAGCATCGTCTCATGCATCAAAAGGTTGCAGGTTCAGTTCCTGGTCAGGGTACATACCTAGATTGCAGGCTCAATCATAGATTGAGCATGTATAGGAGGCAACTAATCAGTGTTTCTCTCTCATTTCAATGTCTCTCTCTCTCCCCCTCCCTCTCTCTCTAAAAATCAATAACAGCATATCCTTGGATGAGAATTTTTAAAAATAATAAAAATTGCCTGGCTAGTGTGGCTCAGTGATTGAGCATCAACCCATGAACCAGGAGGTCACAGTATGATTCCCATTCAGGGCACATGCCTGGGTTTCAGGCTCAATCCCCTGTAGGGGGTGTGCAGGAGGCAGCCGATCAATGATTCTCTCTCATCATTGATGTTTCTATCCCTCTCTTACTCTCCCTTCCTCTCTTTAAAAGCAATAAAAAAAATTTAAAATATATATAAAAAAATAAAATAAAAGGTCACAGGGCTCTGAAGATCTCCAAGAACAAGATGGTTCCATTTATGTTTAAGAACTTGGAAGCTCTTAAAGACATGTTTCTTCAGTCGACAGGAAAAAAAGAAAAAGAACTAGTAACTACAGGGGAAAGCAAACCAAAAATGGATGAATAAATAAATAAATGTACACAAAGCCTGTA
>NW_005370635.1:728562-741773 GCF_000412655.1 Myotis brandtii
AAAGAAGCGGGGGTGGGGGGGTGGGGGGAGAATCACTTCAGATATAATGCAAACTAAAATGTGAGGGTAGGGGGAATGAGCAATTATAACAATGTAAGAAAAATTAATCCATTTGACTTAAAACATTTTCCTGTTTGTGGCATAGGATGACATTTCCTTCTCTAAAGCTTCATTCGTGCAAGTTACTTCTACTGGGGATAATCTATCTATATAAAAGCCTAAGTGGCCATCGCAACCTAACGAATAGCCGAACAGGCTGCATGGGGCGACCAGGCTGGCAGGGGGGTTAGTGAGGGACGACCAAACGATCGAGCAGCAGGCTGTGTGGGGCAACCAGGTTGGCAGGGGGGTTAGTGAGGGACAACATCAGGCTGGCGGGGGGGGCAGTTAGGAGCGGTCAGGCAGGCAGGCAGGTGAGTGGTTAGGAGCCAGCGGTCCAGGATTGTGAGAGGGATGTCCGACTGCCGGTTTGGAGAGGGTGCCGGCTGGGCTGAGGGGACCCTTCCCACAGCCCCCATGCATGAATTTCATGCACCAGGCCTCTAGTAGTTACATAATGATAATATTACAAATGTTATTCATTGCATTTCAGTTTTCAGAATTTAGCTACAGACAAAGCAGAAAGCTTGGTTGCAATTATACAACCGAATATACATGGAACTAATGTAAATCTTGACAATGTGAAAGCAATATCATGACTGACCAAAAGTTGGAGAGAGCAAAGGTGATGGAAGTGGAGGAAATTTGGGGTGTTCTATAAGCCTCATTTCACACAATAGGGAATTAATAAATACTGTCTAAAGTTGACAGCTCAAGAAATAAATGTATATGTGTGTGTATATAAACATGTATCTTAAAAACTATGGTGGTTGCCAAAATGATTACAAGGGGGAGAATTTCCACCTACCCACTTCTCCCACTCATGAGTAGGGAGACCATATAATTTAACATCCAAATGGGACACATAGGATAGTGAAATTGGGAACTAAAAATAATTAACAATTGTTAATCAAAAAGAATTTGCCAGACTGTCTGGGCAAACCAAAAGGTATGGTCATTCTACACATAAATCTGTAAAACTTCTTCCAGGGGGCTAGCTAAAGGTACAAAAAGGGAAATCACTTTTAGAGTAGGCCAAGTAACTTAATTATCTGGCTGGCAAAAATACAGAAGACAGATGTAAGTAAAAATCTGGGAAGACAAATGCAGTCACATTTAAATGGGTATTCAGATCGTGATAATGTGCATCCTTTCTAATCCCACATGTAGGCAAAGAGGAAAGCATTGGCATTCATCTGCTTTTCAGTCAGGGTAAGAAATCTTCCCTTCTCCAACACAAAGGCAGAACTACCTCTCACTGGTGTGCTGGCGGTTATTATGATGTCCTCTACATTTTTTCACTACTTCCAGAATCATATAGAACATACCAGAATGAATATCTTTAGCAAAAATTTACAGTGAGGACTGACATATTTTATGGTGATTTTCTGGGTCAGGTTGCTTCGAGTTTGCATGAATCACAGAATTGAATGAGCAAAATACATAGCAAGCAAGTCTATCTGAATTGAGAAGAAAGATTCCACATAACCTCAATACATGGTTGAGTTGGAGGCTTATCTCAGCTTCCAGACACTAAGAGGCGTTGAAAACCTGCTCTTCTCCAGCTTTCCAGGTGCAGGAACTGTACCGACAGAGCACATCCTCCAACTCCACTCTGTGCTGGAGTCCAGGCTGGCCACTCAACTACCAAGAGTGGCACAGAGAGCTTGTGCCAATGAGGGCAGGACAAGGGTGGGAGCCAGGCCCTTGTCACCCTGCAGGGCCACAAGGGGAGCTGTGGCCCTCAGGTCTGGTTAGAAACTCTTGTGTCCTTTATACACGGCTCTCAATCCTATAGTGACTCTAGTCGGGTGCATGTGAAAGAAGTAAAGGAACTCAAAACATCCTGATCTTCTTTGTTTGGGCACAGACATTTCTCCATCTTGGGGAGATTCATATCAAAGACATTGTCTGGGTAGTTCCTTCTTGCCAGCAAGCTCAAGACCTGGAGGCTTCTCAGAATGAATTCCTTATTCTACTACCCCTTCCTGTTCTCTTTCTTGAACAGTAGCACCAATCCTTAACTCCCGAGGGACCATGTCCTGATAGAAGAAGCAATTTTTCAGTGCTTTCTTTCTTTGGGCTGAAATAGCTGCAGACCAGAGCAAATAGCTTTGCCAGTGGAGCTGGCTAAATTTTGGCCTCCACATACACCACCTTGACCAAGCATCTGTGTGCGAGGGCCAACTCTGTGCACCACTGTGCATGGAGGCCCTGCTTGGCCCTATACCAATCCATACACATTCCCCGCCCTTCCCATCACCAAAAACATGGAGACTAGGAGAGCCCGAACCATTGAAACCCTAACCTCTACCCAAATTGCAATGGTTTTGCCAGAATATTTTAAGACTGAAGCATAAAGGAAAATCAAGGCTTCTTCTGGGACTGGTGTGAACATAATTTCCTGGGCCCACTTCTAAAGTACCCAAGGTAGAGGAGGTTTGGTTAATGCGCTCCACATCCCCTCCATTCCCACGTACGTTCTTCGCTTTTCTCGGGGCATTTGTTTTCCAAAACAACTCACACAGCTCTCTCTGTCTTTTCTGGGACAGCTGTTCCTTCCAAGCACCTTGGATATTGGTGACCCGAACATGCCACCCATCCCCACCCTCACAGCACAGATCCAGAGCATGAGCTTTGCCTTGGCCGTGTGCTCTACACATGCCATGAGGAGTATCTTTCTTAATCCATGACTCCTGTAGCTTGTGGGTGGCTGCAAATCCTCCTTCTCCAGCCACTTGTTCTCTGTGACCAGGACCTTCCTCATTCGGAAGCACTGGTCCCATACATCACAGGGAAGAGGAGAGTGAGAGAATGGGAAGACACAGGCATGCGGCATATGGAACGCGTCCAGAACCACCCAGATGCCTGCTGGCCACAGTATTGGATCTCGCTCCACTCTCCCTCGCCTACCTGCAGGATTAATTCTCCCTTCTGTTATTGTTGTTATTTGTTCTGGGAGGGTTGTCTTTTACTAGAACATCTGGCATTATCATTTCATGCCGTGGGGTTTCCTGGAAACACTCTCAGGGAGGAGTTTGAACCTTCACTACCAGAGCTGGCTTGGGCCTGAAATGCTGTGAGCTGTAATCTCAGCCCACGTCACGTTCTCTCCCTTATTTCCTTTGCAAAACATCACTGCAATCAGTCCTGTGTTTTTCAGCAAGGGGCGCTGGCGCCAAGCCTAGAGGCAGCTGCACAGGCCCTGTCCTGCCTGGGAGTGGAGACAGTGCAGGCCTGACACAAAGCCCGCCCACCGCAGCTCTGGGTGGCTCCTGCCCTGCAGCACTGTGGAGCTCCCTGGATGGAATCAGACTGTGCCAACGGGGGAGCAGGCTGGGTGTGCACCCAGCTCCCACCCTGGTCCTAATCACATTGCTACCCATGTGGCTCATATTAAAGTCCCCTTGGCCCCCTAGTTCCTACAGGGGAGCCACCAAGTCTCTTTGAGCTTGGAAAACCCTGCTCAGTGAAGACTGTTAACTGGGAGGTTTTGGAAGGGGCTCCTTCTGCCTCTCCCTCCTGTCATGTGCTTTCTTTCTCTCTCTCTCTCTCTCTCTCTCTCTCTCTCTCTCTCTCTCTCTCTCTTTCTCTCTCTCTCCTTTCTGTTCCTGCCTTAACTATTTTGTTGCTCCAGCTGAGCCCCTCTTCCCCATCATCTTTGGAGTCTGGCTCCTTGATTGCACCTTAAATGTCACCCCTTCATGAAGCCTTTCCTGACCCCCCAGGTTAAATGGCCAGGCTGTGGCTGCACACCAGCTTATTTTAATGATCTGCCTGGCTCTAATCCCTACCTAAGAGATTGCTAATAGGTTTGCTTCTGGGACTTTGTAAATGACTTTACCTGGGAGCAGGAGAGCAGGGACGTTGCCTGTCTTGTTCACCTTGAACAGGTGCCTGGCATGTAGTCGGTGCTGAATAAATATTTGTTGCAAATGTGGAGTTTGTGTACTGGCCCCACTACTTACTAGTTGTGTGACCTTGGGAAAGTCACTTCACTTACCGTGCCTTGGTTTCTTATCTTAAAATTAGGAATTATGATAGTGCCTAGTTTCTGGGATATGATGGGGATTAGGCATGACAATCCTCCTACAGCCTTACAGAGTGCCTGGCACAGAGTGGGCACTCAACAAACACTAGCTACAATCAGTGTCAACATATGAACCCATTAGTACTTGGTCATCTCACAATATGCACTAGTTTCCTGGTGTAGTTGGGTTCTGAAAGAATGGAGAGGAGTCAGACCATGGAGGACAGGCATGGGGGAGGTACCATGGGTGAGTGCATCAGAAGAAAGAGAAAAGCTCATGAAATTAAGCTGGGACAGTAACACCATCTCTCTCTCAAATAAGAACTACTTCTTTCAGAAGCATTCTTTCCTTCCCTCTTCCCCTTCTCCTGTCCCTGTCAGTCCCATAGGACTGAGCCTGGTCCTATCCTGTCACCGAGCAGCAGAGGCCAGCGGTCAGAGTGATGCTCTGTGAACAGGGCAGCCCAGTGCCCCAACCTGAGCTGTTCCACCACTTGCCTGACATTAGAGGACAAGTGACAATTCGCTTCTAGTTGTGCTACCTAAACATAGGGCAGGCAGGATGTCCGAGAAGTCACATTGTTTAACCTTGGATATGACAAGAAGAGGGCAAAGGTCAGTCTCCTTTGGTTGTGACCACAGTTCAGTGTGGGCACAAGCTTGTGATACTGTTAATACCGTATGCACCATGCAAACAAAACACTGTGCCCTGGGACTTGGCATTCCTAGGAGATGTTTTACCTGGCTGCCCAACGGGAATGGGGTCACCTATTTTAACAAAGAAAATGGACTCTGTGCTCCTCCAGACTAGAAATTCTATCATTCCCTCTCCCCACACCCCACCCCAGCAGAGAGGGCCCTGCAAGCTCCTCTCCTTCCCAGACCAGCCAGCTGCTTTAACCTCCCATCAAGACCTAGCTGATGCTCCCAGGCTCTGATCCACAGGCACCACCCAGTATTTCAGTGAATGATCATTCTGCTGCCTCCTGAGGCCCAGCACTGTCCCTTGTTACCGCTGGAGTAAAGGCTGCGTTTAGTAATAATATTAATTCTCCAGGTCAATCTGATCTCCCCATCGAGTTATGATTCATACTTTGTTTACACTGTGGACTCCTCCCTCACCCCAGAGAATATCAACCCCTGGCTGGACAAACATCTCTCTACCTACCAACAGAGGAGAGAGGAGAAGGCTGTGGACCTCAACATGTTCTCACTCCGTCCAGCGTGGCATTGCGAGGTCTCCAGGGTTGTTATAAAAACATCCCTCCACCTTTCAGATAATCCAGCTCTGGCAGGAAAAGACATGGAGGTTTGCTAGGTTTTGCTTGGGTTCCCTCATAAGTCTAAGACCAGGTTTTGGGTGCCAATGTTTACTTAGAAGTGACCAGAACACACAGTGACAGAGCTAGAAATTGAGACAGGGAAGGGAGGCAAGTCAACGAAGAGGCAGAAATGAGCAACGTGCCACTGCAGATAGCTGGAGGTTCCAGCCCCCTTTCAGAGACTTCGTGGTGGGGTGAGGATGCTGGGGGATTCACCCACCAAGTCCTATCCCTTATTGACTGAGGGTTCCTGGGGTGTTAACTCCCCAGCACTGTCCGCAGCAAGTACTGACAGAGAATGTTCTCAGGCAGAGAGCCCAGGATGCCATTGGCCTACTCAGGATTTGCCTACCCATGGGTAATGTTCAGGTGAGCCAGGGAGATTTGAGCCAGGCTGGACAACTCCTACATCAGGCTTTCTAATGACCAGTAATGAGCTTCTTAGAACAATGCCCCATGGGTAAAGGCATTTTAGAACATCTATTCAATCCTGTCTGAACTTCCTAGAAACCCTTTTAACAACCCTTAAATAGACATGGTTATATAAATCAGCCCTTCTATAATTTCTCTGAGAGAAAGATTCGTGGACATGAAGCAAAGCTTTTCCCACTAGTGGCCGGAGTCCTGTGCTCCCTGGAATCATAATCAGGGCCACAAAGCTCTGAGTAGACACTTAGGAGGAGGTCAAATCTCACCAGACTCCATTAAGACTAAGCAGGAAAAGAGATAGAGTAGCCTGCTTTGCAAAGTTTTGAAGTTCAGATTAAAAGCACAGCAGGGAGGCACACACCCTTTCCCCAACTATGGGGTAAAGTGAACTCCGGAAGTGGTGGAATAAACTGGATCCTAATGAGAAAAAAATAATCTCTCCTCCCAAGTGCCTCTCCACCCACCCATCTGGACAAGCCAACTCTCACAAAACCTGGGCAGGACATGCTTACTTTAAACAACAGAACCATATCAGAAAGAATTTTCCTGGAATTCAGCCATGGAAAAATTCACCCAATTGCCATTTGATCCTGGATCTATAGAGCTCCCACCCACCTCAGGCACTCTGTAACCCCTATTAGAGTCTTTGGATAATATCCTACTTTAACCAAACACCACATTGATCTTTGCCAACAAAGAATTTTCCACAGGCATTTCTGACTCTGTTACATTCTCAAAAGTGGCAGGTGATTGGGCATGGGAGGTTCCAAGAAAAAATGGAAGTCTCCTAACTCCTGGGCTGTTGACCCAAGTATAAGGTCAACTCTTTATTAAAGAGATACAAGAAGGTCAAGGAATTTTCTACAACTTAGAGCCTAGAATAAAAATGTTTCCTGCCGAAACCGGTTTGGCTCAGTGGATAGAGCGTCGGCCTGCGGACTGAAGGGTCCCAGGTTCGATTCTGGTCAAGGGCATGTACCTGGGTTGCGGGCACATCCCCAGTGGGAGATGTGCAGGAGGCAGCTGATCGATGTTTCTCTCTCATAGATGTTTCTAACTCTCTATCCCTCTCCCTTCCTCTCGGTAAAAAATCAATAAAATATATTAAAAAAAAAAAAGAAGTACAAATTAGTTATTACAGAATAGCTTAGAGCCTAGAATAAAAATGTTTCCTGTCAGCTCACCCATTTGATGACTAGAGGATCACAGGATAGACAACTAGGAAGTCAAGAGTCCCGTGTTCTGGTTGGCTCTCTTCTAACTAATTCTGTGGCCTCAGATGAATCATTTGATCTAGCTAGACCTGGAAAATGATAGGTCAGTCAGGGATAGCAAATAGAGTCAGCTCCGAGAACCGTGCACCTGCACCTGAAATAGAGACTCGGACTCTAAACAGTGCCCTTGCCCTTAGGACAGTGCTATTCTTATAACAGGCACTCAATACTTGGTGGTTGAATGAATGGATGTGGCAAACATGTCATTGCTCCTGACTTTTGCATCCCTGGCAGACATAGCCAATCAATTGTGATAGCTTTTCATACTGAAACTGGATACAGTATCAACCTTCTTCTCAGCATAACTCTCCAGACGGGCACAACCAATCTACTGGCCCTCCTGTGTGAAATATCTATTTGTCATGCCCTGACAAATTCTTGAATTTTTTCACATTTAACTTTTGGAGTAAGGGAAATACTAAAGGGTAGGCTATTTGTCACTCAGTGAAGATAAGTATAAACATACCTGGATGTTTTAATCTAGTCTGCATAAGAATCTGGATTGTTATCATTCTGACTAGGGCAGGAAATGCACTTGATCGGTGAAGACCCCATAAGATCAGGCCACTATGAGTCTTTGCAGGCAAATACATATTTCTAGATCCCTGTGGAAGACATCAAATTTCTCATCCCAACCATGTGGAAGCAAACTAGCTGAGGCAAATCCTATTCCGCTGTTAGACAGCTCTGAGTGGGAATAATTCTGGAATTATCCAGTGTCTGCGATCTGGTTCCCCATCAGCATGCCATGCTCTCCCACCAACCTCACACAGGTGAAATATTGTATTAGGCAGGCCTCTCAAGAAACATAGAACCAACAAGGAGATTAGAGAGAGAGAAAGATTGATTATGTGGAACTGGTTCATATGACTACAGAGGCTGAAAAGTCCAATGATCTGCAAGCTGGAAACCTAGGGAAGCTTTTCATGCAGTTTAGAAGCTGGAGAGCTGTAGAACCCGTGGTGTAGACTCCAGTCAGACCTGAGTGTCAGGAGCACCGAGGGCAGAAGACTGATGTTTCAGCTCTAACAGTCAAGCAAAGAGAGAGCGCGCCAATTCTTCCTTCCCACACCATTTTGTTCCATTCAGGCCTCAATGGATTGGGTGATGTCCAGCCACATTGAGGAAGACAATTCCCTTTATTCAGTTTACTGATTCAAATGCTAACCTCTTGAGGAAACACTCTCACAGACACGTCCAGAAATAACGTATAACCAGATGTCTGCATATCTTGTGGTCTAGTCAAATTGACACATAAAACTATCTATCACAAATATCAAGGACAACAATGAAAGGGAAAGTCACAGAAAGACAACTGAGAGTGAGATGGGAACAGAGCCTTTTTAGTACAGACCCTCCCATGTTTTGAGCCCTCCCTCCCCCGCCTGAGCTGCCTGGAAAACTTGGTAGCACAAACCTTTGCTCCCTCTGGGAAACCTGACTCAAGGCACAAATATTAAAACTCACCAATGGCTCTTGTAACATCATCAAACAACCCTGATAATGTGAAGCTGCTGATCTTGATGTTTGAACAGAGCTGGTGGCCTTCTTGACGAGAGCAGAAGCCTCGCATCCTTTTGCACGGAACCCATGCAGGTCAGCCATGACCCTGACCCTTTTCTGCCACCGTTTGCTGCCATTGACTCTGCGCTTTCTGAGTGGCCTGAATGTGCTGACTCCAATGCAACTTCACACGTGGTCAAAAAATACATCTCCCAAACAGGCCTGGTTCTCTTAACCAGCCCTTCCCTCCACTCTCTGATAGACCCCTGCGCAGATCCCAACCCTAGTTTCCAGCTCATAAATTTGTACCTTACATGCTGTGTTCTCAAGAGGCAGAAGGCCCAACAGAGGTGTCATGCTGTGAAAAATATATGCGAGGAGATCCCTTTCTTTCTAAGCAGTTGTGTCCAGAAGCTTCCTAGAGGCTCTGCTGAGCAGTGGTGGAATAATTACCCTTTAAAGGCAGTGATATGGCAAAGCCCATTCCCACATCATGAGAGAACTGATTGGGTATATCTCTTCCCAACTCCACGTTCTGTGATAACTCATTGGTAGCTAGCAGTCAGCCCTGGAGAAAGTATTTGCACCTTGGAAATTGGCACACACTACAAATCAGAGCTTTTTTATGTCCCAGAGAACTGACTGTGTGAAGAGGAAGACACTCAGAACCACCCAGCAAACAAGAATCCATGGAATGAGTTCAGTCTGGCTGCCTCTTTTCTTCCTGTTGGGTATGTTCAGAGACATTTGTAGGGCCTTTGTTCTGAATTTGATGAGAATGGAGACCAAGGGATAGTGAGCTTGCATGGCAAATAATGCACACAACAATGCTGAACACTGCAGACAAATGGGCTTCAAAAGGCAGATTCATCATTTTGGACACCACAAAATAGATCCTGCCTCAGTAATCAGATTCTAATTACTTGCTCTGCCACTCACCTAGGCATGTAGCAGTTCTTCTGAGGTAGGAGGAAGAAAGGAAGAGAACTGAGCTCATTGTCAGGCTGTCAAGCCCGGTGCTGGGCATTTCGCATGGGTTAATGCAGTTGACCTTCACATAGCCTAATGCCTTAGGTATTAGCATACCCACTTTCGAAAGAGGGTAATGAGGCTTCAGGAGGTTAGAACAGTAACTTGCCTAAGGTCACATGGTGCTAAGGATGTGGATATAACGCTGAGAGTGTCGGACTCCAATGTCCACAGTATTTTCATCACACCACATTGCCAACAACCCTTATTTTATTTATCTGTGGAACTGCAATAAAAGCAGCAGCCAACCTGCCTCTTGGGGAATTTAATGGCAAATCTTTGTTTTTCTAATAACAGCTTTGTTGAGGTGTAATTCTCATACCATAAAATTCACCTTTTAAAGCATATAAGTCAGTGGTTTTTAGTATAGTCACAGAGTTATGCAACCGCTACCACTATCTAATTCCAGCACATTTTCATTAGCCCCCAAAAGAAAACCCCCACCTATTAGCACTCAGCTACCCCCTGCCCCCTCCTCCCTATAGCCCCTGGCAATCACTAAACACTTTCTGTCCCTGTGAATCGGCCGATTCTGGACAGTTCGTATAAATGGAATCATACAATATGTGGCCTTCTGTGTGGCTTCTTTCACTTAGGACAATATTGAAAGAACTGTTTTAAAGTTCATGAAGTTCTACAACTGAAACCCACTAAGTTGAAAGGCAAACCTATACAGTTTCAATTTAAACACCAGTAAGCCACAGGAGCAAAGAACATGAAGTACTGGCATCAACATGGTTTTCAACTCAATTCTACTATATTTATTGAGTGCCTATTCTATACCTGCCACAAAATAGACAAAATCCTTGCCCTCATAGATCTTACATTATGGTGGGAAGAAATGGATGATGATGATGATGATAATAGCATTTAGGCTATCTAGGGTCAAATATGTGGAGACAAAAGATGATTTTACTCTAGGTAGTGGGCACACAATACAATATATAGATCATGTATCAGAAATGTACACTTGAAACCTATATAATCTTATTAACCATATCACCCCAATAAATTTACTAAAAAGAAAAATGTTTTTTAAAAAATAGTATCTTAATTACATGGGTGAAAAAGAGCAGTTTGGGGGATCATGGATGCTGGAGGAGGCCTCTCTCTGTTTCTCTCTCTCACACACACACACACACACACACACACACACACACACACACACACACACACTAAATGCCTAGGTGTGACTCAGGCAACGCTGTCCTAATGCCTTCTGTGTTTCCAGATACCTGACAGCAGCAGGTGTCCCCCAACCCCCATGCCCTTGTGCACCTCTGAAGGGTAGTGGACCCCTTTCCCACCATGGGTGACACACCAGCAGGCAGCAACTCTCCCTTGCTCTGTGATAGGTTCATCTTCCCACAGGCCAGGCTCCCTTCCTCTTGAAATCCTGAGCTCAGAAGGGGAGAGGGAAGAAGCTCCTCGTCCCCTCATCTTTTCTCGCCAGGCCAGCAGTGAGAAAACCACTGCCCAGCCCAGGGGAGCAGTGCCGAGCGCCGCCCTCTGCACCTGCCCATTCGCCCTCTGCACCCGCCCATTCGTGCATTTATCAAAGTCCTGCAGGGCATGATGTCTCGGTGGCCTGAGTTTCCTGGAGCCCGGTGACGGTCCCCCCAGCCTCCGCATCCTGCCAGTTCTCAAAGTATTGTCCCGTTTCAGCTCTCCTGTTGCTACTGGTGCTAGTTCTAAAGGACTAAACCTTTCTAAATCCTGCATTTATTTTTATAAATATAACTAGAAACATTCCAACTTTCCCTCCCAGGTAACTTCACCATCTCAAGCACCAAGAGTTATTAGGCCATAAGAATCCACACCTCTGAGCGTGGGTGGGGCCTAAAGAAATCCCATTTTTCTTCCACCAAGAAATATACTGTTTCTTCCACCAACAGTACAAGCTGCTGTGTATATAATCGATCGTGGTTTTAAAATAGCTTTTTATTCTTATAAAAGCACTACATGTCATTGAGAGAAAATGGAAAACACAGAGGAGAAAAGCAAAGCCACCCCTGTCGTGGGGAGTGTCTAAGATTCACATCCTGGTGAATCCCTTCCCCTTGCCTGTGGGCTGGACCCAGGGACTCACTTCGAATGAAGAGAACACAGAAAAGTCATGGGTATCACTTCTGAGGTTAGGAGTGCAGCAAAGAGGTAACACAGCGGGCCTGGGGCTGTTCTCCTTGGAAAGGTCTGCTGCACGGTGGCCCTTGGCTGGCGTCTGGGAACTTGGGTTTCAGGAGGAAAGGTTTCCACCGTTCCCTGGTAAGTAGGATCCCTACACCTAAACTGTATGTGTAAACGACATGCGGATGTGGGACACCAGCCTTCCTTCTGGGAGTCTGGAATGTTGATACATGCCACCAGAGGGTGCCTACGTGACCAGCCCGGTAAAACCCTTGGGCATTGAGTCTTTTATGTGGGTCCCTGGCAGACAACAACTCACACAGGCTATCACCCCTCGCTGCTGGGGCTCATTTCACACATGGCTGAGGGACTCGGTGTGTCTGGCGGAAAGGTTCCCACTGTTCCCTGGTAAGTAGGGATCCCTGCGCCTAAACTGTTTGTGTAAATGACATGTGGTTACGGGACACCAGCCTTCTTTCTGGGAGTCTGGAATGTTGATACATGCCACCAGAGGGTGCCTACGTGACCAGCCCGGTAAAACCCTTGGGCATTGAGTCTTTTATGTGGGTCCCTGGCAGACAACAACTCACACAGGCTATCACCCCTCGCTGCTGGGGCTCATTTCACACATGGCTGAGGGACTCGGTGTGTCTGGCGTGACATCACCGGGAGAGGACTCTTGGAAGCTTGTGCCTGGTTTCCTCCAGCCTCTCCCTTATGCACCTTTTCCCTTTGCTGGTTGTGCTTCGTATCCTTTCCCCATCATAAATCATGATTATACAGTCATGGTTATATAGAACACGACTACGTGCCGAGTCCTGTGAGCCCTCCTGGAGAATTAGCAAACCAGGGGGTGGGGAGGTCTTGGGGATCCCTGGGTGTTCCTGACACCCCCAACACATTAGACTATCAACACACTATGATGTCCCCCCTCTCTCTCCCCGCCCACCCCCAACTGAGCCTTGAGTTGACTAAGACCTACCATCACCTTGACTGCAACCTTGTGAGAGACCCAGACCCAGAGGACCCTGAGCTAGTTTCCTAACCTAGAAAAATGTCGAGACGATAAATATTTGTTGCTTTAAGCTGTTAAGTTTTAGGGTATTTTGTTACCCAGCAATAGATAACTAATATATCCTTCACCCAGAGATTATTACTGTTTGTATTTTAGGATGTATCTCTTCAAGGGTTTTTCTACACCCATATACACTGAGTGGCCAGATTATTATGACCACCTGACGTTTATAGGCAAATTAGATATAATTTCATGCTGAAGTTGCTAGAGGCCCAGACCATTATAAATAGGGAAGCAGGTTGTTTACGACAGTAGAAGTGATTTTTTTCTGAAGATATGGGTAAACAACGCGATTTAACAGCCTTTGAACGTGGGATATATTT
>NW_005370635.1:742144-778956 GCF_000412655.1 Myotis brandtii
AATTAAAGGGCCCAAATCATGCCAGGAAAACATGCCCCAAACCATAACACTGCCCCCACCAGCTTGAAGGGTTGTACTCATGCATGTGGGGTGCATGCTTTCATGCTGTTTCCGCCAAATTCTCACTCTGCCATCTGCATGATGCAACTGGAAACGTGATTCATTGGACCACATGACTTTTTTCCAATGCTCGACTGTCCAATCCTTGTGTGCCTGTGCGAATTGGAGACGTTTTATCTTGGTAACTGCAGACAGCAAAGGTGTTCGAACAGGTCTTCGGCTTCCATATCCCATATGATGCAGTGTACGGCTAATTTGCCTACAAACGTCAGGTGGTCATAATAATCTGGCCACTCAGTGTATATGTAGAATAAGATTCCAGTTAAAATTGAATTTTTTAACACAGTAAAAAGCAAAGCCATATGGCTGAGATACAATATTTCCTTTTATTACTACAAAAAATTCTTGCATTCCACAATGATAGCTGGCATTTCTCCTTAAGTCCAATTGTCCTTTGTTCTGGAAAGTAAGGGGAGTAAGGAAAAGGTCTTTCATGGCCCTTTGGTCATGCAGTCATAAGATCCCATTGGGAAATGGGGAGGTTTCCGACATTAAGTTAAACCACTAGGCATAATAATGTAAATGTTATTATCCTCAGTGTGGGTGGAATGACTTTCAACAAATTATGCTTCCTTTTAGGAAATCAGCTCTCCTCTCTTCAGTGGGGCTGGTGGCAAGGGCTCCTGGTGGGAAGATAAGCTTAAGGACACCCTGGAGAGGAGAGTGATAAGCTAGTCCCTGCAAATGGTGACCAGCTAGTAGAGGAGAGAAGCAACAACACATGGTGAGACTGGCCCAAGCCTAACTTTTCTGGGAGCAAACATATCCAGTATCCATTTTAAGTTTTCCTTTTTGGCTTTGTCATTCCCGGGAAAGTTTTATTGAGCACCACTGCTCAGTCTTGCCTGTGTTTGAGGAATTAAGGGGACCAGCTGCTGTCCGTGTTTCTGCAAAGCTTCCTGAGGAAAGAGACAGCCTGAAAAGTTGGCTTCAAGAGGTGACCTGCAAAGGAGTGAAGGGCCAGGGTAAGGCGATGAGAGACAGAGGAGGGGAAACTTCTAGGAGGAAGAACCTCTTGCAACCAAGCTGGATGGGGGATAGAGCCACAGGATGTGAATATTAATGCAAGTCTACTTACACACATTTTTTTAATAACAAGTTGCAATAAAACTGAACTACTTACTAGTATTCCCTGCTTAATTCACTTAGCTATATGTTGCATCTTAACTTTTTTTTTTCTACAATGCAATTTGTACTGGCAACTAAATATTCCATCATATGGGAAAACCATAACCTATTTTACTGATTTTCTACTATTGGACAAGTAGGTCATTTCTAAATTTCCATCACAATTATAAACAATGCTGCAAAGAACATCCTTGTGCTAAATCTCTGTCCAAAACTATAATGATATCTTTTAATACATTGCTAGGAATGAAATTGTTAGATCAAAGATATGCACATTTTATGAGTTTGGGATGCATTTTTCCAAATTGCTTGCCAGAGAAGCATGCCAACTCTAACTCCTGCCAATAGGAGCCAAGAATATACTTTGCTTCACCACTTAGCCAAAACTGGATTTTATCTTTTTATTATTTTTACATGATACACATTCATGTTCTCATAATCGCTTAAACATACTATAAGATATGATAAAAAATTACCTTTACGTCTGGTTATGTACAGCCCAAGTATAAACAACCAATGTCATTCCAGGCAGCCCTCAGAACTACTGAAGCAGGCAAACAAGAAAGCCAATAACCAGTAGATTTTTGCCCCATCCCGCTCCCTTGAGTAGCCATTTCTGAGATGAGTACAGTCATGTGAGGCATAATGACATTTCAGTCAAGGATGGACCACATTTATTGATGGTGGTCCAATAAGATTACAATGAAGCTGAAAAATTCCTATCGCCTAGTTACTGCCATAGTCGTAAACATGTCCAGTCCTGAGTAGCCGTGGTTACATCTGTGACATGGCCATCATCATGTCGTACTGGTCCTGTGGTCTAGCTCAAGGCATTGCACACATGTTTGTGGTGAACCTGGTATAAATAAGCCTACTGCACTGCCAGTAGAGCAAGAGCAGAGAGGGGATGATAGATAACGTGCCTGAGAATAAAGACAGGCTCAAGGAGGAGATGGGATTGACCCCATCTTTCTTACAAAGGGAGGAAAGTGGACTGTGAGAAGTAGTTCTGACAGAGAGAAAACAGCTGGAACCAAAGAATCGAGTGTGTAGATGGACACATGGAACATAGGCCCACCTCGTACACAGGGAGAGGGTGAAGACAAGGTTAAAAAGAAGGCTGAAGGCTACACACTATGATTCCACCTACGTGGCATTCTGGAAAAAGCACAACTATGGAGACAGTGAAAGGATAAGTGGTTGCCAAGGGTTGCGGGATGAATAAGTGGAGCACAGAGGCTCTTTAAGGCGGTGAAATGACTCTGCACAAGACTATAATAGTAGATAACGTGTCACTGTACATTTGTCCAAACCCACAGAATGGACAACACTCAGAGTGAACCCTCAGATAAACTATGAACTTTGGGTGACGATGATGTGTCAATGTAGGCTCATCGGTTGTACAAATGCACCAATCTGGCGGGGGAGGTGGATAATGGGAGAGGTGGTTCGTGCATAGTTTCCACTCAATTTTGCTGTAAACCTAAAACTACTCTAAAAATAAATTTTTTTTAAGTTAGGGGCTGTAACTAAAGGCCATGCAAGCAATGCTGAGGAGTGTGAGCCTGACTCTGAAGACCAGGGTTTTCCAAATTTTTGGTCACACTCTCCACTCATTGAAAAGGTCTCCGGGCACTCACCCTAATACAGGGACATACATGCATTTATTTACATACAAATGATGTGCCTTGCGACTATATTAACATGCCAGGTAAGATATACTGGTGTCTATATGAAAGACACAAAAAAATATAAGCTAAAAAGGATGAGAATATACTATTTGAATGTCTGGCTGATTGTGATGGCTTTGTACCAGCAGGAGCACATCCTCAAAGCACAGGGTACATTTACCTAACAAAAATTATATGTGAAATTTACATTTCAAAGCGTCTTCTTGATAACTTTCAATCTGTGTAGCCGACTTCTTGCTGGGGCTCCTTAGATTGTCACTGCTGCTTCCTCATCAAAGGGCTCCCACCAGACCTAGCACAGGTGACCACCTGCTGCTGCTGTCAGTGCTTGACCACAGCATCCCGTCAAGGCTTGCAGCAATGTCTCGGCCCCTGTCTATTTCAGGGGGTTTCCTTAGTTAAAACTAGGTACTAAAGCCTCATCCCTGGACGCACATAAATTGTGGCCTGAAGGTGCACTCCGCTGCCACACCCTTAGCGCCTGAAACTCCTCCCGAGGCTATCCAGAACCGCCTGAGACCCAGTTAGGGTGCTGGTGTCAGTCCACATAATTAAGGAGAGTGAATATATATAAATATGGTGAGGTAACAATCTCCCTGTTTGATATGTTGAGTTGGAGACACCAGTGGTACATCCACAAAGAAAAGTCTAAAAGGAAACTGGCCATATGGGTCTCAAGCATATTGGGCTGAATAGCGTCCCCCCCACAAGTCATGTTCACCTGGAACCTCGGAATGTGACCTTATTTAGAAACAGAGTCTTTTGCAAATGGAATTTGTCAAATTGGGGTTATCCTTTCCTCTTTTGTTTTTCTCTTTTAAATTGAGTAAATATGATTTTCTCCAAAAATAGGGGCATTGGCATTAAAATCAAAGAATAAAGGCCTCCTATTCTCTGGTTACTTTTTTCTCCAGCACCAAATGGACAAACAAGTATAAACTGAAGTTCATCTTTGATTCTCTGAATACATTTTCTCCGTTAAATTCGAAGCAAAACCAGAGATGTACCCATGTAACACAAGCACCTTCTGGATGCTGTCACTCTAGCAAGGTCATCCTAAGAGTACATGACCTCTAACTGTGCAGGGCAGGCAAAAAGGTGTTCTGGCTCTCCTTCTCTCTCTCACAGTTCCTCTTGGCCTCCTCCCTCCCTATACTATTTTGAAGTATTTCTTTCCTACCCCATTGGTACATGAGCTAACATTGTAATATCAATAACTGCCTTTTCTGTACTTCGTTTAAATTATTTTACTGACAAATATCACACACAGAGAAGTGTAAGTTTCTTTTGTTTCTTCAACCACATTTCAATTCTTATGACATCAAATTTGCTTCCCAAAGAAAACTGTGCTTAAGTAGAGGCCGTAGCCACAGTTTTAGTACATTTTGGACCTGTTTTCATGAAAGATTGTAGAAATATTTTCCATACTTCGCCTCCCTAAGAGAAGACCACACACACACCAGGCAGACAAGCTTGACAAAGGAAGGGTGTGCAAGGAGACGCTGAGCCCGCAGGTTAAGGTGCGCAGGATAGCACAGCAGGGTGCCCCAGGCTCAGGAGGGAGCCTCGCTTCTTCTCTGTGATTGCTAAAATTGCTTGTCCGTTGTTAAAATGGTTCTATTTTCTCCTAAGGTGCTTTGCTGGGGAAAAGAAATTAAAAAGCAACCGTCTAATCTTCTACCACCTCCTAAGACATCCCAAGACGAAAACATCATCTCTTGGGATATTCTTGCCAACATGAATAACCTGAGTCTCATTGTGAGAAGATATCAGACAAGCCCAAACTGGTGGGCATTCTACCAAATAACTAGAAGCTCTCTTCAAAAGCATCAGCCACAAAAGACAGACATCCTGAAGAACTGTTCCAGGTTCAAGGAGGCGAAGGAAATTTGAGAACTAAATGTACTATGGGATCCTGGATTGGATCCAGAACCAAAAAAAGAACCTCAGTGAGACGACCGGAGAAGTTTAAATAATTTAATTTGCAATTAAATTTGAATTTAATTCTGCAGAATTAATCTGTAGATTAATTAATCATATCAATGTTCATTTCTTGGTTTTGATCATTGGACTATGGTTTCTAAGAGGTAAATATCTGAAGAAGCTGAGTGAAGGGCATAAGAAACCTTTGTTCTATGTTTGCAACTTCTTTTGTAAGTCTGAAATTATACCAAAATAAAAAGTTTTAAAAATATTAATAATGTAAAAATGTATTAAGTGAGGGATTACTGTCTTCCTTCCTCATTCCTCATTCTCCCTTCTCGGTGGCTGTCCCCTGGCTTCTCAGAGCCACGTTCTGGTCTCCCAGGCAGAATTCCCGGGCTTGGAACCATCCTCACTCTCTTGCTCATCAAAGGGCTCTATACCAGCCCTTCCTTCCAGGACCTGAGAGGTGGGTGGGAGCTAATCTGATCAACCAGTCTGGGCTGGAGCCTTAGCAGGTAATCTGCACCCACTTTTTGAAATAACTTTGCCTTCCAGGCAAAGGTGAGAGCCTCGTGGGAATTTCACACATTTTGTAGAACCAGAGGAGTGATATTTGAACAAGGAGTAGGTAACACACTGTTCAAGCATTCAAAGGCCACAAAAATCAGTCTTCAAGTATAGCCTGAGGCCAAAGTGCTGGCATCTGGTTCTAAATCAGAATCACTTGGGAAGCTTTTTTTAGTAAAATATGTTTTTATTGATTTCAGAGAGGAAGGGAGAGGGAGAGAGAGACAGAAACATCAATGATGCGAGAGAATCCCTGATTGGCTGTGTCCTGCACGTCCCACACTGGCATGTGCCCTGACCAGGAATCAAACCCTGACCTCCTGGTTCATAGGTCAACACTCAACCACTCGGCCATACCAGCCGGGCACCTAGGAAGCTTTTAAAACTTCATCTTCATATGCTCCTCTCTAGGCTGCTGAGTCAGAAGCCCTTGAGGGCTTCACTTCCCCTGAAGATTCTAACCAATAGGCCTACAGAGAGTGGGCTGCAGTCCTTGGGAACAGGACGTCTTGGGGATTACTCAAGACTAAATGGACTCAGAAAAAGCAAGCAAGGAAAAGGATGAAAGAAATATCACAGGAAGCAGATTCCACATCAGACTTTGAGTGTCCTGTATGAGCCAGGCCTATGAGATACATCCTGTGTCCATTTTATAGATGACAAAACTGGAGACAGTGGATTTCAGCAACTTGCTCAAAATCTCCAAGTTAAAGATGTTTTTTGTGTGTGTTTTGTTGTTGTTGTTGTTTGCTTTTACCTGCCCAAGTAATTTCTCTAAGAACAAACAAATAAAAAGATAAGCTTTAGGGGTCCTTTTCCTACCTTCCAAGGGCTGTGAAGAACAAGATAGGGTGGGAGTTGCTCCCTGCTCTTCCCAGGGACACTGCCCACAATCCCCTAAGTCTTACAGACACCAGCAACTCCAGGGCCCTCTGTCTTCTGAACTCTCCAGGCTAACGTGGGCAGCGGTGTTTGCGTACAGGTTTTGTCATCTTCAGGGATTCGGGCTGGCCTTCCAAGGACTCCTTCATCATGCTGAATTTGGGGGACAGCACAGGTGAGCCTGTGGCTCTGCAGCTCAGCAAACCTCCACCAACCAGCTTCCCCGCTCACTGGTCTCAAGGCTTCACACATGGCATAGAGGAAGGGAAAGCAGCCTTCCCAGGCTTGGATACCAGCCTCTCACCACACGATCAGCCTAAATGGCAAGAACACCAGCCCTCTCCTTGCCTCCCAGGCCTCTTCCCATGTAGCCTGGGAGGGGCAAGTGGGAAGGCAGACGGGAATGACTCACCCAAACCTTCAGGACTTGTGCTTAGTTTATTGTTTCAGACTTGGGCCTTAGCCACCACTCAAGACCATAGCAGAAGTCCCAGCCTGTAAATGAGTGAATGAAGGAATGAGCTTTGCCAACAGACAAAACTGGGTTCAAATCCTGGCTCCTCCACTTACTACATGTGTTGTTTAACTTTCCTAATTATAAATTGTTATTCCTTTTATCTTGGCTCTTGGGAAACCCAGGGCCAAATTCATGGCCAGCTCCAGCAACGCTACTGGTGCGTGTGCATCTCCAGGTGGCTTATTATTCCCTCCATGCTTTGCCTCACTCCACGTCTCCCCATCCAGTTTTTATTGGTTTCCTTTTGGATTGTAAGCACTTTTGTTAACTACCTCAAATCTTCAAAGAACAGCAAGGGAGCAAAATACTTCCCAGGACAGTGGGGAGGATAGATAAGTCAGCCTGCAGAAGGGCAGGCAGGGGCCTGGGCCAGTGCAGGGAGGTGATTGCCAAGTGCTGGGTGCCTCCCCACCAACCTTGCCTCCGTCCATCCCAAGCCCAAGGACCTCAGGGATTGAGATGGCACTGCTTGTTGATTGCTTTTGTCCAGAGTAGACCATCCTGATGTGCGCTTGTTGGACAACAGTGGGCCTTTCAGCCATGAAAGGCAGGCACACAGAGGGAGAGGGGCCGGGCAAGGAGAGGCTGCGGCTGCACCATGGACCGGGTGAGCGCCTGTGGGGGTATAATTTCCAGTACAGACCTCCCCGTGCAATCATGCTACCAGAGCAGTCACAAATCTTACTTCCTCCTGTTTATTGATGGGATCCCCCACCCTGTCCTCAATGCCGGTTCACTTTGTGCCATCAGCCTGTGGGCACAAGGCCCAAAATTCCTTCCACTGCAGGTCACAGGTGGAAGGCCCCGCGGAGTACGTTGCCTGGGAATTCTGGAAGCTGGCCCTCCCGTTCTTTCAGGAAGGTGCCCTGGTGATGACGTGGAGGGCGGCGGCAGGGAGAATTTCTGCTTGGTTTTGCTTGTGAGCAGATTGGGGCAATGCTGATGGGGGAGAGTTGGACGGAGGGGGGAGGGGGAGGAAAGGGGGCTGTCTTCGCCTTGTGCCCCCCAGTGTGGCTTGGGAGAGGGTAGATTTCCCTGGGCTCTCTTTCTCCTAAGGCTGCACAAAGACTTTACATGAAAACATCCCCCTCCGCACAGCTCTGAGCTGACAGGCATGGTCCTATATCACAGTGGCCCAGACGTCAGCCACGAGGCCTTTCCATCACACCCACATGTCAGTCACCCCAGCCTCAGGAAAAGCCTGAATAAACAGGTGAATCAAGCCGCCATGTGACAGGAAAGCTTTATAGGTTTTTGTTTCTAACTCATTAGGCATGTTTAGGCGGGGAGGGGTAGGATAAATTTTTCTTTCATCTACAAAGGAGCTCAAACCTTTTCCTTTGTGCTGTGTTCTTCTGACTCTTATAATATGCTACCCGTACGAACTGGACAGGGCATCGGTGATGTGGGGAGCCAGAGGCCCAGTGGGGCCCCCAAAGACACTATGCAGCTGGCAGCGGTTTTCCCACATGTCATCAAGTCCCGGTGGCGCTTCACGGTACAACAACATTCTGCACATTTAAAGAGGTATCACTTAATCATGTCAGCAGATTGGGGCTTTATAAATGTATAGGGTCACTTCAGGCGATCCCAAACTGTCTCGACAGAGAAAGTAAGCCAAAACACATGGCCATCCCAAGGACTGGCCATCCAGGGGACAGCCTTATGGGAGCTCACTCGATGTACGGGACAGAGGAGAATTCTTAGGCAGATGTGGGCTATAACACCAACGGGGGTCCTGGTGACATTATAAAACTTAAGACAAGGCTCCAATGGCTTGTGGAGTCAGCAAAAGAGCCAAGAAGAATTATGGCCTGCCATTCACAGCCCAGCGGGGGCGCGGTTTGTTATTGCCCTCAGCCATGGGGAGCCCAACAGCTGAGGTTTTTAAAAATCACGCTCACCTAGGCCTTCCATTTTGCACATAGTTTTTGTGTGTGTGTTTTTTTTTAGCACTGGGCATTTATAAAACCATGAGGCAGTTTAACATTCCCACGGGCCCCACTTTCAAGTGAGGGAAACTTAAATGCCAAAAAGAGCCAGACCCGTTGCTGGGTTACATCAGAGCCTCCAAATCTGAGTGCTGTGCCTGGAGTCCTGGAAAAATCTAACCGTGAAAATAACCCCGAGGCCGGCTTACGGGACCACCTGCAAGAGAGATGTGGAAGCACATTGAAAGGAAGACGAGACTCATTCACCCGGTAGATGTACACGTGCTGCTGATAAGAGGAAGAACACCCCTGTGGCAAGGGCTGTGGGTCCCAAGCTGGTGGCCAATAGAGCCATAAAGTCCTTTGAGAAAGTGACAGGCAAATACTTCCTGGAGCAGTTGAAGCTCAGAACCCCAGGGTCCAAACACTGCACGTGCCACCTTTTTAAGAATCTTATGAGTCCACTAGAGGCCCAGTGCACGAAATTCATGCACGGGTAAGGGTCCCTAGGCCTGGCCGGTGATCAGGGCCAATCAGGGTCTTCTGCTTGCTGGCCAGGGCCTTCCTTCATTCCACCACCCCCTGGTGGTCAGCGCATGTCATAGCGAGCAAGCGAACTCCCAGTCTCCTGATCGAACTCCCAAGGGGACAATTTGCATATTATATATATATATATAAAAAAGAGAGAGAGAGAGAGAGAGAGAGAGAGAGATGGTTAATGATTTTAGCCTATGGTTCTCTGCCAGAAGAGGGAAGCTATGCAAACATTCATCCACAGGATAAAGTGTGGTATAGCCATACCTTAGAATGGTATTCGGCCATAAAAAGGAATGAAGTACTGGCACATGCTACAGTACGGATAAACCTTGAACAAAAATATGTTCAGTGTAAGAAACCAAACACAAAAGACCATGTACTGTATGAATCCACTTATAGGAAATATGCAGAATAGGTAAATCCACAGAGATAGAAACCAAATTACTGGTTGGCAGGGCCTGGGAGGTAGAGGGTGGAGGGAAGAACTGGGAGTGACTGTTTAATGGGTACAGGTTTCTGTTCGGGGTGATGAAAATGCTTTGGAACTAGACAGAGTTGGTGGTTGCACAACACTGTGATGTATAAATGCCACTGAACTGTCCACTTTAAAATGGTTAACTGAGTGAATTTCACCTTAATTTTTAAAAATTTATAGTAAATGGATGCTCTTTGAGCTCAGGTGGCTGCTAGAGCAGAGGGAGGTCTGATGGAAGCAGGAGCAATTAAAGCAACTGGTGAATCCTGAATGCGGCAGACGGCAGGCAGCTGGGAAGAGGGGAACTCAATACAAATTCCCTGGGCTCAGGGTCCAGATCGGGCCCTGGGCATAGCCCAAGAAAAGATTTTTAGCAGATCTGCCCTTGCTGGGGAAGGGCTGGAGCAGATATACTTTTGCCAAAGTCCAGACCCTTTCTTGGCAGCCCAGCCAAAGGAGAGACGCTGGCTATCAGTCACCTAGAGCAGTTTCACAGGGCAGAGACCTCGCTTGCATAACATCACTTAAGAAGGAGACAAAAAAAAAAAGGAGACAGCCATGCGCAGAGTGCAGCAGAACCCAGCGGCTGGAGGTGAAGCTCCAGCCCCTTCCCAGGTTCACGACGTGGGCGCAGCACCTCCTGAACTGGGCGTCTCCCCATACAACCTTTAACGCAAAAACCACTCAAACCTGTAAAGAAGTTTTGTGAGTTTATTTAAGCCAAACGGTCAACAATTGCCAGGAAGCGGAATCTCAACGTATCGGGATAATGCTCTGGAGATGGTGGGTTTTCACCTTGTTTTATACATTACATTCAAAGGAGGAGACGTAAGTGGGTTCCATGAACTCCACTGATGATAGGTTAGCAGTGGTCGGCAAACTCATTAGTCAACAGAGCCAAATATCAACAGTACTTCTTCAAAATAGACTCGCCCAGGCCGAAAACCGACTTCTGCGCGTGGACCACAAAGTTTCAATCGCACTGTATGCACGCCTGCACGTGGTATTTTGTGGAAGAGCCACACTCAAGGGGCCAAAGAGCCGCATGTGGCCCGCGAGCCGCAGTTTGCCGACCACGGGGTTAGGGAGGTGGGAGAAAGCAAAGCGAGGAAACCTCAGGGATTGGATAACAAGTAAAATGACAGACACATACTTCTTTTACTTAGGTGGGTGCAGGATAGTTCACTGTCAACAAGTAACTCAATAACAATGAGGGGATTTGTGGTCTCTGAGAGCAGTGCCTGTCCTTTGACGGGTCCCAGAAAAAGGAAAATTGCTTTAACATTCCAACGATATGTTATTGAAGATGCAAAAAGACAATAGGCTCAGTTAAGGTAAAGATTGACCTTTGTCAGGGAAGATACCGGCCTAGGACTTGACTCCCCACCATAATTGCTTTTAGTTAAAGTTTTAATTTCAGACCATCCTTTGTGGTTACTTTAGGTCTTTGAGTTTGCAAGACTGCCATGCAGGCCTTCCCTGAGCCTGTCAGGTTAGCAGTCTTGATATCATTCAGGCAGCTACAGCCTCCTCCCACCCACCTCACATCTCTCACCGAGTCAGACACAGGGCACAGCCGGCGCCTCCTTCTCCCTCTCTGCCCCACAATCCATGAGCTTCCGTCAGAAAGCACCAGACAACAGAGGTGGTGACTGAAAAGGTATTACAAGAAGTTCAAAATAATCACATCTCAGGGTGCTTTGTGATCTTTATTTGACCTCTTAACAACTTTTTAAAGAAGATTTTAGGGAGAAATGTCATGCTCTTGTCTTCTTTGAAGTGAGCTTTCCATTGAAATAAAACACGGGCGTAAACAGATTCAGTTACTTTAAGAGAAGACTGTTACATAACTATGTTGATAGCTTTAAAAGGTATTTTAAATATTTATAAATGTTGACATATATGTAGTCCCCAAATGTCTGAAATGCATAAACTGGCTTCTCTGTGTGCTCTCCATGGCCAACTCTGGGGGGGGGGGGGGGGGGAAATAATGAATATAAATGTTTGAAAAATCAATTTTATGACTCCACTAGACTAAATTTCATAAATGATTAGAGTTACTTAATGATCCTCATGAGTATGGAGTTTAGTAACTACACAGTGTTATTGCTTCTTAGATTTCTATGTGAGGCTTTCATAGGATTTGCTAGAGGAGCGGCTGTGGTTTCCACTGCAAGGAAGTAGGTAGACGCATAAATGGATAGACTGATGATGAGGCTAATGACAGTGACGATATTTTTAATTTTTTATGTTCTTTGAAGTTTTTAGGGCTCACCCTTTCCAATTGCTTTCTTTTTTATTCTGTGACATTTAAAGAACACAAGTTCTCTTTAGACGGAATTAAATGCTAAGCGCAAACAAGAAAGTAGAATAACTGAGGTTGTCATGATCAGGTCAACCGAACCACTTTATGTGGCAGACACTACTGACCACTGGTACGGGATCAATCGTCTCCCCCAAAATGCATGTGTTAAAGTCCTCAGTATGTCAGAATGTGACCTTATTTGGAAATAGGGTCATAATTAAAATGAGGTCATATTGGAATAGGGTGGGCCCCTGATCCATTATGATGGGTGACCTTATAGAAGGGGGGAATTTGGACACAGACACACATAGGGACAACGCCACATAAAGATGAAGGCAGATAGCAAGGTGACACTCCCACTTGCCAAGAAACACCAAAGACAGCTGGCAAGTCACCAGAATCTTGGGAAGAGGCAAGGAACAGAGTCTTCCTTCCAGCCCTCAGAAGGCGTCCACCCTGCCAACACCCTGACCTTGAACTTCTGGCCTCCAGAACTGCAAGACAAATTTCTACTAGTTAAGCCACCCAGTTTGTGGTTCTTTGTTATGACATCCCTAGAAGCTAATACAGCTGCCTACCTAATAGTCATTCCTCTCTTCTTGCTTAGCTTATTGAATCTTGATAAAATTCAGGCAGCTACAGGCTCCAAAAAGGGAGGCCCTCCCTAGATCTTAGAAAAAAGCATGATATGTTTAAATCAAAATGGTAACCCCATAGGTATTGGCTAGTGATTGGTTTGGAGGTGAGCATATAAGTTGGTTCTAGTCAAAGAAAAATAATTGGGTAAATCTTTTGGAAGCTTCTGGAAAGGATTTTTCTCCCAGACAAAATAGGGAGAGAGGAAGGAGAGGAGGAGGAGAACAGCGAGACTGAAAAGGAGAGAAGGAGGTAGGTGGGGAGAGGGCAGAGAGTGGCTGATGGGTGGGGGGAGAAAGGGAGAAAGCTTTTCCCTTCCCTCTTAGAGCCTTGCTGGGGTCTCAGAGCTGTGATGACCATCTTGTGACCTCAACAAAAAGACCAAAAGAATTAAAGAATCACCAACCCAGAGGGCTGACCAGCTGAACAAACTCTGAAACTGCTGACCACCGACTCCTCGTTATGAGCAAGTTTCCTCTGCTTTAAGCCACACTCAGTCGGGGTAACCAGTGATTTTCAAAGGAAGGCGTCCTGCCCTGTGCCCCAGCTTGATGTCCTGTTTCCCACAAGCTTGACAGGCTATGCCACAGCTTCTCTCCTCCTCAGGCCATGCCACCGAGTGCCCTAAGGAGCAAGAGAATCAGAGCTGGCAAAGCAAGACAAAGTGCTTCGTTTCTGCCTGCAGTGGCCGGTAGTTTAGATTGTAAATTATATTCTGCTGCTGCTACATTTCCAGTGTTTGGCTCCTCCACTCCTGTTTACCACTGCACGCATTTATGCTACTATAGCCAATAAAACTCTCATTTAGCACGCCCCTGCACAGCCTGCCCGTTAGGAAAGGTGGTTCAGAGAGGGGGTTCTCCTGCTTCGGGGTGGGAAGATGCCCTTGTCCTGCTGAGCCTGCGCAGGAGGCCTCTGTGCACAGCTACTCCTATGTCTCAATGTCAGCACCCCTCTGGGTGGCAGGCACCCGCTGTGGCTAACAACTGCCCACTGGATGCCTCTCTGGGGTTTTGCTATTTGGTTATTTCATGACCATGTCAGACTGATGTCTGACTTTCAGGTGAATGTCAGCTCTGGCTCCACCCCTTGGAAAATCTGGTTCAGAGACTCCCCAGCATGGGACACAGTCCTAACCCTCAAAAAGCTCACAATCCATGGAGAGAGAGAAAACATCTGTAATGTATAGAGCATGTGTGATATACCCTGAGCAGGGCTAAGAAGTTTAAATGCATCACCTCATTTATACACTAACCTCATTCAGTGTCTTGTGTCAAGCACACAGCACAGGTGCCTGCAAAGGTCACCTCCACCAGACTGGTGAGTCTCAGGCACCCTGGCCACCGGGTAAGTTACATGCCAGGGTAAGACCAAGGGGTGCCATCCAGTCTTGCTGCTTGCAGGTGGCTCCAGAGGAACAGCAAGATTCTGGTCTGCAGTCCAGTCAGAGTGGCTCAGTGGTTGAGCATCGACCTATGAACCAGGAGGTCACGGTTCGATTCCCGGTCAGGGCACGTGCCCAGGTTGCAGGTTCGATCCCCAGTGTGGAGCGTGCAGGAGGCAGCCGATCAATGATTCTCTCTCTCCTCCTCCCTTCCTCTCTGAAATCAATAAAAATATATTTTTTTAAAAAAAGAATCTGGTCTGCAGCACATGGACTTGGCTGTGGTCAGGACGTGGAAGGCTGGGGAGTGGCTCTGGAGACATTGCCAGAGCAACAGTGTGGAGGGAGGGAGCCATCGTGGGGGATCCTCAGAGGAGGCCATGGGCATGGACGGAAATGGAAGGAGCTAAGCTTGCTTGAAGAAACTTTTCCTCCAAATTTCTGAAATGCCGTACCTCCAGAGCACTTTTTCCCCCAATGTGCGAGGCACAGAGGGCACCTGCGTCCAAATCCATCAGGATAGGTGTTAAAAATAGGGATTCCTGCCCGTTTCTCTGACCCATCAAATCATAACTTTGAGGCGGGAGCCTGGAATGACTCTGTTAATGAGCACCTCCGTGAACCCCACGCAGCTAAGACGATGGCCCAGCACCAAGCCAAACGTTTTACTCATTCTACCATGCGCTTCCCTGCGCCTCCCTGTGCTAGGCCCAGTGCTGGGGGATGAGTAACGCCAACTACCCTCATTACCTGAGCAGCAAGAAAGAAAATTGTGAAAACTTCTATTTCAGGAATATCCTGCACTTCCAAGGTCACCACAGTTTCCCAGAAAAACTCTTCTGCTAATTATGGCTTAATTGACAGAAGGAAGAGCTGGGACCCTCGTTGGCTCCGATCTGAACACTGAAGAGGTCAGAATAAGTCGCTCTGGAGGGCTATTCTAAGCTTCATTAAAAGATGCCCTGCTGCAAAGAACTTTCTCTCTTTTTCTCTAAAAGTATGAAAACAAAGCAATATGCAATTGGGAAAAGAAGACTGCTTTTAAAAAGTCATTTGAAGGATGGACAAAAACAAAAGACATTCTGTGACCGAGCCTGCCGCTGTATTCTAAATCCCTACCCATTTCCTTCTGATTTCTTCCTCAAAAGTAACATAGCAAGGTAAGGACACGGTCGCCCCGCGGCCAGCGGTTCTGGTGTGGGCCCTGGATAACACATTCCGCAAACAAGAGGCATTCAGGCGGCACAAATGACTCCCGCGAGGCGGCCCTCGCAGTGGGGAACGAGTCTGACTAATCTAGTAAAAAGAAATATCTAACCCAACACATATGCATTTAGATATAACTCTATAAAGCCACTGCTAATTAGTCCTCTTGCTCATATAAAATGGCAAAGGAATTAACAATATTGCCAAGTCTCAGAAAGTCTTTTAACTGCACTGCAGTGCTTTGCAAGCAGCAGGCATCTGCGCCATATGTGGCCGCACACCCCGCAACAACGCGGATTTGCCCTTCACGCAGAGCACCCCGGCGCTCGGCCTCGCAACAGTGTGTTGTTGAAACCTGGTGCGTGTCCCTCGGCAAAGTGCTCAGAAACCAGCAAGGAAAGGGCTGTTTACTTTTGTAAAAGATCAACCGCTGGACACGGGCGGTGCCCCCGGAGCCCTTCAGAGTCCCCTCTGGCGTTCACCTTCCTGGGAAGTTGTATTTGTTTGTTTTTCATGCTAGGAAAGGAGTTGATTTAGATTCATATTGTGGGCTACGGGCACTTCATTCGTTTGGGAAAGGTCATTAGTATGTTCTTGGTTTAGAATGAAGTAAATTTATTACTATTATTACTATTATTATTATTATTATTATTAATCTGGGAGGACAACATTCTGTAAGAGTGGGTGGAATAAAAAGAGTGGGGAAAAGAAACTACATAAGCAGTGACAGGTATTAGTGGAACTAATTCATAGTGGGAAAGGCTTGATGAATATTTAAACACACTCTTTACTGGGATGAAGAAACACCACCCTTAGGAAGAGAAATTGCATGCATTTGGCTGCTGACAATCCAAGATAGGAATTGCTGATTGGTTGATTTCAGATAGAGGCTGCCCCTTCCTTTTTCCAGTTCTCTATTGTCATGCCTAATGGGAACGGCTTGATGAAAAAAGACCTTAGGTATTGGGTCCTTAGACTTGGGGCAACTAAGGGTAATGATATCCCAGGCCTACTTTTCCCTTAATATGGAAAAACTTATGCTGGAAGAATGAAAAGCCAGTACAAATGGATACACAGCTTTTGAAATTGGAGTTGACTTATGTCAACCCAATAAACAAATGACACAAGCAGAGCAAGGATGCCACATATAGGTGTGTATGTTGTGCCTGAATAAGCGTGAGGGAGCCATTCACATCATAGACTATGTAAACGGCACTCCATGATATTGTGCAGAACACAAACTGTACAGCTGTACATGGTTTCCCTGCTTAGGTGGAAACTTCTAAGTTATTAAGCTAATGTGAAAATTCTCTGTCATCCCTTAATATTAGTCCTTTGTCTTTGAAACATTGACAACTTTCTCTAGAGTAAGCCTAACACATTTGATTCAAAATTTGGGGTGGCTTTTCTATCAAAGTAATTTTTCTTCCTGAAAAGTAAGGTAGTTCTGAGGTTGATATGATTTCCCACTCTCTTTTAGAGTGTTTCCATCCATGTTTGATTTCCCATCACAGCAGAGTGAAGATGACACCCTGTGTCTTCAGAGTTGTATCACACAACTTTACCGCTACTGTTGATATTAATGCTGTATTGTAAATGTCTTGCATCTTAAGTTCAACTCAATCAAAAGTAATTCTTCTGACTTTTTACTTAAGCTTGCTTAGGTCTGTAAATAAATGAAGGTGATGAGTGATTGTGAGTTAATTAACAAAGAAAACTGTCTTAGGAAGTCCTTATGTGACTCGCTTCATGCTTCACAGCCATTCAGTAGCACACCTAGGTTTAGAAGCAATATATCTGGTTCTTTCCACTGGAATTTGAAACTATTAATATATATTTGGCCAAGGGTGACTACACTAAGCTTTATATATCCATTCATTGTTTGAATGGCGAATAGAGTGGAGACTCCACATTTCGGAAAGATATGTTCCAAGGTCCTTTGTGAGTCTAAAAATTTTCAAATACTACTAAAGCTATAATTTACAATCTGGGTTAAAGGGGTATGAGTTCAATGCCCCCTATAAATTTTTGTTGGAATCATGAAGGATTGGGTATAGTTTAAGAAAAACATATTCAACATACCAGTAGTAGTTTTAATATAAGCCATAGAACACAAAGGTCAACAAATCTTCACTGGTGGGAATAAAGAGAAAATAAATTGAGAGAGAATTTCAGAAGACATAATTTAAAAAAAAAGCTTAAGTAACTGTCTACTGAAACATATAATTTTTTCCATAAGAGATTGAAATTATAACTGAAAATTTGGAGCCCGGGACGATGCCTGCCTGCTTCTGTGGTTCTCCGTTGCTCTTGGTCTCTGCATGCCTTCATGGCGTGAACATCTCACACCGTGTGGTGAATACATATATCACATTAGCCAAGTGTATCGTCTTACTTGCACCGTCCCACACTGGGGGACACACCAGATGCACCGCGCTTACTGAGAGAGGAATGTCTGTATCCTGGCTTTTATCGGATCGCCAATGAGTATTTATCTTATGTAAATATTTGCCCCTTCTCTCACCTGCCAGTAATGTGATTCCGTGCTATGTGCCAGGGATTTACTGAATTGTGACTCTTTGTAGAAATACTGATACTGCTATTGCTCACCTGTTTTTCTAAAATTACTTGGCATAGAATTCTTATCTTTTAAATATTAGGTACAGTCCAGTATTTCTGAAATTTCAGATTGAACTTCAATAGGCATACTTCTGTTTCACACAGCAAGAATCTATTATCGACTATAGAAAAAGAGTCCTTTTGTCCTAGGGCTCATTGAAAAGAGGTAATAATATATCCCTAATCTCTCTCTCTCTCTCTTTTAAGCCTCTTTCTCTCGTTTCATTTATTCCTTTTTGCTTAGATTTCACCATGAAGTTCTTTGACTTCATTACCACTTAGTGCTTCGTCGAAATTAGTCTTTACTCCTCTCTATTCTTGTTGGGATTTCACAGTAAACCACAAAACATAAAAGCACAACAACTCTTTCACTTGCTTAGAACCCAAGATTATAGAGTATGCGTCGAAAAAGGGTTCTTAGGGTAAATTTGTGGATGTTTGTTGAGGGCAGTAAGAAATCAATAGAAAATACTTGGGGAAAAAGGGGCCTTTTCTAAATATTCTGCTTTCCTTGAGCCCTTAATGTTGAATGAGACTTGAGTGTCTAATTTATACTTAAACTTATTTGTGAATAGTCACCAATTTGTACCCAAGATTGTTCATTTAGAAAGCACTTCTTATATACCCCTACTCTGTGCTCAACATCTCGTGGAACGCAGACAGATCAGAAAAAGAGATGATATTAGGCCCCCAAAATTGAGGATCCAGTAGGCGAGACGGGGTTCCTTGCCTTTTATGCACTCAAAGTAGAGGTGCTATGGGGATCTACATACCTCCTCAGCATTTGTGTTATCACCTGAAACTTCTAATACTTTCAGTCACTGAAGGAATTGGCAGCAGATATTTGGCTTAATTTAAAGTCAGAATATTTTCTAAAATAAAATATCCTTTCTGATTAGGTTGGCTTATTATTATTATTATTATTATTATTATTATTATAGAGTTGAACATGAAAAGCAAGGAAAGTAGGGTTCCCTTTCAATACAAATTCTGGGATAGAACCCTGGGCACACTGGTTGGGATATGCGGGTGAGGTGCTCAGACCACTGCACTGAGCGGGAAGAGGGGCCCGGGAAGCCCCTCACTGACTACCACGCCTGCTTAAACACAGGGCTTCGGGAGCTCGCTGAAATGGGAGTTCTGGGCCACCCTGCTTCCAGCCTGGCTTGACCCTGATGCTGGATTTGCCATCTTTTCCATCAGTCCCCGACCTTGGGAGTAATCTCTCCACTTTCACACAAGCACTTTGCCACTTGTATTTTGCTGCTTTTCAAATTGCTTGGGTCCTTTTAAAACACATTAAGGTGCAGTGCCTTTTTAAATAAAATATTTTTATTGATTTCAGAGAGGAAGGGAGAGGGAGAGAGAGATAGAAACATCAATAATGAGAGAGAATCATTGATTGGCTGCCTCCTGCACACCTCCTACTGGGGATTGAGCCCACAATCCAGGCACGTGCCCTTGACCGCAATCGAACCTGGGACCCCTCAGTCCACAGGCCAACGCCCACAGCCACTGAGCAAACTGGCCAGGGCGAGGTGCAGTGCCTTTTAAAGCTGGGAACAGCATGACCATCCAACCTCATGCATCTGCTCCTCAGGTTACCTAAACTTGAAAATGTTTGGTAAGAATAAGGGGTGAGCCTGGCCAGGTGACTCAGTTGGAGCATCATCCTGTGCACCAAAGGGTTGTGGGTTCGATTCCCAGCCAGGGCACATACCTAGGTTGTGGGTTCCATCCCCAGTCGGGATGTATACAGGAGGCAACTGGTCAATCTCTCTCTCTCTCTCTCTCAATTCAATAAACATATCCTTGGATGAGGACAAAAAAGAGAAAACAGAGTCTCTGGGTTGGGGCCTTAGCTTGATTACTTCAAAAGCCTCTCAGGCAATTCGCAGGTGCCGCGCGCGTGAAGAACCACCGACTGCAGAATGTGACCTCCTTCTGCACCACTGTGCTGCTCACCAACCCACCGCAGGCCGCTGGGCTGCCTGCTGGCGCCTGTGCCCGGCAGGTACACACTTCCTGCTTTAAAAAAAAAGATAAGGGGTGAAGGCTGTCAGCAGTACAGGTTTCTGCCACCACAGGAGAGGGGCACAGACCCTTTTCTCTCCTTCTCAGAGCTTAGTGTCTCCCTGTAGCGCTGCCCAGGCTCCTTCACAAGCTCCACGAGAGGAACAAGACATGGGATCCAGGCAGGAGCAGACCCAGGGTGAGTGTCCACGTTCTCATTTACTAATAACCTGCTTTTACTGGCCTGTAAGTACTCAGTGGGCCACAGGCCACCAAAGAGAGAAAACCAGTCTCCCAGGGGGGAATGTTGCCTGTTCAATAGTGCGGGAGCCAGTCAATGATTTGCAGACTGGTCCCCTAATAGGCATCCCCTCACCATGTCACTCTATGACAATCTTCTAGGGCACAGCCTGTTCCATCTCCTTCAAGGTTAAAACTCTAATGATTAAAATAGAAATTACCCAACTTGCTCCCCTTTCAACCCCAAACCAGCATTTGGAAACATTGTCTTAGAGCCGAGGAGCTCCAAAATGGTCAAAAACCAGCATTTGGAAACAAACATTGTCTTAGAGCCGAGGAGCTCCAAAATGGTCAGTTAGCACCAATAGGCTGAGTGGCTTGCCCAAAGCCATCCCGAGGTTAGGGGCAGAGTCCAGACTAGAAGCAGCATTCAAGCCCTTTGGTGACGCGTACTTGACTCTGAACCATATGTCCCCTGACTTATCCAAAAACAGTTACAGGAGCCAGAAAAATTCATTCACAAAACAATGTTTGTTAAGCACTTACTGTGTGCCAGACGGTGCTAGAGGCCGAGGACATAGTAGTGAACTCGGCGGAGCCACATTACAGACAAATAAGGTACTGACAGGACTTTCAGGTGGCAATGGAAAAAATAAAAAAGGATGATGTAATATGGAGTGCATGAATGAGGCCTTACCATATGGTGACTAGGGAAGGTCTCTTTGCTGAGGTAGCATTTAAACTGAGCTGTGAATGATAAGAAAGAGCCAGTCATACAAATACCTTGGGGAGGAGGGGGGCTCAGCAAAGCATTCCAAGCTGATGATATCTAAATCCTTAGGCAGGAAAGAAGAGCATCAAGGGTGATGAGGGCATGAAGGAAGAGGGGTAGGGGATTATCCGAGAGATAGGAGTCAGTAATGTCAAGTCTTGTAGGCCACTGAAAAGACTTGGCATGTTACTCAGTCTCTCTTTCTACCTGCTCGCATCTCTGAGTAGCATATACCTGGGGCTGTGGTCAGAATTTATTCCTCAGGTGCTCATTAATTAAAAGGTAATACCAATGTAGTAGAATGTTCTCGCCAGGTAATAGCTTCCAGCAATGACAGAAATGCATTTATTTTTCCAAGCCAAAGTAATTGATCCTCCCAGCAATATTCAAGGGCACCCATAGCACTTACACTGGGCCCTGTGATTAATGCAGATTTAATCGGTTTATCTAATGGATTCCCATGCAGAGCCACGGGAGTGCCCCTGCGGACCATCACATGCTGATTGGTGTGCACAACAGAACTAGCTTGTGGCTGAAGCCAATCAAAGGCTGGGCCAGTTCATCCCAGAGGCCCTGAACTGCTATGAATGTGCCTTCTGACTGGCTCAAGTCACAGCGACTGGTTATTAATTTTGCCAATGAATAAAGCGTAGCCACATTCCTTGGCTCCAACTGGTTGGCCCAGATCCCACACCACATAACGAATGCCACATGGCGTCGGAATATTTCTGAACTGACATGTGGCAGGCAGAGTGATTGTAAATAAGTTCATCACCAGGGCTCTCACCAAGGAAAGAAAAAGGCAAATTAATGCAGAACAATAGATTGGCCGGGCAGCCAGCTGTTCTCTTCCTGCCCCACACATTGTCATTCATCCCTGGAAATTGTGTCGAATTGGTTATGACAGGGAGGTTCTTGAAATATCCCAGCGTGTGTGAGAACAGGAAGTCTTAGCTCCAGCACCTTGGCCATCTTCCATTTTTGGATAATTATATTCTGTACGTCAAGAATTTCCTCTGCCTTAAGCCTTCAGAAACATGATGGGATAGAGTCTCGGTGCCCCAACTCAATACCTCCTCCCAAAAGAAACTTTACTCCTGGTGGTGCTAACTAGAGGAGTTTTGACACACAAACACACGCGCGCAGACGCTCACACAAAGTCGGAGCCCAGGATGCTTTCCCCATGCACAGTTTTATGCTACCAGTAGGAAGGCAGGAGCATATTAAATAAACAACACTCAATTGGAAAGAAGAAATGTATAATTCGGTTCACTATTGGGCATTCATGGCCGAGGTTTCTGCCTCACAGGGGAGCTCATTATGAGAGAAGCTTTGCCTGGATACAGCACAAGGGGATTGGCCCCGTTTCCTGGGCTTTTTGGAGGGAGGGTGGACAAAAGGGAGCTGTAACGCTGTAGGAACCAGGCTGCTGGAACCAGAGCTAAGCGAGGAGATAGACGTGGCCTAGCCAGCAGCTGCTTCAAAAGCTTGAGTGGCTCGTTTAAAAAAAACACAATTCTATATATACTGTATGCAGTGTATATACATTACACATCAAATACATATTACATATGTATTCAGCCCTTCCTCAAGTCATCCCCATACACCCCCACCCAGCAGGCTGACCTTTGACCTCTTGCATCCTCTCCTGGGCCTTTTTCCCTTTAGGGTAGGGCTTTGACTACTTCCTTCAGTCACAGGACTTTGAAGATACTGATTCTACCACCCACAGTATGATGGCTTAGCCATGGGTCCAGACTTGGAGTTCAGAAAATATGGCACCCATGTAGTTTTGGAAGCTCTTTATAGTCAAATTAACCAGCAAAGAAAGATGAGCAGGGCACAGAGTAAACATGTTGTGTGACTGACAGTCTTCTTCGTGGCCCCGCCCCTAACCTGCAAGAGACAGGCCAAGTTATTAAAGGGTATTGCTGCACCCTGAGAATCCAGGCGCCCCAGCAAGGTAACTTCTAGAACACCTAAGCCCTCTTTGTCATCACAACCATTGTGCATCCTTTTTGTGTAACAACATGGTAACCTTGTGCAATGCTTTAATCAAAGCCTTGGAAAGATGTTGGTAAAGATCAATCTCTACCATGGCTTGGAGTTTGGAGTTTTTCTTTTTCTTCCCTTGTTTCTCTCACTCACTCGCTTTTTAACATGTTTCACCTAACTTCCCTGAAATTTTGAATGTGCCCATCAAAGATAAAACAAGGGCTTTCTCCTTAGCAAGAGATTTTCTTGGGCAAACTAGAGTCAAGAGAGAGACATGAATTCTCTGCATAATGACATGAGCCTTGGGAGTCTTAAGGAATGATGTAGGTGATAAAGAGAAATCTAGGGGGAAAACTACTATAAACAGAAAAATAAAATCCCCATCTATCCTGGCAAGTGAGTGCAATAAATCTGAAACACAAACTGGCACTAGAAGTTCACTATGTGAGCAGACACGGTGGCAAAAAGGGGGACACAGACAGGAGGAGGGAGCCCAGGGCGGTTCAGAAGCTGCCGTGGGAGGTCGTCAAGGACTCAAAGCCAGGGATGGAGAACAGCTGGGCACACGTGACAGATACACCCATACCAGGATCAACACAATATTTTTGTGAAAAATGCAAACTTTCTCAGCTTTCAAAAAGCCAAATTGCTTTATATTTCTTGGTTGGGTAAAGTAATACGGGAGTAGCTCTTATACTCTCTGAATTTCACAGAGCACTCAGGGATAGAAAATGCTCAGTACAGTAGGTAATTATCTGTTAGGGAACATGGTTAATCATTATGTGCAGAAGATGTTAACAACCACACTTAGGGAAGGGACTACAAAGGTTTCGAAGGAGGGTCCCTCCAGGCCAAGTGGTTGTAATGTGGTCTGAGGAGCCTGCTTTAATGCAAAAATGCTTGTTGTCATGGTGACAGGATAGCACCCGCCTGCTCACCAGCATCACACAAAAGCCCCCTATTTTGGCACAATCAGCTTTTAGTTCAAGATAGGCTTTATAAGTAACCAAATATGGAAAATAATATTCCATATGATCTTATCTATCCACTGCTCTGGGAAGACCTAAAGTTTCAAAAGTGAATCTAATCCTAGAAAAAGTTTGGAACAGATTGGATGAAATGAAAGAACCCCTAAGATTCCTCACTCCCCCAACACACACACACACACACACACACCCTGGGTCTTAGTGCTTATGGAATTGTCCTTGCACTAAGACACGTCATCATTGGCTTTCTTGCTCATTTCCTCTATTTCTTTTGTAATAAAGGAGAGAGCATTTTAAATATTTTGTGATGCCTTAGAGATAAGTGCTCACCCAGAGTGAGTAATGATTTATGGGGGTCAAGTAATAAAAAACAGGAATTTCATTTCTTTTATTGCCTGTTTACCTCCTGGGGGAAAAGACAGCTGGTAAATCAGTTGGGTGAGTTGGTAAATTGGGGGGGCCTTTGTTTGCTGGGCCCAAAAGGAAATCACAGGATGGAAAAGGATCCAGAGGGTGCCTCCTTCACCCTCCCCCTTCTGGGTAAGATCGCTTACAGAGCACATCGGGCAGACGGCTATTAATTCCTTGTTTTAGAAACTCTAGGTTAACACACACACACACACACACACACACACACACACACACACACAACTTGGAGCCTCTCTCCATTGTTCCAGTTGCCCTAAGTCCTCTTATTCTCTAAGTACTTCCTTATGTCTAAACTAAATCCCTCTTGCTTTCCTGTCTTTATCAGTTAATATAACTATGTCTCTTTTATCCATGTAGAGACTTACTTGGGGCAAGCACAGATATGCTTAGTGCTGTCTCAGTTCCATAAGTAAATTTCTTAGGATTTCTGGTCAGTTCCTAAAGGAACCTCAGTGAATCTCTATTTGCTCCTCTTTGCAAATAGAACACCCCTTACCCTCAAGCAGCCGGTTGAGAAGACATGGACATTTCTTTGCTTTTTTACAGGAAGCTCATCGAAACTAAGTTTAATCATTTCCTGAGAGGTCAACACTTACACAAGGTGACATCATTGTTTTTGTGATTAAAAAAGTAAGGATAAAAGTGAGTATGATTTTTTTTTTTAGAATTAGTTTACTCCATAACATTCCATAAACACCAATGCCTCCCTGTCCTATTTCTATTGTGACATGGCCCTCGAGCTAAAACAGCAAGGAGAAATGTTGCTCAGGAAAAGTGTGCAATATCCTGCCTCTATCTCTTGCAGGTCATCTGCCAGAGGCAGAGAGCGCGCGTGTGTGTGTGTGTGTGTGTGTGTGTGTGTGTTTTCAGTGTACCAAAACAGGGCTTTAATTTTTTTTTAATTACTTGGCAACATTTTGCAAATAGGAAATGTAAATTAAAATTCTGGATATCAGTATTTCTTTAACAATGTAAAGATGTAGCAACAATTGCCAATGTGGCCCCTTTAATGGGGCCTTCACTCTCCATTTTCCCCTCGTCCTCACCAGTCCCTATGGCACTGTATCCTGCCACTTAACTGGTATTACTTGCTTGGCCCCCTTTTTGCCACTATTACTTTATTGTAACTTGGGGTGAGACTGTATACCCAGCTGAAATCACCTTTTCTTTGGCTGTGAAAGTTGGTGTCTGCTCACTCTAAGAAGGACATGTCCTAAGCACTGCCTCACATTCCCTCCCCACTGGCTCCTTACAAAGGGACCTCGCAAGGGTCTGCAATAAGGAGGATTAGTATGAAGGGGCTCTGCCTCTCTGAAGTCCTCTTTGACCTTCTGCCTAACCACAGGCTGTCTCTTTCTCTGTGGCTGAGAATCCATACCTCAGCAGCTGGGAAGGGACAAGACTTTTGAGCCAATCAAGACACCTCTCAGGATCCTCCTAGACCAGTGATGGTGAACCTATGACATGCGTGTCAGAAGTGACACACGAACTCATTTTTTTGGTTGATTTTTCTTTGTTAAATGGCATTTAAATATATAAAATAAATATCAAAAATATAAGTCTTTGTTTTACTATGGTTGCAAATATCAAAAAATTTCTATATGTGACACGGCACCAGAGTTAAGTTAGGGTTTTTCAAAATGCTGACACGCCGAGCTCAAAAGGTTCGCCATCACTGTCCTAGACCCTGTCACTCCTTTTCTTCATGGTCATGCAATCATTCCCAACTCCTGGTACTCATATTCTTGCAATCCTTTCCCCTAAACATGGCAGAAGTAACGGGATGTCAATTCCAGCTTTAAGTTATATAAGACTGTGGCTTCCATCTTAGATGACCTCCCTCTCTCTCTCTCTCTCTCTATTTATTTGAGAGAGAGAGAGAGAGAGATAGAGAAACATGGCTAACCTGCTTCCTGCATGCCCCCTACTGGGGATCGAACCTGCAACCCAGGCATATGCCCTGACTGGGAATGAACCAGTGACCTTTTGGTGCACGAGGAAGATGCTCAACCCTTGACCACACCAGCCAGGGCCAGAGCATGCACCTTCTAGTCCCTTCCCCTTCTTATAACATCAGTTATAGCAGCCCTAGGAGTCTGGAAGGATTGGGGGAACACCCCCAATCAACTTAGCCAGGCCCTGGCACTGTGGAGATGAGGGTCTACTCAGGTGCACCCCCCTAGGCCCATCCCGTGCTACCACAGCCTTCAAGAAAGAGGACCACTCCTTGGCGACCTTTTGGTGCACGAGGAAGACGCTCAACCCTTGACCATACCAGCCAGGGCCAGAGCATGCACCTTCTGTTCCCTTCCCCTTCTTATAACATCAGTTTCATAGCAGCCCTAGGAGTCTGGAAGGATTGGGGGAACACCCCAATCAACTTAGCCAGGGCCTGGCACTGTGGAGATGAGGGCCTACTCAGGTGCACCCCCCTAAGCCCATCCCATGCTACCACAGCCTTCAAGAAAGAGGACCACTCCTTGGCCCCTGCAAGGAAATGGCCTCACAAAGACTCTGCAGGCCACTCTGGAACGCTGCAAGCCCAAGGGCTCAGACTCAGACCTTGGTTCAAGGGACACCAAGAGGCTGGAAACACAGTGAGGGTTCTCTGGTGAGTGGGGCCACAGTGTCTGGTGCCGGGAACCAGAAACTATAAAATGACAACTTTTGTACCTCGGGCAACTGGCCTTGGGCCTCATTCCACAGGAAATAAACCCTGGGTGTTTAACAGATGCAGCGGAAGAATGTCCTGGCACAATGCCTGATATCCGGTAAACACTTAATAAATATATATTGAATGAATGAGAAAGACCTTAAGCCCAGCAATATATTTCTTGGCTGCCAGTGGGGAAAGGTAAAAACCTGATTTGCGAAGCCAACTGTTCCCTCTCGTCCTTACATCCCACACACAGAAAAGAGCAGAAAGGACGGCAAAGAAAGGTGCCATTAGAGTGGTAGGAGGAAGTCATCTCTGCTTGTGGCGTAGGTTGAACCACTTACCCTCTCTGGGCCACAACTGCTTCATCTGTAAAATGGAAAGTCTGTGCTTGGTGACCTGGGGCATGTGCTGTCCCTCAAACCTAATTGCACAGTTTGCCTGCAAACGGAGTGCGGGCCTTCCTCTGTCAGGGCAGACGCCATGAGTAGGAGCGCTGTCACTCACATCACGGAACTGTCCTTCTCCTCAACATCAGGCTTTACTAGTAGCTGCGTGAGGAGCCCACGTACTAAGCAGAGCAGGTGTTCTTCTTTGGAGCCAGTTTTTAGGAGTGACGGGAGAGAAGGGGGAGGAGAAGGTTCTGGTGGAAACATGTCCTTCGTCCAGGTTTTAAGTTTTCATGCTGCACTTTCATCCCTCTACAGTGGGAAACCCCACCTCCAAGAACAGTGGGGAAAATGAAAGGCAGGAGGTTTCTGCCTGTGTGTGTAACCCTTCTTGATCTACTACTGCGATGACAGCAGCTGGTAGCGAGAAGCAGGAGCTTTACTTCTGAGAGGGGGGCGCGGATGAGAGGAAGAGGGAAGAGCAGGTTGAGGAGAGCAAAGCTCTTCTGCCTCCTGCTCTGTGTCTTCCCAGGTTTGCCAACAGTGAAAAGGATCTTTCTGAAAAGAGCAAAAGGAATACGTGGGAGGAGAAGTTTGTTGTTTTTTGTGTGTGTTTGTTGTTGTTGTTGTTGTTATTGTTAATCCTCTCCCAAGGATATTTTTCCATTGATTTTTAGAGAGAGTGGAAGAGAGAAGGAAAGACAGAGAGAAACATTGATGTAGGAGAAAGACATCGATTAGTTGCCTCCTGCACGAGCCCCCCAACCAGGGCCCAGGCGGGGGAGGAGCCTGCAACCAAGGTACGTGCCCTTGACCAGAATCGAACCCGGGACTCTTTGGTCCACAGGCCAATACTCTATCCACTGAGCCAAACCAGTTAGGGCAAGTTTTTTAAGTTAAAAAAATGTATTAAATTATTTTTTGTTAAAATAAGGCACTTATTTCCAAGATTGGCAGTATCTGTAGTCAACACCCAGACCTTGTTGTGTTGTTATTGTTAATCCTCTCCCAAGGATATTTTTCCATTGATTTTTAGAGAGAGTGGAAGAGAGAAGGAAAGACAGAGAGAAACATTGATGTAAGAGAAAGACACCGATTGTTGCCTCCTGCATGAGCCCCCCAACCAGGGCCCAGACGGGGGAGGAGCCTGCAACCCTTGACCAGAATCGAACCCAGGACCCTTTGGTCCACAGGCCAATACTCTATCCACTGAGCCAAACCAGTTAGGGCAAGTTTTTTAAGTTAAAAAAATGTATTAAATTATTTTTTGTTAAAATAAGGCACTTATTTCCAAGATTGGCAGTATCTGTAGTCAACACCCAGACCTTGTTGAATACAGGGCAAACAAATAAAAATGTGTACAGGAAATTAGAGGGACATTAGTAAATGTTACGTGACAAAAGGGTTCCACGCTTGCCTTAGCTTGGGGAATGATTTATTGCAGGATTTCTCAGAGCCTTTCATGTCCAAATGAGCATTGTGACTTGAAAAAGAGACTCTTTCCTCAGTTTGGGAAACACTGGCTGAGGAGCAACAACTCACTTCTCTTATTTGAAGACAAATCACGGGAAGGAAAAGAATTATCCTCTCTAGTTTCAGAAGGCCAAACAAAATCAGCACACGTTTAAAAATTACTCCTTTGGGAGAATAAAATTTGTAATCTAGTTTCAATATTGAACCTTTATGTTGAAGTCAGAGGACAAAAGATCCAGCCTTCAGGTTTTGAAGCACTTGCTAACCATAACAGCTGTTCCCAAATGAAGAGTTCATCTTTAGGGAGAGTGGATAACCTGTCTCTGGAATAATAATAGCCACCCCGATGGAGTGTCTGCCCGTGCTGACTCTGTGCTAAATGTCATTATCTATATACATACAGAAGAGCTATATAAAATACATATGTATATATGTTATGTGTATATGTTATGTGTGCATGAAATGAATTTATGTGTATACCCATTTTTTTCTATTTAATCTTTACAACACTCCTTTAGGAGAATAAAGTTTGTAATCTAGTTTCAATATTGAACCTTTATGTTGAAGTCAGAGGACAAAAGATCCAGCCTTCAGATTTTGAAGCACTTGCTAACCATAACAGCTGTTCCCAAGTGAAGAGTCCATCTTTAGGGAGAGTGGATAACCGGTCTCTGGAATAATAATAATAGCCACCCCGATGGAGTGTCTGCCCTTGCTGACTCTGTGCTAAATGTCATTATCTATATACATATCCTTTCACTCTCTCTAAAATCAGTGGAAAAAAAATAACTTCCAGTGAGGATTAACAGAAAAAAAAAAGGATCAGAAACTAGACAGGGTTGTCCACTTTCACCACTCTTTTTAACATGGGACTAGAAGTCCTACCCACAGCAATCAGACAAGAAGAAGAAATAAAAGACATTCAAATTGGAAAAGAAGTAAAACTCTCATTATTTGCAGATGACATGATACTGTATATAGAAAACCCTAAAGATTCCACACACAAAAAAAAACACACACAAAAAAAAAAAACCCAAAACATTAGAACTGATAAATGAATTCACTAAAGTAGCAGGATACAAAATAAATATTCAGAAATCAGTTGCATTTTTATACACCAATAATGAACTATCAGAAAAGGAAACTTAAAAAATCCTAATTACAATTACATCAAAAAAATAAATATGTAGGAATGAATTCAACCAAGGGATAAAAGATCTGTACTCTGAAAATTATAAGATACTGAAGGAAAAGAGAATGAAGATACAAATAAATGGAAGCATATACGTGCTCATGGATAGGAAAAATTAACATCATTAAAATGTCCATACACACACAAAAAAAAAAAACCCAAAACATTAGAACTGATAAATGAATTCACTAAAGTAGCAGGATAAAAAATAAATATTCAGGAATCAGTTGCATTTTTATACACCAATAATGAACTATCAGAAAGGGAAACTAAAAAAATCCTATTTACAATTACATCAAAAAAATAAATATGTAGGAATGAATTCAACCAAGGGATAAAAGATCTGTACTCTGAAAATTATAAGATACTGAAGGAAAAGAGAATGAAGATACAAATAAATGGAAGCATATACGTGCTCATGGATAGGAAAAATTAACATCATTAAAATGTCCATACTACCCAAAGCAATCTATAGATTCAATGTAATTCCTATTGAAATACCAATGGCATATTTTACAGAACTAGAATAAATAATCCAAAAATTTATTTGGAACCACAAAAGACCCCAAATAGACTCAGCAAAGAAGAACAAAGTTGGAGGTATCATGCAACCTGATATCAATCTATACTACAAGGCTATAGTAATCAAAACAGCATGGCACTGGCATAAAAACAGACATATAGATCAATGGAACAGAATAGAGAGCCCAGAAATAAACCCATGCCTATATAGTCAATTAATATTTAACAAAGGAGGTAAGAACATACAAATGGGTAAAGATAGTCTACTCAATAAATGGTGTTGAGAAAACTGGACAGATACATACCCCCCAAAAAATGAAACTAGACCACCTTCTTACACCATATACCAAAGAACTTATGTAAATATATGCATAGGCCACGGACACAGACAATAATACGGTGAAGGCCTGGGGTGGGGCGGGAGCCGGGTTGAGGAGGGGAACAGTGAAAATGGGGGACATCTGTAAAACTCTCAACAATAACAATAAAAAAGAATAAAGAATAAATTCAAAATGGATTAAAGACTTAAATGTAAGACTCAAAACCATAAAACTCCTAGAAGAAAACATAGGCAGTAAAATCTCTGACCTTTCTCTTAGCAGTATCTTTTCTGATATATCTTCTTGGGTGAGGGAAACAAACAAAAATAAACAAATGAGACTATATCAAACTAAAAAGTTTTCTACAGACTCATAAATACAGAGAACAGATTGACAGCTTTCAGCTATAATCAATCCACAAACAATAAATGTTGGCGAGAGTGTGGATAAAAGGAAACCCTGGTGCACTGTTGGTGGGGATGCAGATTGGTGCAGGCACTGTGGGAAACACTGTGGAGGTGCCTCAAAAAATTAAAAAGGGAACTCCCTTATGACCCAATTAATGATTCTACTACTGGGGATTTATCCAAAGAAACCCAAAACACTAAGTTGTAGCATTATTTACAAAAGCCAAGATTTGGAAGCAGTCTAAGTGCCCATCAGTAGATGAGTGGTTAAAAAAAGTGGTGGTACATTTACACAATGAAATATTACTTGGCCATTAATAAAAAAGATGAACTCATACCATTTGCAACAGCATGGATGGACTTAGAGGGCATTCTGCTAAGTTAAATAAGTCAGTACAGAGAAGGACAAATGCCATATGATCTCACTTATGCGTGGAATCTAAAGAACAAAATAAATGGACAAACAAAATTGAAACAGACTCATAGACCAGGGGTGGGCAAACTTTTTGACTCGAGGACCACAATGGGTTCTTAAACTGGACCGGAGGGCCGGAACAAAAGCATGGATGGAGTGTTTGTGTGAACTAATATAAATTCAAAGTAAAAATCATTACATAAAAGGGTATGGTGGGAGGGTGGTTGGAGGACTGGGTGAAAGAGGTGAAGGGATTAAGTACTAATTGGTAGTTACAAAATAGTCACAGGGGTGTAAAGTACAGCATAGGGAATGTACTTAATAATATTGCAATAACTATGTAGGGGCCAGGTGGGTACTAGAAATATGAGGGGGAGGGGAACATTTTGTAAAGTATAAAATTGTTAAACCACTACGCTGTACACCTGAAACCAATACAAAATTGAAAGTAAACTGTAATTGAAACATTAAAAATAAATAAATACATAAGCTTATGCTCCTACAAATATAGCTTCCCCATTATCAATACCCCCCTATCAGAGTGGGTACACTTGTCCCAACTAATGAACCTACACTGACATAATATCACCAAAGTCCTTAGTTTACCTGAAAGTTCGCTCTTGCTGTTGTACATGCTATGAGTTTGGGCAAACGTATGGCATGTATCCATTATTATGGTGTCGTACATTGTATTTTCATTGCCCTGGAAATCCTCTGTGCTCCACCTGCTCATCCCTTCCCTCCAGCCCCAGCCCTTGGCAACCACTGATCTTTTCCTGTTTCTATAGCTTTGCCTTTTCCAGAATGTCACATAGTCAGATCGTACCGTCTGAAGCCTTTTTCAGTGTAACATGTTAACCGTCACTCTTTACAATACAGGGAAGTTTCCTAAAGGGGAAGGAGCCTGTGAGCTGGGGCATCGCCGGGCGCACGGAGAAGGGAGGGCCTTGTGAAACCAGAAAGCAGACTTCACAGACACCACAGTTCTGCCGAGGGCCTGCTTCGAGCAGAGCTTTGAAGAATGGATTTACACGTGTGCTGTTCCTCGTGAAACCCAAATTCCCACGTGTACAGAGGCTTTCAAACAAAGAGCAAGTCAGAAAGCAAATCCGACTGGAGCCTCTTCCAATAGCGGCGTCTCCGCGCACCTTGCCAGGCCGGGGCCTGGCTTACTCTGTCTGCCCTGAGGAAGCCAGCACAGCCCCTGATCAGGGCAGGAAACGGCCCACCCAGACTTCCCCGGGTTCTGTCATGAATGTAAACCTTAACCCTCAATGAGCATATTCCATCTTTCAATTTCCCATGTACCCTAGTACCCGCGGGACCTCTCCATGGCTGCCCAGAGGGGTCTCAGTGTCACACCAGCCACGTGGATGACAAGGGTCTTCCCAGACACCAGCCACGAGCTGCCTGGAGGTCCCGAGCTCCCCTGTCCTCAAAGCTCCCCTGTCCTCACAGCTCCCCTATCCTCACAGCTGGTAGAGAAGGAGCCCTGTCATCCCGGCTGGATGAGGACCAGCTGAGCATCCAGAGAGAGCCAAGGAGCTCTGCAGCCCACTTTCCTGGGCCAGCCTGCAAATTGAGGGCTCCTGCAAGTTACTCTGCCCACTGAGTGATATGACATCACTGTTACTTATGGAAGGGTACCGGCTAAAATCACCGCACGTGAAAAATGAATCAAGGTAAGGTTCAAAGTTTCAAAGGTGAGGACTTAATCCACTGCAGGTCACCTTAAAGGGAAGTGGGGGCAGGGGGACCAACTCTTGGACAAAATCTGTCCCAAAGCTGCATGAAAGAAAAATAAGAAGTTTTTATATGAGATTGGAGGTCTCATTTACACTGGGCAGATGCTTAGCCACTGCCCTGCCCCTAGGTTATCTCGGGAACAGGCAACCCCCACTCCGGAGGGACGAGACCTGGATACAAACCCTGATTCCTTTGCTTACTAGTCGTGTGGACTTGGCCGGGCAATTCCCTAATCTGAGGCTCTGTTCTTTCATCTGCTTCATCCCAGACTGTGGTGAGAATTGAGTCAGATAATGTCTGTAAGGGGCCCAGCTCTGGACAGGCACAGAGCAGGTACTAATGAAATAGCCCGTATAGTTGTCACCATCATCGTCCGGTCACCGTGAGATCAGATCTAACCCTGAGCATCACCAGGCTAAGCAGGTCATGTTTCCCGGGTGAGGGAGGCCCTCGCATCCTCGTGCCCGCACAGAGCCAGCCCCGGACACCGGTTTGTCTAGTGCAGGGTTTCTCAATCTCGGCTCTATTGGCATTGAGGACTGGCCACGTCTTCTTTGGGGAGACCTGTTCTGTGCTTTTTAGAATGTTTGGCAGCATCCCTGTCCTCTACTCACGAGTTGCCAGTAGCACCTCCCCTATTTGCGACAACAAATGTCCCCTGAGGGCCAACATCATCCCTGGCTGAGAACCACTGGTCTAGTGAAATGTCTACAGTGGGTTTCTGAGGGGGGGCTGGGGGGGGCGGGCAGAGAACCTACGGAGGTTCTGGCTCCAAACCTCCTCCCAGGGCTACCTTTCCTAGTAAACCACTGAAGGACATTCATCTCACGTATTTTACAGGCATGGGTTCCAAAGGAGGAGAATAAACTGGGAAATACTTTGGTGAGCGTGCAACATTGGTGCTTATTTACAAGGCTGTTTCAACTTGCAGCTGTGACTGAATTTCTGCCGGATAAAATGTGGGGATTTTCTAAACCTCAGACACAGATGCTACGTTCACAGGAGCCCCTTGTCCCCGGTTAAACATTGTGACCGGCCAGTAGCCTCCACAACAGACCTCCACAGAGCATTCTTTCCGAGCCCATTTATCACCCTCTAGTCTAGTTCAAGGCATTGTTCCAATTCCGGGGCCTCCTCGGCAGGGGGCCCTTTAAAAGGCAAATAACTTAAAAGGATGAATGAGTGAAAGAATGAATGGAACCTTTCCATTTCGCGTCACCTTTTGCTGACCCCAGTGATTCAGACTTACTGTGTATAAGCTCTGCAGCAGCCACCCACCTCCCCATTCAACAAACAAACAAACAAATAAATAAATAAACAAAAATAATGGGCTGCGATGGAGACATACCAGGCCAAGGATGTGTTTCTTGGTCCGCCCTCCACCACCCACCCCAGCAGCTCACTGCTGCCCCTCAGATCGCCTTCTCCAGAAACACACGGGGACAGCCCTCTGAGCCGTCAGAGCCTCGTACCTTGAAAATGCGCAGAAACTGGTTCTTCCTACGTGCAGGGAACTAAAATGGCTCCACAGGGAGTTGAGACAGGCAATCCCCAATCAGCCACACGGAGACACCAAAGCACGGCCTGAGATGCAGCTGGAACCCAGAGGGAAAATGGGGTGGGAAAGGAAGACAGGAAGTCGGTCGGGGAAGGCGGGCCCAAAAGGAGAGGGCATTTATTGAGCACTTACTCTACACCTCACATGAGCATTTATTATGCACCTCACACTTCCTTCAAATGCTACCTCCTTTTCTTGTCTTCAGGGGAGGGAGATGTTATTATTCCCCATTTCGTCAACAATAAACTCCGGAAGTTTGGCCGGCTGAGTCTAAAGCTAGGTTGTCCACTGCAAAGCCCGCGCTCTTTACCACGCCTCGGGCTTCCTGCCCTGGCTATATCGTTAAACCACCTGATACGGATGCCCCAATCTTCACCAATTAAATCAGAACCCTGGCAGTGCAGCAAGCATGCTGTTTTTGTAAAAGCCCCCAGGTGAGCACAGTGCACCTTCAGGATTGAGAACCACTGCCCCGCACAAGGAGTGGAGGAGGGGCGTGTGGACTGAAGGGCACGCGGTGGGCAGATGCTGCCCATGTTCAGTTATCCACCCACAGAGCTGCACTGTGCTGGGGTGGGGGCTCCCCACACCCCAGTCAGTGAGCACTAGGAGCGCTCTTGATCTGTGCAACATAAAATGTTCTGGGACGATAAAGCCACAAACACTGCGTGCTGTCTGATCTATTCCAGCAGAAACTTCTTTGCATCCTGGGCTTTTCCATATAGTGTGCACTCAGGCAGGGGCTCCCCAGGGGACACTGGGCAATGACGGAAGCATCTTTGCTTCTCACCACTGGGCAGGGTGGGGAGGTGCTACAGGCATCCAGTGGGTGGAGGCCAGCGATGCTGCTAAACATCCTACCGTGCACAGGATGCCCCCGCCGCAAAGAACCACCCAGCCCCAAATGAAAACAGTGCCAACGCTGAAAACCCCACTCAAAGAGCAATAGTCACCACCGGGTAGACACAAACCCTGGAGTACCACCCTCCTCCAGGTCAGAAGCCTGTCCCTGACCAGGCATGTTTCAAAGGATCACAGAATCTTGGAACAGTAAGAGACTGAGAGACAGGCCAACGGAGACCCAGGCTGTTGGGACAGACCTAGAACAACGCTACACACTGTTTACCAAACCACATATCGCGCTTGGCTGGCTGCACCTGCTGCCAGGTAGTGCCTGTGTAGCAAATGCACTGAGAAAGGTATTCCTTACTGCAAACGCCTATCGTTGGTTTAACAAGTATGTGTTGGGTGCCCAGTAGGTTCGGGGCACAGTGCCTAATTTCCCTGCTGCACTGTTCCCCAGCCCCCAACAGCCCTCTTTGTGTTCAAGCCCAATAGAAGATGCAGGCAAGACAGGCTCAGAACCCAGCAAATCACCCCCAGCTGGGTTTATGGTGCTTTTATTTTTTTCTGGCTCATTGGGTAACTTGGCAACCTGGGATCAGGTATGCAAGGAAGTGAAGGAGACCCATCCAAGAATCACACACAAGGTTGGGGCAGGGGAGCTGCACATGTGAGGCTCTGCCCAGCCTGAAGCCTCGGGCAGGTGCCCTGCATTCCTCACAGGCTGCCCAAAGCTGCCCTCTGCCCCCGGCCCAGCCCTGCTCCCAGCCCCCTCCCACTTCAGGCAGGTGACAAGGCAGCTGATTCTGGCCACTTAGCCACCAGCATGGGTTCCACCTCCCTCTCCTTCCCCCTCCTCAAACCCTCCCCTGCTTCGCCTCCCTCTCCCTCTCTTCCTCCCCCTCCCCCATCTCCTTCCCTCCTCCTCCTCC
>NW_005370635.1:778999-779781 GCF_000412655.1 Myotis brandtii
TCCCCCTCCTCCTCCTCCTCCTCCCTCTTCCCTGGCGTCCACACTGTTATCTACAAGAATAAGTGCTCTGTTGTAACTTGCCACAGAAATGAAAACTGCTCAGGGGAAGAAATTGGGAACGTTTTGTACTACAGGGTCACAAAAGATTTAAAAGTCATTCTCTCTACTGGAGGTCTCATTTACACTGGGCAGAAACAACAACAAAATAAAAACCTGTCAAAGGCAAAGACTGCAGAGGCAAGACTAGTGGGGCGGGGAGGAGAGGGAGAGGCAGCCACACGAAGCCGCCATGTGGGAGACATTGAAGGCCGAGTGCTGGGTGCTGGGTGCTGGGTGGTGCTGGAGGAGGGGTGCTGGGGTGCTTCCCCCTGCCCAGCGCCCTGAGATGCCCCTGGTGCCTGCAGACCACTCCTCTCCATGCCAGGAACACCGCCCCCTGCACTTCCACTCATCCAACGAAACTCCTGGCACAGCTGTCAGCTGAAACCTGACCGGAGACAGCTCTGGTGTAAAGGGGAGAGGAGCCTAAGCCACCTGCATGGCAGGGCCTGTGACCACAGCATAAGCTGCCTGTGTGTCACCTGACTCTCCCCATTCCACCTGCACGTTCTTTCCTCAGGGAGCCTCCTCTAGTCCCCCAGATTCATTCTGTCACTCAACAAATACTTATTGAATGAATAATATTTATTGAGTGGCCCCCAAGGGTTAGGTGCCCTTAAGTGTAGTCTGTCATAGCAAACTCCTCCTATTTGACAATATATATATGGTGATTAATTAACTAC
>NW_005370635.1:779880-821341 GCF_000412655.1 Myotis brandtii
TATATATAGAGAGAGAGAGAGAGAGAGAGAGAGAGAGAGAGAGAGAGTATTACAGATATCTCCCATTTTTTCCCCTTTACTCACCTCCTTCCAGCCCCTACCCACCCCCGGTCTTCACCACCCTAGTGCCCGTGTCTGTGGGCTATGCATATCCTATATAATAAAAGAGAAACATGTAAATTGACCATCCCTCTGCTATGCTCACCAGCCAATCAGGAGTGAGTATGCAAATTAACCCAACAAAGATGGTGGGTTAAATTGCTGTCCTTGGCCCACAAGGTATGGAATCATGCAATATGTGCTTTCTCTGATCCAAATTACATCTCTGAAGTTCATCCACACGGCTGTGGATGGTGCCCTGGGAAGAGCACTGTTCTTGGTAGGTGAGAACTAACACCTGTGACCTACCACAGTAGTTTATTATTTTCTTACTTTGTTGTGTTGAGTTGTGTGAAGACATGTACATTATTTATATGCCCTCCTGCTGATGGTATCTGGGTTGGTTCCAGTTTGGGGCTATTGTGAATAGTACTGCTGGGAATATTCTTGCACATGCCTTAGGTCAGTGATGGCGAACCTTTTGAGCTCGGCGTGTCAGCATTTTGCAAAACCCTAACTTAACTCTGGTGCCGTGTCACATATAGAAATTTTTTGATATTTGCAACCATAGTAAAACAAAGATTTATATTTTTGATATTTATTTTATATATTTAAATGCCATTTAACAAAGAAAAATCAACCAAAAAAATGAGTTCGCGTGTCACCTCTGACATGCGTGTCATAGGTTTGCCATCACTGTCCTAGACACTAGAGCAAAGTGAGCCTGGAGCAAGTTACTGTTGCAGTAAGGGATGGAGGGAAAGCAAAGGTGAGAGACATGAGTAAAATCAGAGTGTCTAGGAAAAATTAAAGCAAAGATATCCTAAAACTTCCAGAAAATCTCCACCAATGAAGCAAAGAAAAAAATGCCTCTATTATTCTGCGAGCAACAAACCAAACTGAGTTGGGGTCTCAGACAATTCACTCATATGATTGCAAAGACAGTCAGAAACTCCTGGATTGGAGAGGGCTCCCCTGAGGGCTCCCAGATTGCAGAGGGTGCAGGTTGGGCTGAGGGACCCCCCACACTCCCCAGTGCACGAATGCCGTGCACCAGGCCTCTAGTAAGTATATAAGTTCTTACGTTTATCTCTTCTTGTCTCCCCATCCTAAAATCAAGGTATGTCAGTCTATTCCCTGCCTACATGTTTTGGGTCTTATGATCAAGTCATTTTAGTAATTATTTCTTAGGGTCCGTTCCCACACCCAACCCACCAGCTTTCCAGAATACTGAGCTACATGAGGACAGGAGCCAAGTCTATCTGGTTACTTGCTCTATTCCATTGCCACTGGGGCCAGGACTATTGAATGAATGAGGGAACAAATAAATGAGCAAACTGTCCTTCTAGGTCAGCGCTGCCCATTAGAAATGCTAGTCACAAAGGCAAGCCACATGTGTCATTTAAAATTTTCTAAAAGCCACATTTTTAAAAAAATGTTAAATTGCTAGGGATGTAAAGTACAGCATAGGAAATATAGTCAATAATATGGCAATAACTATGTATGGTGCCAGTGGGTACTGGAAATATGGGCTATTGGGGGGAACATTTTATAAAATATATAATTGTCTAACCACTATGCTATATACCTGAAACCCATACAAAATAATATTGAAAGTAAATTGTAATTGAAAATTAAAAATAAATTTGAAAAAGAAAAACTTTTTTAAAAATTTATCTTTATTGTTGAAAGTATTACAGATGTCCCCTTTTTGCCCCCCATTAACCACCTCCCCTATCCTGCTTCCACCCCCTCCCCAGGTCTTCCCTGAACTACTGTCTGTCCCATCCATGGACTATGCCTATCTATACTAATAATAGCCTAGGTGGTAGTCACACCCTCAACGTCATCAAAAGATGGCCATCACAAGATGGCCACACGCACAGCAGAGGTGGAGCCCGGCGGCCACTGTGTGCAGTGAGGCCTGGGGGTCCTGCAGCTCCATGCGGCGTGGAGGAGGTCAGTCCTGGTGGAGGAGGCGGGTGGAGGCAGGGGAGGGCAGTTGTGGGTGATCAGGCCTGCAGGGGAGGGCAGTTGGGAGCCATCAGGCCAGCAGGGGAGGGCAGTTGGGAGCCATCAGGCCAGCAGGGGAGGGCAGTTGGGAGCAATCAGGCCGGCAGGGGAGTGGTTAGGAGTCAGTGGTCCCGGATTGTGAGAGGGATGTCCGACTGCCATGGGGATCGGGCCTAAACCAGCAGTCAGACATCCCCCAAGGGGTCCCAGATTGAAGAGGGTGCCGGCCGGGCTGAGGGACACCGCCCCCCATGCACGATTTCATTCACCGGGCCTCTAGTATGCATATAAGGTCATGGGTTAATCTCTTCCTGTGCCCACCCCCCATTCCCTCTGAAATACATGAGTCTGTTTCATGCTTCAGTATCTCTGAATCTTTTTTGTTCATCAGTTTATTTTGTCCATTAGGTTCCATATATGTGTGAGATCATGTGATACTTGTCTTTCTCTCACTGGCTTACAAGAAAAACTTAAAAAAAAAATGGCTGGGCACTTTCTAACAGTTGTGATCAACTGCCTATATATAATTTTGTATCCAGGTTTTTTCAGTTAAGATGAGAACTTAAATTTTTCTCATACTAATAAAATCTGTAGATGTGAGAAAAAGGGTAAAATTAATTTTAACAATATGTTTTTATTTAACCTATATATCTAACATATTGTCATTTCAATATTTAATCTACTTGAAATAATTACAAAAAAATATGTTTTGCATTCTTTTTCTCATATGAAGTCCTCAGAATCTGGTATGTGTTTTACTCTCATAGCATATCTCTATTTGGACTAGCCTCATGCCAAGGGCTCAATAGCCACATGTGGTGAGTATATTATATTAGACAATACAAGTGTGGTTTTCACTAGGGCCTTCCTGGTGTGCTTGTATTCTGCTATATAATCTCCTCTATACCAAGAGACTATATAGCCTCTTGCTTATGGTCTTGTGTTACATTACCTGGTTTGAATCCTAACTCTACCACTTACTACCTGTGAGACCCAGGACAAGTTATGTAACCTGTCTGTGCCTCAGTTTTCTCTTCTATAAAGTGGGAGTGCTAAGAGTATTTACATTATGGGAGATATATCAGGAACAATAAAGCCCTTAGAACTATGCCTGCCACACAGTAAGTATTCAGTAATATTAGCCATTTAATATTTTATCATACACTAGAGGCCCAGTGTATGGATTCATGCACCGGTGGGGTCCCTCAGCCTGGCCTGTGCCCTCTCTCAATCTGGGACCCCTCAGGGGATGTCGGAGAGTTGATTTCAGCCTGATCCCCACAGGCCAGGCCAAGGGACTCCACCAGTGCACAACAAATTCATCTGGGCCTCTAGTATGCATATAAGATCTTTGGTTAATCTCTTCCCACCCTCCCCCCTCCCCCTTCCCCTCTGAGATTCATCTTTTTTTCCCCATGTTTCCATGCCTATGGTTTCTGCTCCTGCATTGAGCATCTGCCCCCTGGATGGTCGGATAGTCAGATGGTCGGACGGACGCTTAGGCTTTTATATATAGAGATTTGTGTCACAAACAGACATTTATATCCACTTCTTGGCAGTAGAGATGGGAGGTAGCTGGAAGGACAAAAGAAAAACCAGTATCCATTTAGAACTGCATTCTGAACATACTCTTTTATGAACACAGCAAGACATATCTTAGTGAAAAAGACTGATTTTGGACATGCAAATTGTACAGGCCAGAAACAACTTTTAAGCGCACATGGAGAAGAGAATTTGCACTCTGCTGAGGCACACGTTATTGGTGAGATGAGACGTTCTGGTTTCAATAAAAACCTTTTGCAATCTTGTACAGGTTGTTTTAATGCATTTCTCTCGTGTTAAATTCAAGTTCCGCTGTCCAGGACACGCAAGTTGTCTCTTTTCCAATCCAACACAGAAAGCAAGTGACATTTACGTTTGATTTCCTGTCTGGGACAGAAAGCCTGCTCAGGCAGGCGGAGCGCTCAGCAGGTTGCCGGCACCGGACAGATGTTTTCCTCGCCCCGATGGCTGTCATGGTGGCCTTGGAGCAGGAGGGTGCCACATTTGAAACAAGGTAATAATAGCTACCTTACAGGAATGTTGTGAAATGTAATTGAAATAATGTGAGTGACAATGCTTGACCCAAAGTAGGTACCTGATCAATATTTCCTTAGGAGAACGCAACCTGAGGTCTGTGTCTTATTAACGATGCCACAGTCTCATGGAAAACATCTTCTTTATTTCGAGCTAAAAATGTGTTCTGATCCTGCCCTTCTTGACTATGCAGAATGAGTCTAATCTCTCTTCCAAGAAGCCCTCAACTATATGAGAGTAACTTCTCACGCCTTCTCCACTACACGTTCTCTTTTCCAGCCCCCAAGCCCCGATTTCCTCCAACAAGACAAGAATTTGTTGTCTTCAAAGTAACTAGAAGCATCGGGGCATTAGTGGATCCCAAAACACACCTCAGCACCAATAACGTGCCTGTAGCCTCAGAGAACCCACACAGGGGTTTGTGGGAGATGGATAAAGTTAACCTCGTGATTAGCCTAATGCTTTCTTTATTACGTAAAATTCAAGGAACTTTTTCCATGTGCTCTCCCCGCTCCCAACACGGACTACAGATGCTGTTTTGTTGGCGGGAGACTGTTGTGGGATGAATACATTCTTCACAGTTGAAACCCAGCTCTGAACCTTTGAAGTGACATTTATTGTGGTCTTGGGAAAGGTTCGGTGGAGGTGAGGAGTGACAGCTGAGGGTGATAAATCAAATGCAGCTCCGTTTTCATTTAAGGGCAAGCTCTCCTCCAGTCTGCCCGGCTCTGTCATCAGCCGGTGCTAGCAGCTTGTGAGTTCTTATGTAAATGGTAAACAGAACAGTGAATGGTGACAATTTCTTCAACTGCTAGGTTGAGCCGTCAGCTCCCATTCTCTGCTTAAACGTGACATCTTAAGCTCCTGGTTGGAGGAGAGTCATGTTAACAAAAACACTTCTGGGCTAATCCTAATCATAAAGCCTCTCTCAGGAATGATGCCACTTGTGCAGCAGGTTCACAACACACTTCGTCTGCTCTGCCTCCTCAGCCCTGAAGTGAAGGTTGCAATAATCTAGCACCGACTGTCCAATACGGGAGCCACTAGCCACACGTGGCCACAGAGCATTTGAAATCTGGCTAGTTTGAATTGTGATGGGCTGTAAGTATATAATAATACGCACAGGGACTCAGCTGGTTGAGTGTCGTCCTATGCACCAAGAGGTCGCCGGTTCAAGTTCCTGTCAGGGCACATGCCAGGGTTTCCGGCTTCATCCCCAGTAGGGGGCACACAGGAGCCAGCTGATCCACGTTTCTCTCTGATTGATGTTTCTATCTCTTCCTCTCCCTGGGGGCATACAGGAGCCAGCTGATCCATGTATTTCTCTCTGATTGATGTTTCTATCTCTTCCTCTCCCTTTCTCTCTCTCTAAAATCAATAAAAACACATTAAAAAAATAATTCACATAGGATTTCAAAGATTTAATATAAAAAACTGTAAAATAGCCCAATCGGTGTGGCTCAGTAGTTGAGCGTCGACCTATGAGCCAGGGGGTCATGGTTTGATTCCTGGTCAGGGCACATGCCCAGATTGTGGGTTTGATCCCTGGTGGGGGGTGTGCAAGAGGCAGCCAATCAATGATTCTCTCTTATCATTGATGTTTCTCTCTGTCTCTCTCCCTCTCCCTTCCTCTCTGAAATCAATAAAAACATATTTTTTAAATTGTAAAATATCATATTAGTAATCTAAAAAATTCATTTTAGATTACTAATAAGATTCATTTTATGTTGGTTTTGATAATATTTTGGATATATTGAATTAAACTAAATAATTTTTAAATTAATTTCACCTTTTTACATTATTCAATGTGGCTGCTAGAAATATTTTAATTAGATATGTCTTCATAATGTGGCCACCATTACATTTCCATGGAACAGCACTAGTCTGGAGGGCAAGGTAGGAAGCTGGAAATCCCACATTTCTCTGGCCCTTCCTCCGGGTTCAGACTTAGGAGCAAAGGGGCTACATCAGAAGGTGCCACTGACTTTACTGCTTCTTGTTGGTTAGACTGCAGCAGTGGTCCTCACACTTCAGTGAACATAAGTGTTACGGATTGAACTGTATCCTCCCCCAAAACTCATATGTGGAAGTCTTAACCCCTGTGACTGAATTGGAGATAAGGCCTTTAAGGAGGTGATTACACTTAAATGAGGCCATAAGGGTAGAGCCCTGATCCAACAGAACTGGTTCATAGGTTGACGCTCAACCACTGAGCCACACCAGCTGGGCAAATTTAAGTCCTTTTATTGGAAGATAACTCCTGGGGGTGGAGGATATACTGTCATAGTGCAAAGGCTAAATCAGGGGGAGGATTTTTTTTAAAAATTAGCTGAGCTTGGTCACAAATGAGAAAGTAGACTTAATTCGTTCATACGTGAAAAATACTCTTGAGTCTGAAAAACGGCTCTCCACAATGTATTCTTCATTATTATTATTCATCAGTGTCAATGTGTGGCTTGTTTTCAATTCTTCTATATCGAAGCTAGTGAGACATGATGGTAAAGTTTCAAGACAACATGAAGTTACTAGTGCCTCTTATTAGAAAGCAGCATTTTTCATCCCAGGGTTATGCACCACCATTTTTCTTATTCATTACTGATGCAACATCAAGCTGTGAGCTTCTGCAGGGCTGAAAATAATTCATGCAACCAATCTTCTTTAACAAACTAATCATCTCTCCCCTTCAGGAAGTACAAGCTATGGAACACTGGGGATGATTATGAAAAATAACAGTATTTATATAAACCTATTGGGCTCCACAATTCCTTCAGTACAGTTAGGGAAACTATAACTGTGTTTAAAGATCTTTCCACTAAAACTCTCATGGAGACAGCAAGGGCCTGCCACATCATTTGGACAGAAGTTTCCAAACATTGTTCTCAGAATCCCTTCCCACTCTTACCAAAAGCATTAAGTACCCCAAAGAGCTATCGTTTACATATATTACAACTATCAATATTTGCTATCTTAGAAATTAAAGCTGAAAAATTTTTTAAATGAATTCATTAATCTTATTTTTAAAAACCTATTAGCATTTTTATAAAACACACTATATTTTCCAAAACAAAAACATTAGTGAGAAGTATGGTATTGACTTACACTTTTGCAAATCTCATGCCTGGCTTCATAGAAGACAACTGGATTCTCCTCTCTGCTTCTGTATTCAACCTATTACAGTATCACACGGCATATAGCATCTGAAATGAGAGAGAGAATGAGAGTGAAAAAGTAGATAACAATTTAGTTTTATTGCTAAGATAGTTTAGACTTCGTGGACCCCCTGAGAGTGTCTAGAGAACCACTAGGGTTCCATCAACACATTTTGAGAACTGCTGATTTGGGATAAGACTGACTCCCATAAATGAAAAAATAAGCTTAACTATCTAGTGAAGAAAGTGCTAGAACTAGAAGAGTGAAAGCTAAATAGAAGTAGAAAACATAGTATCTGTTTTAAGGGGGTTAAAATGTATTTTGCAATAGAATAGTGGGGCATATTGCATTACTCTTCAAAATATCTGCTGCTCCTCTTACCAGCTTCTCCTAAGTGGGCCCTCCCAACAGAGACTCTCCCTAAGGGACGAGTATACTCTTACCACCCTATTGTGTTCATGTCTGACCATCTGAAATGTGAGTGGATTGACATGTGTTACTTCTGTGCAGAAGCTTTCAGGACCATTGCATGATTTCCTCATCCCTCATTTCCTCTCCCATCACACTCACAAGGCAGCATGAAGCAGAGTGGCAATCAACCCATGAAATCCATGTAATAAAGTAGTCGTCCACTGAAATTTTTGGAGCTGTTTGTTACTGCAGCATAACTTAGCCAATGGTGACTGATAAAGGTGGGATAAATAAGTACAGAGAAACTTACATATTGAACAAAGTATCATAGTAATTATTCCCACATATAAAGAATAAGAAGCCAGAGATGATCTATGCCAGCATCCTCAATTTTTTTAATTAAGTGTAGCAAGCACTATGGAGTCAGGCCCTATGCTAGACCCTGAATATTTAGGGATGAGTAAGATATGGTCTCAGTATGGAAGGCAGTGGTAGGAAGCATGGCTTTGACATTTGACCTAGATTGCAAGCTTAATTCTGCTACTCACAACTGTAGGACCTTAGCAAGTTTCTCTGAATTTTATTATTATTAAAATGAGAATAATAATACCTACTTCAGATGATTGTGAGAATTAATCGATATGATTAAACTACTAGTATATGGCAGATAGCCTAGCATAGTGTATATTTTCAATAAAGACTGCTTTCTTTTCACCTTTGTTCCCCCATCTTACACCCCCAATCCCAGATGAGGTCTTGGGATTATAAACGTAGCTCTATTAACTGAGTTTCTCAGTTACTTTTCTAAATTTTAGTCTTTCCAAAAAATTAAAAAAATTATATGGACAACATACATATAAACCAGGGGTCCTCAAACTTTTTAAACAGGGGGCCAGTTCACTGTCCCTCAGACCGTTGGAGGGCCGGACTACAGTTTAAAAAAAAAAACTATGAACAAATTCCTATGCACACAGCGGCGGCAAAAACACCCGGCGGGCCGGATAAATGTTTTCGGCGGGCCGCATGTGGCCCGCGGGCCGTAGTTTGAGGACCCCTGATATAAACACACAAATATATTCATTTAGTCTGTCACTCTAATAATTATTAAATACTGTACTCAATTTACAAATGAGAAACCTCAAGCAGTGAGAGGCTGAAAAACTTCCCCAAGATCATATACATCAGCACATAGATATTTATCTCATTTTTTAAATGGCTGATACTATTCAACATATTGATAGTTTCCTTAAACATTCCCTTTTTGATAAACATTTTCAAGTTGCATTATGTGTTTATTATCACAACAAAGGAACATCTTACACAAATATCTTTTTATACATATGTAATAACATTTGTAGGATAAATTCTTAGAATTGGGTAGTTAGGTCAAAGAGTATAGAAATTTAAATTTGGATAGATAACTGAAATTGCCTTTCAGAAAGTCTTTGCCGATTTATACTCCAGCCCATAGGGTAGGACATACCTTTTCCCAGAGTCTCATCTCTGCTATCATCTTAATCTTCAGTGGCTTATGCCTCTGGATCAGTGTTTACCAAACTGTCATTGGGCACAGCTTAGGCAAGGCTGCTGCACAGGGAGCACCCCCCTTTTTGTCCTTGGTGGGTTAATGCCTTCTTTCTCTGCTTTCACCCACAATGCATTTGGCAAGTCTGGTTGGAAGTGGGCTTTGTTCTGCTCTGAACTACACAAGAATAATTCATCTATCTGAAAGGTAACTTGTATATTGATCCAGAGACATTGCAGGAGTGTAGCTTTTTCATTGATTATTTGATAATGGGTCATTTCATTTCTATCTACTTCTGACTTCTCTATCTAACTCAGATAAAAACCCAGGTAACCCTGAACACATAATTCATCTCAGTGAAAAGCATTTTGCCTGCTCATTCACATTAGCTCAAAAAGTGACCCTGCAAACCTCCAAATCATTCAGAACAATATGAATATGGCTCTTCCAACCTGCCTTGTTCTTGTTTAATATTTGGGCAAGAAACTAAAGGAGCATTTATTTTGAAGCAAATTACATCTCATATTTTCTTGGAATGAGGCAAAAGCAAGCCTAAAACATATTTCAACTGAGTGAATCCACGTTGACAAGAGCACTTGTAATCGCTTTCACTGTGTGTTCTTAGCCAATTTACAACTACATTCATTGAATTAATAATGATCACCTAAAACTTGCAGAGGCCTAATACCCAGGGCTCTATTCGAAGGTTACTGCCCTGACATTTAAATATTTATTGATGATAATTGGATGACAGATAGGGATGGGCTCAGCCAGAAATAAATTCAATCTGCTTATACAAGCACTCAAGCCAAGAGTCCTCCTCAGGCCATGTTGATGCAGTACCAGGAGAAATCGGGATGAAAAGAACTTTGAAGACATGTGAAAACTAAAATCTTGAGTCTTATGATTGCTTTGTTGCGTTAAAGGTAAAGGTGAACTTCTTAAACATCATTTTTAAACCAAATTGTCAACAAAAGGGAAAAGAATTTGTAATTCAACACATTGTTTTCCTGGACTCTGAAATTTCCCTCCTATTTCAAAAAATATTTGAGTGCATTAGGCATCCAATCTGTATAGAGACTAAAAGGAGACTCAGGGTATGGAATGGAAGAAGTAGAAGGTAGAGAAAAAAAAGACAAGAGCGGGAAAAGAAATTGATCAGAAAGAAAGCACTGAAAAAAATTATTGTAAAAGATCCTTTCCAACCCATGACCTACCTTGTTAGCACTTAGAGACATTTAATCATTATTTCCCCCCAAGATTATTCAGCCTGCTGCTTCTACCTGACAAATAGAAAAATTAAAGAGCTAATTTAGGTAGCAGTGTTAACCACCTTCCTGGAGCATTTATTAGCCAAGATATGCCAGGTTATGCCGCAGTAACAAAGAATCCCAAAATTTTAATGACCAAAAACCACAAAGGTTTATTTCATGCTCATACAACATGTCCATCTCAAGCTGCCAGGGCATTCTGCTCATCACAGTTACCCAAGGATGCAAGTTAACAGAACAGCCAATTGCCCTTTCAGGAGAATCTGTGACTGAATGTTCTGGCCTGGAAGTAAATGGCACTAATGACTACCATGGAGGCCATGCTTAAGGCTTTGAATCCCTTCTCTGCTTCTCACTATCCATGTGAACTTGAAAATGTTACCTTTACACTTGGAGGCTCAGATTCCTTATCTGAAAACCAGGATAATACAATTGTAGAACCTAGCACATATCTGAGGCTCAATGGGCTTTTGGGTTTTACCACATAAAAAGACATCCAAAGAGCCCAGTGGGTCCAAACAGCTGTTTGCTTTTGCTCACTTGTACCATATTATACACAAAATTCCTTAAAGTATATGTTAAACCACAATGCTTGCATGTCTCGAGGCTCTCACTGCCACACACTGTGGTTTCTAACAGCTCAACAGTTCATTATCATACGTGGTGAAAGGTGACCTGAAGGTGACTGAAGAAATGAGCCAGGATTTCACATCCAACTTTGTATTTCCTGATTTCCGCTACAGTCCATATTCACTGCCATGTCTACCTCTTGTGTCTGGGGACAAAATGGGAGAATAATATACTGCACCCCAGGAGAGCATCTTTGTCAGCAAGCTTTTAGACAAGGATCAGTAAGCCAAAAGGTTATTGTCACTGTTCATATGCAATGATTACCCTTCACAACTGTATTTCCCATGAAACTAAGAAAATTAAAGAGATTCAAAAAATGATTGCTACTATAATAAAGCAGAAAGATAGTTTATGGAACAATGTGTTTTAGGGAAGTGTCATAGGGTGGAAGCAGGAGAGGGAACCCATGCTTATCTCCAGGGAGAGAGGGGTGATCCCATGGATGGAGCAGGCAAGCTGCATTGGGCCTGACAGGTCCCATTTCAGTGTTATGGGACCAATAAATTGGAGAGAGAATTTAATACCTATTATTTTAATACTTAAGAATTTTTTAAAATTCTGTATCTATGAATTTTCAAGGAGGACCAAGTGGTTTGTGCTAACTCAAAGATGTCACGGCTAATACTCTGTCAAACAAAACAACCCACTTTCCAGATAAAGAGAACAACATTCAATATAATTTCTTCATGTTTTTAAATGAATAACCAATTAGCAATCACTCAGTCATGAACTAATAGCACTTACTAGGCTTCCCTTAGTGATTTCTTAGAAATATTGGGAGATTAACAGGATGTGATTAATCAGACTAAGCCTATAAACTATTTCCAAATACTTGTTCCTTTTTTCTGTCACATGACAAAGTGGGCTGCAGCTAATAATGTCTGTGATCACAGTGGATGACCACTATGGTTAAGTGGAAGCTGGAAGGGTAACAGCAGTTGGCAGGGTAGGCTGGTATCACATACAAAGAAGGCCTTGTCAGTCAGCGACCCTCAGATCACACATTTCCACCTGCTGTGCACATCTCCTTAGCTGTGCTTGTTGAGAAAGATGCAGCCCAGTAAGTTGGTGACTGGTCCATGGTAGGCTCCAGCAATGAGGATAGACACATATGGGCATGGAAAACTTGTAGGGCAGGTAGAGGCCAGTCCTAACACATAAGCCCTGAAACAATTATGTAACAGTCACCAAAGTCATTAACTTGTTATCCATGACCCTCAAGTCAAATGGAAGAGAACAGCTTCACTGCACCAACATGGATTAAGGCAACTCCTTGGCTTTTTGATTGTCAATGAGCCTTGATTCAGAAATTACAAAAGAACCTCTTCTGCTGGAGTCCTGAGCAGACTTGTAGCTCTCAAGACTGCAAGTGCCTCCCTCCCATCCTTGTGTTTTTCTGGCCTGGGTCGCAGTGGCCACTTCAGAAATGGGCACTCAGCACCACCACCATCCACATATCCATGTACCTGTTATAGGAATTAAGTGGTTACCTCCCTCTAGGCAGGAACTAAGCATCAAACAGCCTGTGTAGCAGCTGTAGCACCTGTACCATGAATTCCCTAAAATGCTTTTGTCAAACTGATGATATATAGTCTTTGCCGGTGTCATGGCCTTGCCAGTAAGTACCGAGATATACCAGCTCACACTTCCTGCGAGCACGTGGCTTTTCCCTGTTCCACAGAGCGCCAGGGCTTGTGGACTGCTGCAAGGGAAGAAGGGGGAGATAAGGTCAAGAGGGTAGAGCATCCGGCCCACCTCCACACCAAGGCTTCTGCTTTCTCTGTTTAATACATCACGGCTACAGTTTTTCACTTGAAGAGGGGTCTGGTTCTTTTAAAAGTTTGAAAACCCAGGAGATGCCCAGATGATCAGAAAAATAAAATCAGTAGGTAGTGTGCCTCACACAGAGAAGCAGCCGTATGGACAGCAGTGTCCTAGGTTTCCAGCGTTAGGTATTTCTCTTTCTCGACAGGGAGCATTAGTTATCTCTCAGCACTCCAAGAAAAACCAGCAACCCTGAGTATCTCTACAGCCTAATGGGGCCCCCTACTCGATTAACCTTAAAAGGAAAGCTATGTAAGGAAGGAGAAGAGATGTGAACAAAACAAGGAGAAAAACAGCAGCACGCTGCCACCGTGGAAACGCTATCCTGTTCCTTCTTCGGGAATTTACCCCGCCGTCTTCACAGGAACAGTCAGGCCCAGCTACTGAAAGTTTCACACAGACGGAGGACACTCAGAGACAAAGGAGCCGAGCGGATTTGCAGTTAGAGGCCCGAGGAGGCCTATCCACTGACAGTCTTGCTGAGTCTCCGGACAGAGAGAAACTAGACCCCAGGCTGAATCATCTGCAGTCAATTCTGGATGCACCTCCAGACAAAACAGCAGTCAGACACCCTGGCACCAAAGATACGACCAAGAAAACACTGGCAAAAGATCTATTTACAGGTCCCCAAAAGAACCCGTAGAAAAAGGCTTCGACTGCAAATGCACCAGACTGTTTTCATCCTGGCTGTCCCTGCAGCATACACAGCCTGAGGAGCAATGGCCCTGTGCTGCCTCAGTGTTCATCCATCAGGCAACAAAGGGTACCCAAGGTGGGAGAGCAGGAACATTTTCCCAGGAAAAACCCAGACTCCAAGGTCTAAAGGGTTCAAGTTAATCCTAGAAGCACGTTTGTGGTGACCCTTCTATCCATGAAGCCCCCCTAACCTCCTCAGTCTCCTGGGGACCAGACAAGGGGAGGAGAATGGGAGACAGAGGTGCTGGTGGATGGAGAAGGAGGCCCAAGGCTTGGGCAATGGGGCCTCAGAACTCAGCCCGCATCTGGCTCCTGGACCAGGGCAGCTTTTCCAGGCGCAAACACCGATGCTTCCTTTCTCTTCAAACATCTCCCTGCCTTACCTTTACTGCAGTTCCCTGCCTTTCATCACCCCCAACATCTTCCCACTGACGAGCTACTTTCAGAGCAGCCCAGGTGCCTGCTGCTCTGAGGCCGTGGCCCCAGGGCACCAATTGCCCAAATGGAGCTTCTCTGACGAGCTCAGGGAGGGGCCGTTGAAATGACTTTTCCTCAAGCAGTAACCCCAGAGAGCTTCAGTCTCAGTCTGAGGGCCATGGTTCCCACAATGCACCCCTGCCTCAGAGCTGCCCGCCTGAGGGCTCTGAGGTGGAAAAGGACAGGAGCTATGTGGCTTTGCTTCTCTGACACTGAGAGTCTCCTCCATCTCATCTCCCACCTAAGCCAGCCTCCGGGACTGAAGGCACGAACTCATCCTTTCTGTCCTCAGACAAGGCAGCTCCTTCCACCCTTCTCACCAAGGCAGTCCCTCCTCACTGGCTTGGAAGGAGGTTGAGCAGCTTTGCTGTGGGGTAGCTGTGCCCTGGTAATTTTATTACATCTACAGGAAAATTGGGGGACATTTTATAAACTCCAAAGACTTAAATTGGATTTTTAGTGATTCATTAGCTCATGAAATCTTGGGTTATGTCATTGTTGAATGAGAGCCAATAGAAACGGATGGGAAATATGTGTCTCTGGCAACCACATGGTGTTTCATAGTGAGACTTCTCTACAGCCAGGGGCCAACAGATGACCAAGGGGGGGAAGTTCCAGTTCTTATTTCTCTTTTGCCAATGAGATGCTCAGCTGTCCACAATTCATCTGGGAGGAGTCCCACGGGAATCTGGCAGTCACATCAGAGCAAGGGAATTTGTTCAGAGTGATTAGAACGGAAAGTTAGAGCAGCAACTTTCTCATATCACTAATTCACAACAGAGATTCGCACTCCTGGAGGGCTTGCTAGGAAGGAAAGACATAAGGCTCAGTCAGAGGAATTTGGATCACCTCAGTACAATAGGATTTGAAGGCTAGAGGCATGTCTACCAGTGCAGACAAAAGAGAGAAGATGGGCCCGGCCGGCGTGGCTCAGTGGTTGAGCATCGACCTATGAACAAGGAAGTCATGGTTCAATTCCCAGTCAGGGCACATGCCTGGGTTGCAGGCTCAGTCCCCAGTGGGAAGCACCATGCAGGAGGTGACCAATTAATGATTCTCTCTCATCATTGATGTTTCTATCTCTCTCTCCCTTTCCCTTCCTCTCTGAAATCAAGAAAAAGAAAATTTTTTTTAAAGAGAGAGAGAAGGTGGGACCATCGAGGCAGGACCAGGTATACAATAAGGCAATAAAAGATGGTGGCAGCTGTCCTCGTCCTCTGGTTCGGAAGTCCCCACCCCGGTCACACTTGCATGGGGATACAGGGAGTAGACTCCCTCTGCAGAGCCCACAGCCCCCACACAGCCACTGCTTCCTGGACAGTCTGGTCCATGGACAGAGTCACCTTCCCTTGAAACTGAATGGTCCAGGACAGGGACCTAGAAGGCAAGCTCAGAAGGAACTTCACTTTGACTCCAAAGCTCATGTTAGATTCCTCTTAGCCTACATTCCTTAGGCCAGGGCTAAAGGCTGATGCTTTAGTCTGAAAGTGCAACGTGAAGGGACAGGAGGGTGAATCAGGGAAGGATGGGAAGTAAACTCAGGTTGTCTTACTGTGCTGTCCACTACTTCCCAGCAAGTCTTAATGAGATTCAGCCATTGCCCAATAGGTGTACCTTCTTGCCACACAGGACATCCCTGGTCAGGCTATAAAGAGAGAGAGAGAAAAGTTCATCAAAGGGAAAAATGGAGACAGAATTTATCTGCCCATCTCTAGTCTCCTCGGCCAAAGTGGCCCATGGGCTTCTCTTCCCTGCATTGAGTTGCATCAAATGGCCCTGCCCCTGTGGAAGCCAGAGCCCCCACCTGTGGTATGACGCTCATGCACGTCCAGAAATGCTGGGAGGGGCCTGAGACTCTGGGCATCAGAATCCAGAGCCATGCCAGTCGATCCCACCTCAACAGCTGAGAGGAGTAAGCAGCTGTGTCTAGAAGGCAGATGAGGCCAATAGAATAAGGGACATCTGAGATGAGTCAGATACAAAGACATGCTACTTGGTTAAAAGAAAGCCTTACCCCTTACTCCTAACTCTCAACATAGCCGTCGTCACTTCTGAATCCATCCCTGGAATTGGCAGAAGCTGGAGGTTAGGAAGCCTAATGTGAAGCAAGGGCTCTCGGCCCCTCTGCCTCTCTAAGTGACCTTCAGGAATGGAAGACGCCCAATGTCTCGTTGCACCTGCTTCGAGACAGGCTTTCCACTCTCCATCCACAAACATACTATTGACCAGGTGGAATCAGCTTTGGCCCATTGGGCAATTGTGGGACACTTTGCTGGTTCTTGGTTAGATGATGCATCTCAAGAAGCCAAAAAGAAGTATGCATCCCCTTTTCCATATACTGAAACAGCATTGCAGTAGGCTGAGGGATATGGGTGGGGCTGTGGAGTCTTACTGCATAATGTCCCTGGGCCACCACTTCCCAGTTATATAATCCCTCTCTCTCTCTCTCTGTTCTCTCATAAGTAAAAAAGGGCATAAAGTTAGAACCTCCTCGCAGAGGGGTTGTGAGGATGGAAGACATTTCCTGGCAAGTGCCTAAACAGTGCCTGGTACCTAGAAGTCATGAACTATTAGCTATTAGTAGTAGTAAGTAGAAAGTCTCTTGCCTGTTATTAGACTAAATTTTTGTCTCTGCTACCAAGAAGTTGGGAGGTAAATTTTGATGGCATTGTTTATCAGCGTGTTTCCTTCCCCTGGTTTTCTGCTCTATTGTATTTGCATTGTCATGCAAATGTGCTTTGAATAAGCCGCCTCTTTTACCTCCTTTTCCATTATGCTTTCCTCCCTTAACCAGCCCCATCCCACTCCTAGTTTTCCAGCTAAAGAAACTGTCAGCTGGCATGTGTGCTACGCCTACCACCCTTTCCAGGGTAGGTGCCTGGCTGCATGCTGACCCTTCAACGTTCTGTGTCTGGAAAGGGCTTCTCCCTCCTTTAAAAGGTGAGTGCAGCCAGGTAGCATCCAGCTGTCACCACCTGGAGTGCCAGGGACAGTGGAGTGCTGAGGAGGAGGAGCTGGAGTAAGAGTCCTTTAAAATACACAAGTCGCTCTCAGATGGCCTGCTGCAACCTCCAAAGCCCACGACCACCCCTGAGCTCCTCAGTCCCAGCCAATGCTCCCTGGGATTGGAGGAGGTACCCTCCCCACCTTATCCTCCTCAAATGGTGCAAGCTGTTTCCTAGATCGGTGAGTCTCTCAGGGAATGGACAATTTATGACTCAAGGTTTAAAACTCAAAGCCAAACAACTGCAGTTTCTTGAGGCTCCTAATGCTACAGATTTCTGTGTAACTTCCTTGGGTCCCCAAAGGTCACGACCATCAGAAGGCCCCACACTTCCGGCGGTGGTTCCCCTGAGCTGGCAGCTGCCCAGCACGGCCCTTCCTGCTGTGGCGAGGGATTGTACAAGGTGCTGGGAGGGGAGTAGGGAGCTCAAAGCTGCAGGGGATGCCTCTTACCCCTGCTCCGTGCTCCCTGAAACTCGCCCCAGCTGCCTTCAGGCTGACCGCCGCGTCCTGGGGAAGTGATGTGGGCGCTGGAAGAAGAACAGTAGCAAGTGCTCCTGCCCTGTGGAGTGGGAGAGACCTCCTGCCTCTTAGGAACTGCTGGTGGCTTCTGCTGTGGGCGCCATGTCCCCAGCCTTTACAGTCATCTCCATCATCTCAGGCCACCAGGTGCAGACTGAGGCTGAGAGGAAGGAGGTGGGGAGGTAGGGGGGAGGGAGGGGAGGGAGGAAGATTCACTGCAGACCACCCAGGGCCCTGTGTGTCAGGAATCCTGGAGGGGACCAGGAGACTGGGCTAAAAGAAAGGGCCTGGCCTCGCAGTCCTGGGAAACCATTTAATCCAAAAACAAAACAAGCAAAACAAATTCCAATACCGCCCACTCAGTAACACCAGAACAAGGCCTGCTCATTTGTTCAGGCCCCAGCTAAGCCCAACAAAATAGGTACAACCATTCGAATTTTACAACCTCTGACTCAGACTGGCAAGACATAATGTTAATTTTATATAAATCACTTTAATTTCTGTATCTGAGCCCCCACTGTGCTGATGGTAGTGAACTTAACTGTCAAATTGAAATACATGTCGATGCACCCTATCTTCCCCAGCCCCACCCGGGGCCTCTCTCAGCCCCTCCTTGCGTGCCCTTGCGGGGCGCACAGGACCTTGGATGCTCTTTTTGCATCAAGATGGGTGCCAGGACTCCAGGAGGCTGCCTCAGCGGCCCCTGGCAGACCTCCAGCCGCCTCTGTGGACACCACATAGAGCAAGAGTCATCCGTGCTCTGGGGTCACCCACACATGTCTGAGGCTTCTATCAACATCTCCCCATCCTGGTGCTTGGCTCTGATCGTTTGATCCTTTCTCTGAAATACTCCTGATGTCAAATTCAATTTATCTCCTCTAACTCAAAAACACAAAACCAAAGACATTCTCCAAAGCCAAGAAAAAGTTCGTGTTTGGCAGGAAAGACTGTTCTTGTTTAATTATTCATTCTTTCCAAATTCTATTATTCATGAAGTCCACCTTATGTTCCTTCAGGTTTGTTTTTTTTACTTTGGGAACTCAAGTAACAATAACAGTGACAATAACAATAGTAATGATGATGATAATTTTTAAATAGCAACAACTTTTCTCCACTCAGCAAAGAACTGTGGGCTTCTGGCCCCTGGTGTAGCCCAAGGAGCTACAAGACCCACAGGCTCTCTGATGGAGCCTCCCTTGTTCCAGATGCCTGCCCTGGGTGCTGAGCTAGAAAAAGCAAAGAAAACAAGCAACCTTTTAGGACCCAGAGGAAGTAAAAGTCTCACCACCCCCACCCCCGCCCCTCTCCAAACCAGTGCTATACAAGCACTGGTCCAACAAAAACAAGTGGCCCCTGCTGTCCAGGTCTGTGGCTGCTCCACCATTGTTCTGAAGGGAAACACCAGCTAGTCATGGTGCCCTTCAACTGCCATCTCTTGATTCTCCCTCTTCTTTGTGAGATCCCTCTAACTGAAAAACACAGAAAAGAAAATGGGGAGAGGAAATCAGAAAAGAAGCCAGCCCGGGTCACAGGACTGTTTATGAGTCCATAATATTAGGAAACTTTTAGAAAAACATAGCAGTTCTTTTTCTGAGACACTCATGCATACAAAATAAATGATATTTACTTTTTCCTTTATTACACAAACTATGATTCCTAACATTGATGTAACACTATTACCATCGACATTAAAATGTCCTCAGCTGTCCTCATGCTGTCCTTTAGGGTCTGACTTCCCCCATATCCAGGATCCAGGGACCACACACTGCACTTCACTGAAATGTCTCATTAATTTCCTTTAATCTGGGATAGTTCCCAGACATATTGTCTTTTATGACCTTGAATTTCTTTTAAGAATCCAGGCCAGTTGTTTTGCAGAATGTTCCCAGATTTGGATGTTTGATTGTCTCTTCTTGATTCCATGCAGGCTCAACATTTCTGGCAAGAATCCCACACAGGTGTCCTCGTATGTCTCACCGAGGCCACTATGTCGATTTGTCCATTCTTGGTGCTGTTGTCTGATCGCTTAATTAGGGTAGTGTCTGCCAGAGTTCTCCATCATAAGAGTACCCTTTTCCCTTTTTAATTCACAAGTAATCTAGAGGATGATACTTTGGGACTGTATGAATATTCTCTTCCCCGCAAACCCTTCACCAAGTGGTTTCAGCATCCATTAATAATTCTTACCTGAATTATTACTATAGTGGCTAAAAAATGTTTTTTAATCAGTCCTGTTTATTAATTGGCATTCTTCTAAAAAAAAAAAAAAAGCTTTTCCTTCTCCCCTTCCACTTTATTTTAGTATAAATGTAAACTGGAGGATTCTTTTTTTAATGCAATGTGCTACTATCCATTGCTGTTAATAACTTTTATGCTCAAGTTGCCCCAGATGTGATTAGGGGAGTCCCTTTAAGCAAAGCCTGTGTCCTTTTGACATGCCCTCTTCAGTTTGGAACACATTATGATGGCATTTTAAATGAAAGGAGATTAAGAGAAATGTAGAAGGAAGAACCATGAAGGACCGAACAAGAGGGTAGCCATGGTGACTATGGCAACTTTTCTTCAATTAAAACAAAGATGTCATTTTCAGCCAGAGCTTCCTCTGTGCACCACTGAGGCTCCAACGTGTTCAGAAGCCATAGGAACAGGCCTGACAACAGTCTATGCACAAGGAAAGTCCTTGGCAAAGAACTCAAGATTTGTCCCCTGATAGGTTCATAACTTTTGTTATGCCTGGCACATAACCTGTTTTCAGAACAGTGTAGAACGGTAGGCCTTGGTCCTTGGTTGTTAGAGGAGGTTCTCAGGATGAAAGCGTGGGGGCTATGATATGAATCCACCTCCAGGCAGTCCTGAATGTGAGAAAGGCAACCGAGATGATTGTAAAACTCCACCACACATGGAAGTTCAAACAACACTGTGTTGGGACCCTTCTAGCAAGTGGTAACACAAAGGCAAGGGAGCCACTCTCCCTTTGGCAACAGAGCCGCACACAGCATTGGTCTGCTCTGGCCAGAGGACCATCTGACGTAACAGAGCAGACACTGCAGGTGGAGACTTCTTCATGAGGATCTGGAAACTGACCCCAGAAATACTTTAAGTGGCAGAGAAGATGGACCATTTGGGTAATGTTGAATGCACAGAAGAGGCAAAAGCTAGATTACTATACAAAATATACCTGGATGGTAAACATGGAAATTATAATTATAATTTCCCTGAAAACAAAGGTTCACACGGATTCTGCTATGTCTCAGGTCAACCAGCTAGTTAGTGGTATTCATGAGACCTGGCTTCCTAATCCAACATTCTTTGCAGCTAGCAGAAGGACAATGATGAATTCTAGAAGAATGGAAAGAGAAGAAAACAAATCACCATAGGAAAAAGTGGGGAAGAAAATGACCTAGAAATAGCCCTAGAATGATCTGGATAAAATAGCCAAGTGGGCCAGCTCAGAACACCATGAAAGGGATGTGAAGGGTCAGGATCATGAACAACAAACACGGTCTAAAAAGAAATGAAGTGGAAACAATAAAGGAGAAACAGAACCTCAACAAACACAGAAATGATCACAGAGCAAACAGAAGGCAAAAAGAACCATGAGAGAGTCTATGCTTAGCCTTGAGTATCTTCCATTCATTTGTTGGGCATCACCCACTATCCAAACTATTCATGATAGACTAAGATGCCTTCATGGAAACACCTCATCAAAAGCACATCAAACCTGGATGAGAATGGCAGCCAGTCCCTAATACAAACCTTTGCTTTTCTATTTTAAATCCCTGAGCAACAGTTAGGAAAAAAACACACTTTCCTTCCAAAACCAAGTTTGCCTATATGCATTGTCTAATGCCTCCCCCTAGTGATTGCATATATGATGTACGCTAAGAATCCATGGGTATGGTTAATGCCGTTTATATTTGCAGAGTATCGCCCATTCCTGAGTGCTTTCACACGTGTAACCTCTGTGTCCTGACAACAGCCCTGTGAAACCTCCAACATTGCTTTGGAGTCTATTATTAAAACTGGAGAAAGAGGCCCTGACTGGTTTGGCTCAGTGGATAGAGTGTCGACCTGCAGACTGAAAGATCCCAGGTTTGATTATGGTCAGGGGCACATGCCTGGGTTGTGGGCTCGCTCCGCAGTGGGGGGCATGCAAGAGGCAGCCAATTGGTGATTCTCTGAAACATGTTTAAGTCTCTCTCCCTCTCCCTTCCTCTCTGAAATAAATAAATGTGTGTGTGTGTGTATGTGTGTGTGTGTGTGTGTATATATATATATAAATTTAAAAAAAAAAACTGGAGAAAAGAGAACCACCTAGAGGTGTGGAGTCAGATCTGCATTTGAAGCCTGGTGCCTTCAAGCATCCCTTTGTGATTTCCAGCCAGTGGCTTAAAATGTGAACCTCCTTTTCCATGAGTGTGATACATTGTTGAGGCTGCAAGAACTCAACGAATAGGAACCCGAATTCTGTAGAAATGTGAGGGATGTTGCTGCTACTTCTGTTGTTCACAGCATCTTTGAAGAGTGCTGTCCACTTCCTTAGAAACCCATTTAAGATTTCTGGACCTATTGGGAGGCATTTCTTCCTTGTATCTAACTGAAAAACATGTCTCTATAACTTAAAATCTCCTTTCTTTTGTTCGGTTTTCCTATCTTCTGGTTAGTTCTCCCAGTTGGCCTGGCTTATGACCTGTTGTCCAGTTCGCTTCTAAAGGAGAACCTTGGTGTTACAGGAGTCCCATCCTGCCGCCCCTCAGCTTTGGCCTCAAGCCCAGAGCCGTGTGCAAACCCACAGGACGCTCTTTCCTGGGCTCGCTCAGTCCCTCCCTTTCAGCTCTCTCCACTCCAAAACCCAGGGAGCTGAGCTTGACAAGAAGAGAACATTCACCCCAGGCTCATTCAGAACTTCTCTTCTTCAGAGATTTTATCCCCTGGTGGACAGAGGACCCAGTTGCTTTGAGAAAGGACAGGAAAATCCATAGGGAGCTCCTTAGAACTCTAAATCATACTTATCACTGAGCAAGCTTATAAAGCATGCACGTACACACACACACACACACACACACACACACACACACACACACAGGTTCAGAGCAATTACAAGCTCATGAAATCTGCTCGGGGGAGGTGCGAAGGAACTCCTGTAGTCAGCCACCTAAAATAGCTCCAGCACCTGGACCCAGCAGATGTCAGGATGAAGAGCAAGCAGCTTGTTCCCGAGCAAACACCTTTGACACAAGAGTCACCCGGGCCACCCTCATAACAGGCACTGGCCCCTGTCTCCATTTCAGGGAGGAGTCAAGAATCAACGGCTCCACCAGGTGCCTTTGGGGTCTTACAAGACCAGCCCTTTGCTGATGGTCACTTCTTTTCCTATACACACCATCGAGGGAAGATCCCATGAGTGGCAGGTGCCTATATGCAGTCTGTCCTGGAATGCAAGACACGTGGGAAATCTGTCCCTGGCTCAAACTGTGGGCAACACAGTTTCTGCCAACTGGTGCACACCTACAACCTCGTGCTGCTGGGGGACCACCTGTGAGCCGCTCCAGCCTGGTTGCTTTACACTGGTCACTGACCTCCAGGAAACCTACTAGTTCTGCCACACCAAACAAGGTGATAGCCTGCTTCACAGGCATCCCCTCACTCCTCTCGTTCAGCTCTCTCCATTCTGTTTTTGGGGAGCAACAAGTCTGCTCCCAAATACACTGCTCATTCTCTCCTCCCTGTAGGTTCTCCCCAGTCTGAGTAATCAGGGTTTACTGGCTGCAATAGTGGCAAGGGAGCCACTAGAGACCCAGGACACACGGCTCCCTCTTCGTTTTGATGCTCCCTTCCTCCCCCAGTGAGTGAACTGCTTACACTGGGCAGTTGGAGATGGATGAGGCAAGCAGGCAGTGTGGCCCTTCATATTCAGGGCAACTAAGAACTGGGAATACTTCACCTAGAGGAATGACTTGGAGAGCATAGAGCTATCTTGGCATATCTGAAAAATAACCAAATGGGAGTGTGATAAACTTTTCCTATTTGATTCTGGCGTAAGGACGTTAGATAAATTGATGCAAGTAACAGGAGTAGACTTTTAATAAAATTAAATAACCATTAACAATTTCAACTGCCCCTAACTGGAACAGGCAGTATTAACAACGTCCTGCCATTTCAGAGGCAAAAAGATGAATATTTGGGTTGGAATGTTGAGGAAGAGGACACAAACAAGACACCAGACAGAGTCCTCTGAGTCTCTTGCAATTATTTTATTTTTTAAAAATTCCAACATAGAGGAAGATTGAAAAATAATACAATTATACAATTCTTAGAAACTAAACTCTGGAGAGAAGAGTAGCAAAGGAAAGGTTGTAAAATAGAAGACAGGATTTCTGTTTGTTTGTTTTCAGGTGGCAAAGACATAAGTAGCTTTAGAGCAAAACGAAGGAAAAAGAGAGAGAAGATGCCGACACAGTATCTGGCCTTCAGATCAATTTCCCAATGGTTTGCTGAAAGCAGCCAGGTAAGGCCTGGGGAAGCCCAAATCCCTAGGCAGGCATCCCTGGTTATATACCTTAGAAATATTATTTGATAGGTGTGCTATGAGGTGAAAAGGTTGGGAAGCAACAATCCTCAATCTATAAAAATAAATTTCATCCATTCATTCATTTAAATATTTGAGCACAATTAGGTGTGAGGCACTTTCTCAGGGCTGGGGATAAAGCAAAGAACAAAAAGATTCCTGCCCTCATGGAGCTTACTGGTACTCTCTGGTGGAGTGACCAAGTATATATTTGAAAATTATAAATGTTATAGACAAAAACAAGTAGGGGGACAGGGAGGCAGGGGGATACTGGATGATGGAGAAAGATCTGATGAGAAAGGTGACATTTAAACAGATCTCAAGATGGTGAGGGATCAAGTCAAGAAAAGGAAGTTTTATGCAAGAGAACAAAGTGGAGAGGCCCATGGTAGAAGCATGACAAACTGCAGGGAGGCCAGGCACTTTAATGCTTTAATACTCAGTGGCACAGACATTTGTCAGTGTTTTTTTAGCATCTGAAGGGCTCAGTTTTTCATCCAATTATTATTATTTTTTAATGTATTTTTATTGATTTCAGAGAGAGGGAGGGAGAGATAGAAACATCAATGATGAGAGAGAATCATTGAAAGATTCCCTCCTGCACACTCCCCACTGGGGATCGAGCCTGCAACCCAGGCATGTGCCCTGACCGGGAATCAAACCATGACCGCCTGGTTCATAGGTCGAAGCTCAACCACAGAGCCATGCCAGCCAGGCCAACCAATTTTTTTTTTTAAAGCTTCTTCAACAACAAAAAAAGATAACACATGGCCTTGGCCTGGTAGCTCAGTTACTTGGAGCATCATCCCAGATACCAAAGAGTTGTGAGTTCAATTTCCGGTTGGGATACATACCTACTAGGTTGTGGGTTCAACCCCTAGTTAGGGTGTGTTTGGGAGGCAACCTATCGATGTTTCTCTCCCTCCCTTCCTCTCTCTCTAAAAAAATCAATAAAAACATATCTTTGGGTGAGGATTAAAAAAAAATAAAATAAACACATGAACTATAACATAGTGCCTGGCAAGAAGGAAACTAAAAAAGTTAATTTTTATTACTTAAAAAAATAGTAAAAGTAAAGTAGAGCTCCTCAACCTCAAGTGGGGGTGGTAAGCATGAAACCCTAAATATTTGCTTGTGCTTTCTGTAACCGGCAACTCTTCTGGACAAGACTTACATTGCACAGAATCCCAGAGAAGACCAGGGCTCCAGCAGATAGGCAACAATGCCTATCTCATCTTGTCTGAAGGTTGAAATCACTAACTGTGTTGGCCTGTAATGCTAATAGAATCTATTAAAGCTCAATGAAATTAGAACAAGTCTGATAATAAGCATCCTTTTATTTGCTGATGCCATTACAAAAACTGATTACATTAGCAACAAAAGTGTTTTCTTGAGTGGAAGTCAGAGGCAGTTACTCCCCAAAATGTTAAGTAAAACAGTGCACATCAGTATTAAAATGTTAAATTTTACATTGTCTTTACCACTTTTGATCTTCTGAACAATTTTATTGAGCAAGATAAGATAAAAGATTACATGTTTATTTTATCTTCAGGAATGTAAAGGTCTAATTATTCAAACAGTTTTTATTATAAAACTAAACTCTGAAGGTGTCTACAGAGTTGGCTTTTTTTTTTCTCTCTTTAAATCAGTAGTCTAACAAGGATTAGAAAAGACAAAACTCTGTTCAGTGTTTCTGACGAAGTAGAAAGGGTGGAAACATAAATAAGGCTTTAATTTGGCAAAATATAATACAATGCCTCCTGTTATTCTTGAATGAACAGTTTCTCAATTACTTCACTCTGTAAAAGATCAGAAATAAATAAATTCATTTTAAAACAAAGAAACAAAAGGCAATCAGAAACATCTAACAAGCACCAGAAGTACACATTTGAACTAGCATGGTCCTTTCGACTAGGATCAAAGCAAGTAATATTAATAGTAATCCAAGGGGAAAAAATTCAGAAACTTTTACATGGATTTTAAAATATGAGAGTCAAAACTTCATACCAAATTTAGAATAATGTAAGGATTTTGAAATCCTATTAAAAAACATTTAAGAGAACAACACTGAGAATCCATTTTTATTAGTTCTACTCAAGAGAACTCTACAGCTATTCAGGTGAGTGAGTAGCACTGAAAAGAGGGACTGAAATTTTTACCTTTCCACTCATGCATAAATAGGTTCAGAGATTTTCTGAGGTCATATGAAGCTTTCCAAGTCTGATAAAATGACTAAAGAAATTAACCTTCAAAGGACATAACCAAGTGCAGCATGTGAATTTTGATAGAATGCTGGTTTGGGGGGAAAAAAAGCTACTTGAGGTATAATTAAGGGAACTTAAATATGGGTTTAATATTGGATGATGATATAGAACTACTGGTTTTTTTGGGGGGATGTGATACTGATACTGTGGACTCGTAAAGGAATGTGTTTGTTCTGAGGAGATGCACACTGGAGTGCTCAGGGATAAAATGTCATCATTACTTTCAAATGGTTTGACATCAACAAAACATACAGAGAGAGAGAGAGAGCGATGAAGCAGGTAAGCTATGTGAATGTACTATTCATTCAACACTTCTTTGTGTGAAATTTTTCAAAATAAGAAGTTGAGGGGGAAAAGAAGCAATTAGAAAGTTAAAAGTTATCACTGGCTATCATGTTATCTAAACAAGATTAACAGCTGATCAGAAAGTACATATATTAAACTATAAAGTGCTATGTAAACACATCACAGAAAATGAAAACCTGATCAAGTGTAAAGTGTAGAAATAAAAGCTAGTTTTTATCTGGAATGTCAACACTGTACTTCACTACAAAAGAATTCTTTCTTTCAGAAACAAGAGACAATAGCATCATAAAATAATCTATTTGTCAATGGGAGTAGGGAAAGCACATACATACAAAACACATACACAAAACTTCACCCCAGTTTTTCTGGATAACACTGAGAGCCTCTCTCATTCATTATTGATAAACCAAATACAGACCAACTTTAGGAAAAAGTCAGAATTAGCAGAAGAAACTCTAAGAAGCTGGCAACAAAGGATGAGACAGAATGAGGAGAAAAGGAAGAAGTGGCAGAAGGGATCAGAGCACACGATGTCTGAATCGGGGAGAACAAAAGTACTGATTCAGAGCACAGACCCTGAGCCCAGACCACTTTGATTTAAACCCCAGCTCACCAGTTACTAGCTGTGTGACCTACAGCAAGTTACAGAACCAATTTTGGGTCTACTGATAATGGGAATTAAACCATGCTGGGGTGTTGTGAAGATTACATGAATGAAAATGCCTATGTGCTAGAAGCATGCTCATGCTTAGAGGCACACTTGTGAAGTGTCAGCTATTAAAGTTATCATCCTCCCTCCACAGGACTCCACAAACTGGTTCCAAGGTCAGGGAAGCTGAATCGTATGGTCTGAACGTTTGTGTCCATTTAAAGCCTTATGTTGAGATTCTAACCCCCAATGTAAATGGGATTTAGAAGTGAGATCTTTGAAGACCCCACTGTCATGACAGGGATCAGTGTCCTTATAAACAGGATCCAGAGACCTCCCTCACCCCTCTGCCATGTGAGGACACAAAGGGAAGATGGCCATCTTTAAAACAGGAAGGTTTCACTAGAAACAGGATCTGCTGGCACCTTGATCTTGGACTCCCAGCCTCCAGAACTGTGAGAAATAATCTGTTGTTTAAGCCACTCGTCTGTGGGATTTTTGTTATAGATCAAACAGATCAAAACACTGGGGTGATGAAGTTTTTTGATACAGACAGGTACACACTTAGAACACAAAGTCAGGCAAATATGAAATATAAAGAAGAGTAGATTATCTGGGAACAAAAAAGTATATTATAAAATACTAGTGATTGAGATAATTAAGCAATTATCTTAATTTTTTTAAAAAGCAGGGGTCTGATAGCCTTCTTTTTGGGGCTTGCAGGGAGAGGAATAGGAGATGGGTAGGAAGACATCCAAAAGAAAAGAAAGGTTAAGGTCTTACCAATTAAGGATATAAGATAAATACTCCTATGCCTACAAAAATGCTAAGTACTGTGTATTAGGATTTAGAAAACTAAATTACTGTCTATCACCTCTCTCATTTTTGTCTTTTAAAAATAGCTTTTCCCTTAGTGATAATGTACAGCATTATCTTAAACAATTCATATATACTAAAAACAAATCTCCTGATATCAGCTTTAACCTATTACCCTACATTCTGATGATTTAAAAATTTATATTTACAATTTAATCATCTAGTAGTTTTAAACTACTTCACAAGAAGGAGAATACATTGAGCTAAAATGATGGCTGAAGTTAAAAACCTGAGAGTGACACCAACACTTAATGAAGAGCTGTGGGAACCAAGGGATCTATGGGAGGAGCTAGCCTTGTCAGTGCTGTCAGTGCTGGGCAGAACACACAGAAGGAAGGAGGTCTTCAGTGCCTGGTGGACCTCCACCTTCACACAGCCCATCCTACCCTTCCTGCTGTACTACTGTTCATGCTCCGCCCCTCCCTTCCACTTGCCAGATATGGACTTATGCTCATCAGCTGAGCTATCACTTATGAGAGCTGCCTGCCAAACAGTTCAGTTTTAGCTGTGTTCCCAAAAGACTGCTGAGCTATCACTTATGGGAGCTGCCTGCCAAACAGTTCAGTTTTAGCTGTGTTCCAGAGCATAGATATTTATTTAACAAGTTACTATAACTTTGTAAATCAAGATAAAAAAATTTTAATTTAAAAAGTAAAAGTGCTATTACCAATGATCAGTATAAGTATCAAATTTAATATGATTAAGGTAAATGTGGAAAAAGGCCACGTCAAAGATGGTTCACAAGACTTAATATGAGCAACCCATGTGCACGGGGAAAAAAGAAAATATTCAAGAACACCTTTGAGATGCTGGAGAGATACTACTGATGAGGTCTAAAGACAAAGGTAATCGGTGATCTCATAATTTTTTAAGCTCTTGGAAATGAGCCCTTCCCTTATAACACCAAGACCTATGGACTGACTTCAGCCTATTTAGCATACTTCATTTATCTTCCATGAAAACAAAGGACCTGTATTAGATCTAGCAATTAGGAAAGTACTAATGACCTCAGCAAAAAAAAACACGTTTCATTGGAAAGGCAGGAAGAGAAGCCATTCTACACTAGATGAACAAGTTAATATCAAGAAGTAGATGTTATGAGAATAGTTTAAGAATTTTGTTGAACAGTGAAATAAAAGAAAAAATAGGGTGGTAACCTAAAGGAAGTGCATGGTTAAAATAAGACATCTGAGCAGGTTTCCAAGACTGAACAGAAGGAGCATGTGGAGAGAAAAGAGTAGGGCTTAAGACATTGGAGGGAAGAAGCAGGAAGCAAGGGTATTTCCTAATTTGGGAATGTGGTAATGTGGCAGAAGTGTAACTCTAGGTAACTGAAAGGTCAACATCCTAAGGATTAAAGACTACGATATAATTTTTTTTGCTGACAGGTTAAAAGAATGAGCTGGGTTTATCTGGAAAGTCTTCTTAAAGGTAACTGGCCTGAAATAGCATTTTAAAGGAGAACATATGCTAAGGCAGGTGAGGGGATAATCATTCTATAAAAGTGAGGCAGGCCCTGGCTGGGTGGCTCAGTTGGTTGGAGCATCATCCCATACACTGAAAGGTTGGGGTTCAATTCCCAGTCAGGGCACTTACCTAGGTTGTGGGTTTGATCCCTGGTTGGGGTGGGTATGAGAAGGCAACCAATTGATGTTTCTATCTCACATCAATGTCTCTCTCCTTTCCCCTCTCTCTTAAAATCAATAAGCATGTCCTTGAGTGAGGATTAAAAAAAAAAGACAGAATGCCCCTGTAATAAAAATAGCTGTCCAATGGAAGCATGGAGCAGAGTACGGAATCTCGGAGGGAAGGCGGGGGAGGGTGGGTGCGTGGGAGGTAATCAACCAAAGACATTATATGCATACATGCATTACCCATGGGTACAGACAATAGCATGGTGAAGGCCTAGGATGGAGGGTATGGTTGGGCTGGAGGGGGTCAATGGGGAGAAAAAGGAGGCATAAGCAATACTTTCAACAATAAAGATTAAAAAATAAAGTTAAAGCATAGGATATTAAATAAATAAATAAATGTAAACAATGTCTTAAAAAAAAATAGCTGTCCATTCCAGCTTTTCCAGGACACCTAACTTACCCTGAGGCCTCCGTACAGACTTAAAGAGTCTTAAGTAAGGGTTCTGAAAGGGACAGTTCAGTGATGAGTGGCCCCTTTGTGTTGCACAAGCCACTCCACTCATCTCCAGGATACCATGATTATTTTAGAACAAACAGCTTTGAAAGAAGAATATCTTAAGTATTCCATGCATATTGTAATATCCTAATTACCCAAGGCTAATAAGACTTAAATCATTCTGAAAACAGATAAAACCCAGGAATCAACTAATTAACTGATCTTATTCACCAGCTAAAACACAAGCCACCTTTTAAATATATATATTTTAAACTTACTTTTAGTTATAGCTGACACGCAATATTATATTAGTTTCAGGCATACAACAGTTATTCCACATTTATACACCTTGCAAAGTGATCACTACAATAAGACTATCAACCATTTGTCACCAATCATAGTTATCATATTACTGACTATATTCTCTATGCTGCACATTACATCCCTGCAAGTCATTTTTAAGTGGCAACAAATCTGAGCTTTCCCAGGTAATATAGGCAATAAAATTTCTTAACATGGTTTGGTTAGTGATGGATTTATTTATCTTCTATTAAGACCGTCACTTCAGGAGTTAAAAAATGGATCTGGTTAGCTTTATAAGCAAGCAAAGAAACAAAAAAAAATCCAGCATCCAATTTAAAGAAATTATGATGACCTGATTTTCAGCTCAGAATCTTAGCTTAGTAAAAACATCACAGTCACTTTATTTTACCAAATCATTAAAAAAAATGCACAGATACTTTACCAGAACTTAGATCAGGATAAAGTAAAGGAGTTGCAGACATTATGGCAATGAACAAAACCTATGTAAACAAGTTACAAGAGTGTATGTTTTATGCAAAGGTCAAGGGAGATAAAAATAAAGGTTTTTTTCCCTCCCTCCAAGCTGAAGACCAAAATATGTACAAAATGGTAATAAAGCTCCAAAAAAGCTAAAGCTGTCACTGGAGGTTCTGAAAGAGATAGAGGAAATATTTCTGCTAGGGCAATAACAGCTCCTGTATTTATGATAAACACACTCTACACAGACATTCACATACACACACTATGCCTATTACCCACAGACAGACAGGAATAGTTCAGTGATTCTTACCTACTACCGGGTAGTGTTCTTTCTCCTTTGTGAGCTGTTGGTTTACTGCCTGAAGCAACTGCTGTAACTGTGCTACAGTCTGATTTAGACTTACAGACATAGTCTCCTTCTCAGAAGACTCCTAAAACAAAGATAGAAGTAGTGAAAAACTCCAAACAAGAGAAAAGGGCAGAACATTTTTGTTTTAAATACAACATGAAATATCTGAAAGGTGACATGAAAATCAATAATAAAAACACACAGAGAAAGAGTGTTCGATACTTAGTGATGCAAATTAGTTTGCACCAAAGAAAGCTGTCATTAATGTTGTCACTGGACCACAAAGGGAAAAACCTACAATCTCTGAATGTCAGATATGAATTCATTTCTCTGCTCAGAAAAAAATATGCAGGGCACCAAAGAAGAGAACATTCATAATAACAGTAAAAACAACAATAAACATACTGAGCTTTTCTAAGTGCTAGGCACTGTTGTGTTACCAGCTATTTTAAGTGATTTATATCGGCGGTCGCCAATCGGTGGTCCGCAGACTACACTGGTGGTCCATGAGGTCCGAAAGGTTGGCGACCACTGATTTATACAGTAACTCGCTTATTCCTTTCAACAATCCTACAATATAGGTACTATTATAATTGCCTTTTACAAATGGGGCAACTAAACCACAGAGAGGCTAAGGAATATGGCTGAAGTCTTACAACTACTAAGCAGTAGGGGCAGGATTCTAACACAAGCAGTCTATACTCTTAAACAGTATACCAAAATGCCTCCCAACACAAACCTTGATTAACATCTTACTAAGCTAAAGTGAAAACAAACATTAATAAAAACACTGCATTTCAGAGATAGGGTATCAGTTAAAAAAGCAACATGACTGATGGAAGCACATTACAAAGGCTTTTTTTTTATCCTCACCGGAGGATTTTTTTAAAAATTGATTTGATCAAGGGCGGGGGGAAAAGGGGAGACATGTGTGGTACCCTTTGTAATACTTTAAGCAAAAAAAAAGGGAAAAAAAATTGATTTGAGAGAGAGAGGAAGGGGGAGGGAGGGAGGGAGGGAGGGAAGAAGGGAGAGAGAAGAAGAGAAAGGGGAGAGAGAGAGGAAGAGGGAGAGAGGGAAGAGAGAGGGACAGAAAGGGAGAGGGATTGATCCCTTGCCTCTGATGTACGGGCCCTGACTGGGGATTTAATTTGCAATCTTTTCATGTGTAGGATGATAATCTAACCAAATGAGGAACCCAGCCAGGGCTACAAAGGCATTTTTTAAGTCATAGATGGATCTTGTACATGTTTAACTTCACTTAATTTATAAGGTAATTAGCCCTGAGATTTGAAGTTAAAGAAAAGACATACCGATTCTGGGGAAACATCACTATTCTCAATAACAGTAGTGTCACCAGCAGCTTTTACTATTTTTGACTGGATAAGATCCAGTGACTGTTGAGCCTGTAAAGAAAGCAATATGGTAGCCTCCACAAACTACAACTGATAATTAAATATAGACAAGAAAAAAAATGAGCGATTTTCTTACATCTTTTGTACAAGAATAAAGCTCTTCTAAAAACACAATGTAAAGCCAACCTATTCAGTTTTTTCTCCAAAATGAAAACAGCTTCCTCCCCCACCAGACTATAAAAACACATGGCTCACTGTTTTAAAAAATTCAAACAATACACATTTAGGATAACATTAAGCTAGGTCAGGGGTCAGCCAAGTCTGGCCACAGCCTGTTTTTATACAGCTCACGAGCTAAGAATGGTATTTACATTTATAAAGGATTATGTTAAACAAACAAACAAAGACCAGTATGTGAGAGGAAGTCATATGTGGCCCACAAATCCTAAAATAGTTTGTAGTTTTGCTGACCCCTGATCTAGATCCCTCTTCTGTACATACAAGGGCAAATAGAAAACTGGCAAAAAAAAAAAAAATGTATAAATGGTCTTTAACATACATGTTGTTTTATACTTGTTTGTTTCACATTGTATTTTATTAACTTTTTTCATGTCAATAAATATTTATGTGCATTTCCAATCAAGTGCTACATGGTCTTTCTATATAAACATGGGCACAACACTATTGCCTATTGTTGCCATTTTAGCCATCACAAATAACATTGCATATCTAGTATCTTTGAGTGCCTGTTTAATATCCTTAAAGTATGTCTGAGAAACTAAATTGCTAAGCTAAAACTACATGTTTTATATATTTGGTCCAGAGGTCAAAAATTACCACATACTAAAGTAAACTAGACTGCTCAGCCTTGACAATTGTATCATGTGCCTAAGTTTTGAGCTCTAAAACAAACTTCCTAAGTTCACATTTTATCTACTGGTAACAATAACACCAAAGTAATCTGAAGCAATTCTGAATTCCTATTTTTGCATAACATCATACAGAACCAACAAAAACATTTCTTTCAACTTTTGAAAAAGTGACGTATTTGTTTTGCTAATGAACACGATCACAGCTCTAAAGCAGCTTTGATAATAAGCACACGTGAATTATACTTTGAAAAATATCTCAAAATTACAAATAACTTGTCAACCTAATGCAAAGAATAAAAAATGTAATCCTAAAAACTGCCTATTTATGAGACTAAGAAAAATGTATTTCTACAAAGTAATAAATGAAAGGAACAAACTTCTGAAACATCAGAGGTCTATATACATCTTTCAGATCCATAAAGATAAACAACTACATAAGCTAATTCCTCCCCACCCCCAAAAAAATATATGGCTGAAAATAAGTTTTAAAAAAAGAATAACTTCAAATAAATTTAAAGTTTATGCTATACATCATAAAGAAATTAATTACACAAATGTGATGAAATGATGAGGCAAATGAAGAATGTTAAAACAAGCCAAAAAGTTTAGTTCCAAAAACTATATATCAAATAGTTTAAATTTATAAACAAATTAATATAATGCAAAAAATAACAGCAGAATTAGCAGTATGTTTGTTTAAGATTCAAGGCACAATATTGCATAATGCAATACCATCTTCTGGACAAGCAGTGTCTTACCTTATGCAAGTCACCAGCTACCTTTTGTCGTTCACTTTGTTCGGTTTTAAGTTTTGTGAGCGTTTCATTTAACTGTGTTTTTAGCTGTAAAAATAAAGGACACCATAATCAACTTTATTTTCATCCTTCTTTGATTATGCTTAGACCTCTAGGATTGAAGAATGAATGAGAAAGAACGGGATCTCTAACAGTTATGCACAGTGGATTAGCAATATGCTGCACCAGATGTATAGAAAAGCTAAGCAGTGGAGGATCCCATCTGTAAAGCTAAGTCAATGTAAGAAAAGCTATAGAAACAAACTAGAGTTTAGAGAAGAAAATTGTAAATGTAAAAACAAAACCATTAAATTCTAGTCAAGTGCCTTTAAAAAGTATTCCTATTCACTATTCATAATAATTCATTCATACTGAAATTGTTCAAATTAAAAGGCAAGTAGGCCCTAGCCAGTTTTGTTCAGTGGATAGAGCGTCAGCCTGCAGACTGAAGGGTCCTGGGTTCAATTCTAGTCAAGGGCGCATGCCAGGGTTGCGGACTTGATCCCCAGTAGGGGGCGTGCAGGAGGCAGCCAAATCAATGATTCCCTCTTATCGCTGATGTTTCTCTCTCCCTTCCTCTCTGAAATCAATAAAAATATATTTTAAAAAATAAATAAAAGGCAAGTAGTCAGAAACTTTAATTTTTAAAGACTTTCATGACTATACAGTTAAGAAAAGTCAATTGTGTAATATTTTAAAAGACATTGAACAAAAGACTGCAAATCCAGTAAAATGATAACTTCAAAAATTTTAATGTTGCTCATCCTTTAAAATGGCACTGAAGAAATGAGTGCAAGACCATACTGGCCTAATAATGGCAACAAGAAATGTCCTAAGACACACTTCTCAATAACCAACTTGTCAAAACAGTAATAAAGCTCTATAAAACTCTAGTGCCAATACAGAATGCCTCTAATCTTGTTAACTGTTCTGATTAAATATGAATAAGGAAAATGGACTACAATGACAAAAAAAACCCACAACTTTATTTAAACTCACCAAGTTAACTGATTTAGCCTCCCACCCAGAGGCATAACATTCCAAAGAGGTCTGGAGACTCAAAAGGGGGAAATACAAAATGCTGACATTTCGAACTGGAGGGAGAATTAATGGGGGACATTCATTTGGAAATACTATTTTTAGAACTCTATTTAAATCCCAACTTCTTCAGTTTTTGCTCCTTTACTTAATTCTGATTTAATATCTTTCTCTCCCTCTCCCTTCCTCTCTGAAATCAATAAAAACATTAAAAAAAAAAAAAAGACCTGACAGAAGTTGAGAAGCAAATAATCAAAGAGAGCATCAGTCTGAATGAGATTCAACCATAATCTTGTGGGTTTGATGCCACTGTTAGAGTCAGTCACCAAGCACCAAAGTTAATAGTAATGTCTCCAACAATGATGACAGAGAATCATTGCTTGGCTGCCTCCTACACGCCCCTATTGGGGAATCGAGCCTGCAACCCAAACATGTGCCCTGACTGGGAATTGAACTGTGACCTCCTGGTTTATATAGCTCAACACTCAATCACTGAGCCACCGTGGCCGGGCAAGAGGTTATTCCTTTGGCCCAAGAACACACCATGTAAGTACAGGCAAATAAAATTATTTAATTTATCTTAAAATGTGGCAACAGTTTTCCTGAGCAAACAAACAGAAAAACTAAAATTAAGATTACAAACTCAATGTGAAAAAACCCACTCAAAATGGCCTCTTGCCCGGCCATGGTGGCTCAGTGGTTGAGTGTTCACCTATAAACCAGGTGATCACAGTTCAATTCCCAGTCAGGGCACATGTCCGGGTTGCAGGCTCGATTCCCCAATATGGGGCGTATAGGAGGCAGCCAATCAATGATTCTCTTTCATCATTGATGTTTCTATCTTTCTCTCCCTCTCCCTTCCTCTCTGAAATCAATAAAAACATTAAAAAAAAACAAAAACCTCCTGACAGAAGTCGAGGAGCAAATAATCAAAGAGAGCATCAGTCTGAATGAAGACTCAACCATAATCCTGTGGGTTTGATGCCACTGTTAGAGTTAGTCACCACACACCAAAGTTAATAGTAGTGTCTCCAACAACAGTAGGAGAAATTATTTTCTAAAAACACATTATAGAGTAAGGCTTACAGCTGTAGCATACCACAGTCGTGATCTGTACAATGAATGTATAGCAAACATATGTATAAAACTAGTCTCACACTGCAGTGGGAATGACTCAATTAAGATAAAATGAAGGTAAATAAAACAAAAATTTCATTTAAAAACTAAAGAGGTTGTTGTGTGTATGTGTGTGTTTGGGGGAGAAGGATGAGGCTCTACATGTACATTCCATAGAGCCCTATTCTGAAAACTAATTCCCATAAATCACTAACATAACACAGAAAATCAACCACAAATGGGTAAGTTAAGAAGTTTTCTTTGGTACCTACAGCAAAGTAGTAAGAAAATTCCAAACTGGGCAGGATTAACTTGGTATAAGAAGAAAACTTACTGTAATCTTTCTAGAGTTTATTCTGGTACTTTTTAAAAATCTAATCACATGCTATAACAATTTTTAAGTCACGGAAAGACATAACAATTGTTTTCGAAACATACTACAAGATAGTCATATTTATCTAACAACTAAGCCTGACACAGTCAGTATAAATTTCCAGAAATTTAATAATGGGAGTACTCTATGTCTATAGACATTTAGCTAACTTTAGTTAAATCTTTAAGTCTATAGCTTCATGACTACTATGCCCTAAATCAGGGGTTCTCAAACTACGGCCCGCGGGCCACATGCTGCCCGCCGAAAACATTTATCCGGCCCGCCGGGTGTTTTTGCCGCTGCTGTGTGCGCAGGAATTTGTTCATAGTTTTTTTTTAAACTATAGTCCGGCCCTCCAACGGTCTGAGGGACAGTGAACTGGCCCCCCGTTTAGCTTTTTGTTAACTATCTGTATAATAAAAACATAAGCAACTGTTATGGCGGAACAACCAGAACCACCAGTCACTATGATGCACACTGACCACTAGGGGGCAGACACTCAATGCAGGAGCTGCCTGCCCCCTGGTGGTCAGTGCGCTCCCACAGGGGGAGCCCCACTCAGTCAGAAGCAGGGCTCACGGCTGGCGAGTGCAGCAGCGGTAGCAGGAGCCTCTCCCACCTCCGTGGCAGCACAAAGGAACAGCAAGCTGAGTGGTAAGGAGTGAGCAGACGGGTGGTAAGGAACAAGGGCTCCCAGGGATCAGGCCTAAGCCAGCAGTCGGACATCCCCCAAGGGGTCCCGGACTGCAAGAGGGCGCAGGCTGGGCTGAGGTAACCCCCAGTGCACGAATTTAGAGCACTGGGCCTCTAGTAATTTACAGAAAGACCAGTTAAAATAAGAAACTGGATTAGATTATTGCCCTTGAATGAAGAGGCTGCATCTTCAACCTTTAATATTCTCCTCCTTCCAGGTTAAAAAATAAGAGGTCTAATTAATTATGGTAACTCTGAGAAGAGAATCTTCACAATTCAGTCAGTCTTTATCAGCATGTTTCATTTCTTTATTCATAATGCTGTTTAAGAAATTAGGTTTCATAAAACACGGAAAATTTCTCTGAGAAAGAGTTGCAAGCCAAACATGCTATTGTTAGAAGCTAAGAAAAGAAGGATCATCTTAGGAATCAAGAAAAGAAAGATCACCTCAGGAGTCAACAGAATATGAAGATTATCTTAAACTTACAAAATTGCCAAGCTAAAGATGTTAGCAAGGAGAAAAAGTTTGGATGGTTTCTCCACGTGTCATCACAAGTGTTTTCAGAGCCTACTTGATACCCAGTGGAGAACAAGCTTCTTACCAAATTTAGCTCTTCATTCTGTCTTACTGCTTCAGAATATGAATCATCAAGTTTTTTCTGCAATTCAGTCAACAGATCTTTCAGCTGCAATGAAGTTTAGAGTTTAAGATTGATCTCCTTATGGTAGCCCATGTTATGTATGCAACTTGGAAGCTCTGCCACTAACAACTTACACTAAAATATTTTATTACTCTGTTATAAACTTAAGTAGAGAAGCAAGGTTGAAAAAATTCTACTGTAAGTACCTCTCTGACTTCTGTGACATAGGTAGATCGTTCAATTTCTGCCTTCTCTAGTTCCATTTCCAAATTCTCTCGTTCTCTTCTCAGCTAGTAATGCAACAAAGAAGGAAAAGTTAACAAACCCATTTAAGATTTCCCTTCATGATGCTTCCCCACAATGAAGAGTTATGACACTTCTGAATAAAAAACCATTATCTCAAAAACTACAAGCTATTCTTAAATGCATAACAAGTGCATAAGTAGACTAAAGAAGTCTTAACACAGATCTTTAAAAAAAAACCATACGCTTAATGCTAAAAAGTCAAACAATGAAATAACATACATTTTCAATATCTTTATTTTCTCTTCTTAATTGCTCTAGCTCGTGTTCCAAAGATGTGAATGACAACTGCATCTGAAATATGAAACAATTATATGACCAACTAAACCACCAAGGATATTGATACGTCTATCTTCTAGAACAGTGGTCGGCAAACTGCGGCTCGCGAGCCACATGCGGCTCTTTGGCCCCTTGAGTGTGGCTCTTCCACAAAATACCAATTTCTGCGCATGGGCCACGAAGTTTCAATCGCACTGTACAAAAGGAAGAGCCACACTCAAGGGGCCAAAGAGCCACATATGGCTCGCGAGCCGCAGTTTGCCAACCACTGTTCTAGAATTTTAATCCATTTTCTTGAAATGCATCTCATTTAAAGTTATAATGAATTTTAAAAGACCTTAAAAATGAGAGTGTCACATTTAACTTGATTTAAATTGCAGTAAAAATCCACCCCATTTGCGTGTCATTATATTAGGCCTTGCCAGAAGTGCTTAAATTTTTTAACAACTTATAACTGACTGTATTTAGTCCCCAAATGTATTAACATAGAGTACCATCAGTATCCCTAAATTCTGCACAGGTTGGCCCAGAAAAACAAACAAGCAACAGATGGCACTCTTTAACACACCCAAGTAAATTGGAGAGAAATTAAGATTGTACAAAAACATCCAGTTCCATGAAGAATATAAGAACTTATTTTTTTCTTGAATACTATATGCCATGGGTCACAACATAATGTTATAAAAGTCATTGTGGCCTGGCCAGTGATTGAGCATCGGCCTATGAACCAGGAGGTAATGGTTCGATTCCCGGTTAAAGCACATGCCTGGGGTTGCGGGCTTGATCCCCAGTAGGGGGCGTGCAGGAGGCAGCTGATCGATGACTCTCTCTCATCACTGATGCTTCTATCTTTCTCTCCCTCTCCCTTCCTCTCTCTGAAATCAATAAAAACCAATTTTTTAAAGTCATTTTGAACTCCAAATAATTTAACTCGTGTCACTGCATAGTAGCTCTGTAACTTTCAAAGCACTTTATATTCTTTATCATTATCCTTTAGTTGGACTCTAAACCAATGATTCTCAATCGTGGGTGGGAATCATAATCACTTGAGGGGCTCTTTAAAGCAGACTGCTGGCCCCACAGAGTTTCAGATGCAGTAAGTCTTGGGTGAGACTCAATAATGCATTTTTTAACAAGTTCCCAGGTGATGCTGATGTTGCTGGTTCAGGGCCCACACTTTAAGAATCACTGCTCTAGCCGGTTTCAGTGGATAGAGAGCGTCAGCCTGCGAACTGAAAGGTCCTGGGTTCAATTCCAGTCAAGAGCACATGCCCGGGTTGTGGGCTCGATCCCCAGTAGGGGGCATGCAGGAGGCAGCCAATCAATGATTCTCTCTCATCACTGATGTTTCTGTCTCTCTCTCCCTCTCCCTTCCTCTCTGAAGTCAATAAAAATATTATTTTTTTTTCAAATCAGTTCTAAATAAGCTCTCCCTTTTTAAATACAGTACCTGTTTAATAGTCTTTTGTGACTCATCGACCTTAACTTTCCATTTATTTTCTTCCTGCTCCACACTTCTCTGTAGCTTCTGTAAAATACCTTCCTATGGATAAAAGTATAGTTGTTTTGAAAAATTCATGCTCTGATGCTAAAATAAACTATTTAAGCCACTAAGGAATAAGTTAATGATTTTTAAATGAAACCAAAATGTAGATTAAAAATCATTTCCTACTGTTTCTGCAAGGACGGATTTATATTTTTCACACTCTAGCTGTAACAATGTGTGCATTTCATCAGCTTCTTTCAACTTGTGCTCTAGAACCTGCAAAAAATGACATAAAGAAAAATTCCCTAGTTTTACCAGAAAGTTTTGTGCTTCAAACTTGTTTCAGTACTTACTGGTATATTATGACAAATGGTTTCTAACTGTTTTAAAATGAAACACTACATTTCAACCTTCTTAAGGAACAATAAAGTACAATGACCTTTTTGGTCATTTGGTTTTGCTAATAAAACTGAGTCTGTTTACTACAAAACATATTACACAATCTAAAAAGCTTAAGCAACTGAACGACCAGTCACTATGACACTCACTGACCACCAGGGGCAGACACTCAACACAGGAGCAGCCCCCTGGTGGTCAGTGTGCTCCCATAGCAGGAGCACCACTCAGCTGACCAACGGGTGCCAGATGCCGGGCTCATGGCTGGCAAGTGCAGCTGCGGCAGCAGTGGCAGGCACAGTCAGGGCCCGGAATAGGGGGAGTTGCAGCCAGCCCAGGCTTGGGCTCCTCCCCGGCCGCCTGCCGCTTTGCACACTACTATACCCCCGAGGGGTCCTGGATTGCAAGAGGGTGCAGGCCAGGCTGAGGGACCCCACCGGTGCACGGATTTGTGCACGGGTGGGGTCCCTCTGGGTGGCCTGCAGGGATCGGG
>NW_005370635.1:822772-824033 GCF_000412655.1 Myotis brandtii
ATTTGTGCACGGGTGGGGTCCCTCTGGGTGGCCTGCAGGGATCGGGCTGAAACTTGCAGTCCAACACCACCTGCAGCTCCTACCTGCCGCTCCCGCTCATCCCGGCCCCACTATATCTGCCGCGGGCTCATGCCCAATCAGTCCCAATTGGGAGAGGCTTGCACTGCTGCAGCAGCACTCGCCAGCCATAAGCGCTCCATCTGGCGCCCTCTCAAGGGGAGTGACCTGTGAGATCAGGCTGAAACTGGCTCTCCGACATCTCCTGAAGGTTCCCAGTTTGCAAGAGGGCGCAGGCCAGGCTGAGGGACCCCACTGGTGCACGATTGGGCTGGGGAGGGTCAGTGGGAGGGCTCCAGGGTGTGTCTGGCCCATCTCGCTCAGTCCTGATAAGCCGGACCCCAGCAGCAAGCTAACCTACTGGTCAGAGCATCTGCCCTGTTGGTGTTCAGTGCACATCATAGCAAGCAGTTGAGCATCCTTAGCATATCATTAGCATATTACACTTTGATTGGTTGTTCAGTTGTTCTGCTGTTCAGTCTATTTGCATATTACCCTTTTATTATATAGGACTAGAGGCCCGGTGCACGAAATTCGTGCACTGGGGATGGGTGGGGGGTCCCTTAGCCCAGCATGTGCCCTCTTGCAGTCCGGGTACCCTCCCTTGTTACTGCCCACCTGCTTGCTGCTTCCTACCGCTTGGCTTGCTGCTCCTTAGTGCTGCCACGAAGGCCTTGGGTCTGCTGGGTGCCGGGCCTGCGGGTTTGTGTCTCTGATACCCCCAGCAGCCCCAGCACCAAGGTGGCGGGCCTTGGGGCTGCTGGGTACAGGCCCCCCGTTGCGTGTTTGTGTCTTCTATCAGGCCCCCAGCAGCCCCAGCAGCAGCCCCAGCACCTAAATAACTTAAGGGAAACTTTATTTAGTCTTCTTTTAAAAGCAATCTAGTTTAAAAATGAGTTGCAGTTAAGACAGAAGAACGAACATGGTACCTAAGAGTGAGATAGACTGACAGAGGAGAGGCTGGGCACTGGTCAGGGGCTTACATGCCAACTGTTCTACACCTGGGAAATGATGTAAAATCGGTTTCTTTAGTTTTCTGCTTAATGGTCTTCTCCAGCACTGAGGTCAGAGGAGCCGCCTTCCAGCCCGTAGGCTGCTTCTCAGAGTCGAAAATTTCGCCATAGGCCTCTGCCTAGGACAGGACCTCTGAACCCCCAGGGTGCATAAACACACAGGGCTTCCATCAGGCTCCGCTGATCCCAGG
>NW_005370635.1:824734-838591 GCF_000412655.1 Myotis brandtii
GTCCCTCAGCCCAGCCTGCACCCTCTCCAATCCGGGACCCCTTGGGATACATCCCTCTCATAATCCAGGACCGCTGGCTCCTAACCGCTTGCCTGCCTATTGGCTCGATGGCCACCTAACCGCTCCCCTGCCGGCCTGATGGCTCCCAACTGCTCTCCCCTGCTGGCCTTATGGCCCCTAACTGCCTCTGCCTCGGCCCCCACCATCGTGGCTTTGTCTGGAAGGAAGTCAGACCATTGGAAGATGTCTGGTCTCCCAGTCTAATTAGCATATTACCCTTTTATTAGTATAGATAGGCTCATCACTCTCTAGCAGGATGGTAAAATCAAAGCAAATCCACATGTGAAGTAAAGTCATAATACCTAGGCTACACACATGGGAAAAATGATTTTTAATCATGTCACTTGACATACAAAGAAAAGTTAATCCCTAAATTTCAGTAGGCAAGGATAAAAACACATCTAGGTTCTGAACACTTCTAACGATGTATCTGGAGTTGCTTTAGCAAACCAGTCAGTTTCTACCTACCTACCTCAACTGAGCTTTACTTTTTAAATTCAGGCTAAAAAGAGAGTAAGAGATAAATATTCAGTTTTAGAACTGAGTTGTACAGTTAAAGAAATGGCAAACATTAACTTTGTATACAAATCAAATGCATGGAAGACTTATAGCATTTTTACCAAAATTTACACAAAATGAAATCACCTTATACTTTCTCAAAACATCGTTATTTTGCCCTGGCTGGTGTAACCAATTGGTTAGAGTGACAGCCCGCCCACTGAAGGGTCTCCGGTTGGATTCTCAATCAAGGGCACGTACCTGGGTTGTGGATCTCATCCCTGGTCAGGGTAGGGGCGAGTAAGGGAGGCAACCAATCCCTGTATCTCTCTCACATTGATGTGTTTTTTTTCTCTCTCTCTTTCCCTTCCTTCCTTCCATCCTCTCAAAATCAAGGGGGAAAATAGCCTCAGGTGAGGATTAACAACAACAAAAAAAGTCATTAGCCTATTCATACTATATATCTTTTATCTTTCCCAAGCTCATAAAGAAAAATTCTGATTTAATTCTTTTTTTGGTTAAAACATAGATATTTCACTTCTTAAACTAACCTTAACCTCCTCTGAACCAGAAGTTCCAGTCATACATTCTTTTGCCTTCTTTTCAAATCCACGCAACCATTCGCTATAATTCTGTGGAGAAGAAAAGTAAAAATAAACAATATCCAAAAATATATATATAAAATGGGTAAAAATTTTTAAATAACTAATTTATATTATACTGTAAAAGAAAACTACATAGCCCTGGCCAGTGTGGCTCAGTTGGGTGAGTGTTGTCCTGTGCACTGAAAAGTAGCTGGTTGATTCCTGGTCAGGGCACAGGCCTAAGTTGTGTGTGGGAGGCAACTGATCAATGTTTCTCCCTCACACACCGCTCGCTCTCTCTCTCTCTCTCTCTCTCTCCCCTCTCTCTCTCTCTCTCTCCTTCCCTCCGCCTCTCTCCCTTCCTCTCTTTCTAAATACAATAAAAACATTTTTTTTTTTTTAGGAAAACTACATAGACAAACACCAGCCCTCTGGAAATTTCAAAGAAGAATATAATGTATAAATTGTATATAACCACCCTGGGCAGAAGGCACAGCTGGCCAAAGCATCATCCTGTACACCAAAAGGTTGAGGGTTCGATTCCTGGTCAGGGCACATACCTAGGTTTCAGGTTTGATCCCCATCAAGGCGAGTATGAGGCAACCAATCAATGTTTTCATCTCACACTGACGTTTCTCTCTCTCTCTAAAAGAATAAAAAACATATCCTTGGGTGAGGATTTTTTAAAAAATTTTACATAACCAAACCTTGAAAATAAACACTAAAAACATACCTATGGGCGCATGCTCTCCCTCCAAGGAGCATGCCCACGCCTTTCCTTTCTTCCTCTTCTCTCCCCACAGGCATGCATCTCCTAAACTCTAAGGGACCCACAGGGCTTACAACCAGGGAGCAATGGGCAGCAGCAGTTCATCCCAGGCTAATCCCCTGACTGTCCCCAAAGCCCCCTATTCCCCAACTTCTCAGCAAGCCAAAGCAGCCCAGCCTAGGCTCATTTTCCACCTTGTCCCTCCCTTGTTTCACTGTCCCCAGCTTTAATAAATGTCCTCTAAAAATAAAAAATATATATATAAACTTAAGTCTTATAGTTTTAGTCATTATTCTAAATTTTAGAACAATTTATTCTACATTTTGGATGCTTCTTATCTAAATTTTATACTTTGATAGAGTATTTATTTGTTAGATACTTTAAATCAAATTTCCTCTTAATCCTCTTTTAAGTCTTTGGTTTAGTTTATTCTAAGAAAAAAAGAACACAAATGAAATTTCTATTAACTGCTGTAATTTAAAGCTTCATTTACATGCTGAATAAGGATTCTCCATAGTCTATCAAATCAGAACAAAAAAATGAAGAAAAACTGGATGTGAGATCACCCCATAGTACAATAAAATAATACCCCCAAAGCACAAATAAGTAAAAAAAAAAGCCTCTCCTTAAAAAGAAAACATTCACATTTTCACATTATAAATTTGAACCAAGACTAAGTGGATACTATTAAAATCCTACTTCGCTTCAAATACTGGTATTTAATATAAATAAACGTCAGCTGAAAAACTGATTTAGTTGTTTAAAATTTGTAACCCTCCCTCTAGTTCAGTGATGGCGAACCTTTTGAGCTCGGCGTGTCAGCATTTTGAAAAACCTTATCTTAACTCTGGTGCCGTGTCACATATAGAAATTTTTTGATATTTGCAACCATAGTATAAAAAAGATTTATATTTTTGATATTTATTTTATATATTTAAATGCCATTTAACAAAGAAAAATCAACCAAAAAAATGAGTTTGCGTGTCACCTCTGACACGCATGTCATAGGTTCTCCATCACTGCTCTAGGTCATATAGTTTACATCTCTCCTATGCTGATGAAGTGCACCACACTGCCTATGCAGTCGTCTTGCTCCTACTCCCAAAGTGTTGAGCCTGAATCTAATCAGGCCTCTACTGACGACCAATTTATGCATACACAAAGGACAGAGGAACATACTGACTCCAGGGATTCAGTCAGCTACATCCAAACAGGGTAACTACATATAAAACATAGGTTTTGTGGTGTGTGTGTTTTTTAAAGGGTAGGGATTGCTAACAAATAGAAGGGAACCCATGCAATAAAAAAAATCTAAGAGACATCTTAAACAAATCACATTGTTGACCCTTACTTGGGTCCTGACTAACACACACTACAATAAGTAGTTATTATTTTATTAAAATAGATAATTGGTATGACAAACTAGAAAAATGTACTAAATGTATGAAATTAAGGATTTTTAAAAATGTCATAGTTTTATTTTAAGGAATCCTTATCTTTTATACATATGTATACGGAAATATTTATAGATGAGATGCTCTTATGTTTGACTTCCTTCAAAACAATCTAGGAAGTGCAGAACTGGAGGAAAAACAAGATGCTATGTATTACCAATTCATGCTGCATACTATTAATTGTTGAAGTGGTATACTGGGTATATTAGGTTCATTATACTATTCTACTTCGGAATATGTATACAATTCTCCATTAAAATAAATAAATAAAAATATATACACCAACATTTAGGAAACTACATGCATTCACTAGCTTTCTCTGGCCTCAAATATCCACTGCATTAATTATATGAATCAAAGCAACTTTTCTCTCCCACTTAAAACACACACAGCCTCAAGTAAAGAAAGTTGTTCTATATAATCTTCAAGACTGTTACTTGAAAACCTTAACAGATGACCAAAATCTTGCATTTTGAACTAAAGAGCTTGTCTCATAGTATTAAATACCTTTAATTAAAAAAATTAAATGTTCCTAACACTAGGAAGCAATCACTTAAAATTAAATTCTATTTTGAATAAAGCCATTAAGAACATTATTGGCTGGTTAACTATTAAGAAATCATTTTGTCCCAAATATGTTTATGACCTTCTAAATATATGTCTCCTATTTCAATTTTATAGAATACAACAAAAATATCAGCTGAATAAACAGGAATGAGTTTTGAATCAAGTAACTGATCTTCATTACTTAGAAGCACCCTAGGTTGACAATGGAAAAGAATAAGGAATTGGTGCACTATCGAAAACAAGTGCAGAGTGCAAATGCTGCTTATTCACAACTTTCTTGAATAGTGATAAAGATGTCATGTTTTACAAAATAATAAATTAATCTTACCAAATTTGAAGGAACAGACACCTTTGGAAATAATTTTTTGAGAACTTCTTTAGCTTCCAACTCAACAGCTTCCAAATGTTGTTGTCTTTCCTAAAGCAGAAGTTCAAATCAAACTTACAAGTTTTTAGAATTAAAAAAAAAAAAGCTACAGTCTTTTAAGTTCTAAAGGAGGAAAAAGTGAAAGTATTTCTTAAAAATTCATGTCAATATTGACAAATGTCAAATTTTCCCCATTTTGAAATGTCAAAATGGCTTCCATAAAAATCTGCAAATCTCTAAAGCACCCTAAATAACAAATAACGTCTTATATTAATCAAGCCAAGGCAATATCTAACAATATGGACATTTTCCTTGTCATTAGAAATCAAGTTATTTGCCCCTCTAGGAACACTTCAAAAAAGCAAGTAAAACCCAAAAAACAAAATACACTTCCCGCAGCTAAAATTTTAAACTGCATTTACAAAAGAAACCTAGAAATATAACAAACTACATGCAAAAAGTAGGCATCTGGGCAACATAACTGACTGAGGCTTACTGCCTTGACAAATCTCCACACAAAAATGCATCACCGATGGACTATAACGCCAGGGGATTAAAATGCCAACTTTCATATTTCCACCTTTAAGATCAGGTAAAAATACCTATTCTAAACAAGGCAAAAAAATAAATAAATCAAAATTTGATGGGTGGTACATATGGGAAGAAGAGAAGGAGGAAAAACTGATGTCATATTACTTCACCAATGCCAAGTATCAAGAAGACTAATTCTGACACTTTTGTATGGACTCTGTCCACTGTAAATTTAAAGTTCAGTATTACAAATGCATGTCTAAATTTGGTGAATTTAAATCCAAACCTAATGAATATCAATTAACTCAAAAACACAGTTTGTCAAAATTAGGGTAATGGCTTGATCACACACAAAATAAAAATCTAATAATAAAACTATCTGTACAAGATATAAAAGATATCTGAGAGCTATAAAAATGCACATCTAAAACCAAGCCAAGAAAATCATCTCAAAACACTTGTGAAGTTCAACAGGTGACAGAAATACAAGCAAGTTAGCAAGCTCTCAACTCAATCCCCCCACCATCATTTAAATGTGATTTGAAATTTATTACAGATTTAAGATGCACACACTTCAATTTAAGAAAATCTAAAGTCACACAATAAAAAGCTAGAGATTAATCATATTCTCTACACACAAAAAGTTATTACTATATTCTGGGTTAGTGGAGGATTTTAAAAATATGTTTTAAGGGAGAATTTTAAATAATTCAATAAATTCGACTATTTTTTCAGGAATATACCCACCTGGCTGCATAGAATAAGGTATACTTATTCAAGGAAAATATTTAACTGCCAATTCAGAGACAATTAAGAGGTCTCTGAATTTTTAACATCTGACCATAGAAATGATAGAGCAATCGCTAAAGAAAATCACCCAGGAAAAGATACACTGTGGAGCAGAATCTTTTTAACTTTCCAAGGAAAAATGAATCTAAAGAAAGTAAGTGTTTAACTTTTAACCAAGCGGCACAAAGAAGAGAAGTTACTTTTAGTCTGTACTAATTTTAGCTAAAATGTTTCCATTCCTCTGTAACACCTGGAAAATATCCAATAATTGAAAGTAATCATTATAATTTCCTTACTATCTTTGTCTAAGTAATACATATAAAGTATCTTCCATGTGAATCTAACATTTATAGTAGCTCCTAAGAATATATACTCCTTACAGCACAACTTGAGGTTCTGGGTCAATCAATATCACTTTACACCTATGCTATCTGAGGACTAGATTCCATTAAAATAGAGAAAGACTGTAAATTCTATTCTCTGTTGATTATTAGCTATGCAAGAAGCCATCGTACACTTGGTGGTGAGTTTGGAAATGTGGATAAATTCTTATACTCATCATCAAGCACATGATGAAACATGGATAAACTCTGGCTTTCTTTTGGAATCATAACATGCCAGAATGCCTATGACAGGTAGCATATAACTTCTTGCAGGATTATTAAGAAACTAGAGGCCTGGTGCATGAAATTCGTGCACTGGAGGTTGAGGGGTGTCCCTAAGCCCAGCCTGTGCCCTCTCACAGTCCAGGACCCCTTGGGGGATGTCCGTCTGCTGGCAGTCAGACATTCCTCTCGCAGTCTGGGGTTCTTACAGTCCGGGACCCCTCGCTCCTTACCACCCGCCTGCAGCAGAGGTGGGAAAGGCTCCTGCCACCGCTGCTGCGCTCACCAGCCAGAAGCCGGGTTCGCTGCTCCTTAGCACTGCCACAGAGGCGGGAGAGGCCACAGTCCGGGAGCCCTCGCTCCTTACCACCCGCCTGCAGGAGAGGTGGGAAAGGCTCCTGCCACCGCTGCGCTCACCAGCCAGAAGCCGGGCTCGCTGCTCCTTAGCACTACCACAGAGGCGGGAGAGGCTCCCGCCACCACCACTGCACTCGCCAGCCATGAGCCCGGGGCAGCTCCCGCATTTAGCGTCTGCCCCCTGGTGGTCAGTGCGTGTCACAGCGACTGGTTGTTCCACAGGTTGTTCCACCATTCGGTCGATTCACATATTAGGGTTTTATTATATAGGATAGGATTAGTACTTTGTAGACACCCAGTCTCATTACCAAAACAAAAGCTAAAAGGTAGTTCTTAACAGTGACAAACAAACAACCACCCCCATTACTGATAGAACTGACTACAACCACTCACAATGAAACAATGTCCTCCCTGGCCTAGATTTTTCTATTCCCTGGCCTAGATTTTTCTATTCCCTGGCCTAGATTTCTCTGGGCCCAATATCTGCCAGCAGTCTCAAGTTTAGGTAAATTTCCATTACACTAAAGGAACTATAACTATAAATATATACTTGATTTAAAAATTTATAAAAACTCTACTAAAAAAAGTCCTTCAAATGTCACTAAGACTTACATTTAACATTCAACAGATTTCCTTGGCACACAAAATACTTATAGTATGCTGAACTGAATCACATAATTAATGAGCTTTATTAACCCATCTATAAAATTCAATATTTCTGTTCCACATGCATTCTTGGTAAAAATTTTCAAAATGCCCGACTGAACTGGCACATTCATTTCTCTCAATCTTTAAAAACAACTTCTTAATTATAATTCATTAGAAATCTTTAAACCCATGGAACTTGAACTTAAGAATAATACCTTTTATCATGTTGAAGACAGGGAGAGATATTCTTCAAGAGTACTGTACATTCTCTGGTCAAGGGAATTATCCCTTATAGTAACATTCCATACTGAATATAATACATGATTACTATCCAGCCACTTCAAAAGGTAAAGTTTAATTTTAATTCCACCTCTTTTAAGGAACCATTCCCAATAATATACCAAGAAGTGATCCCTTCCCTGCACTTCTTAAGACTTATTATTTTCCACTTTGAGTTGTCTTGGTGTGCCCCAAAGAACCTAGGAAAGTTCACTGTGCATTGTAGGTACATCTAGTTATCCAAATGTGTTTATTAATTCAGTTAGTTTTTTTGGCTGAGTTTTCATTGAAGTTTTCTTACTAACCCAAGAGGCACACACTGTCTCACAAGAGCTTACATGGGAGGTATAGGTTTCCTGAGACTCTTCAGCTTAAAGCAGTAATCACCAAAGCTCAAACAATCAGGTAATCCTAACAAACTAGCAAGCCCAAAATTAAAGCTTCAAGGAGTAGATGAAAAAAGCAGAGATGGCAGAGATGATAAATGTGGATGGATAAGGAGATTATATATTTAAATTGCAGTATAATTAAATGCTTTAGTCTGACTTTAAGACAAGCTGCAGATTTTCTCTGTTCAGCAGATTGTTTCTAGGAGTTAGCATTACAACCTTGGAAGTCTTGTTCACTTTGTCCTGCAGCATTTTTTCAGTTGATGCCAATGCTTCCATTGCTTCCCAGTTTTTCTCCCGAAGGTCCTAATCATTTTTAGAAAGAATGATTTCAGTTTATCCATTATTGAAAGATTTTTGCTTTTTACTTCATCAGTATTTTGCACTGCATTTAAATGCTGGTTACTGCAAAATTATTTCAATGGAAAAATATGTACATTAGCAAAAAAATAAAAAGCAATGTTTAGAAATTTGAATGAGAAAACAAAGATGCCCACTTCGCATGTTTTAGTATATATGTCAAATATGCCAGCTTTAAAGAAATTACTGTGCACATGTGACAAAGAAGAAAGCATTTAAAAGTAAACACACATACCAAGATTACAAATATGATTTTAGGTACGCCGAAAATTAAAGGATTAAGGACAGAGCAAATACGTAAGAATTGCTAAAAGCTTGATTTTTAAACAAGGCCCACAATCACTCATGGGACATTCCACTGCAGCCTATCATTTTTTTCTCTAAATATGTTGAATTTAATTAACATATTTCAAGTCTACCTAGGAATGACATAGTGACTCACTGTGCTTCTGTATCTTTCTTGGCATGGTCAAATATATATGCCATAAAGCAACCTGACATGAACTGTATGAGCTACTCAATCCAGGCAAACCAGGAGACAGGAAGACTATAAAACACATTCTCTTAGAAGAGAAACAGAGGTCATTGGAAACTGAACTCTGAAAGACCTACTTCACAGCATTTTATTAGCAAATACAAAAAAGGACAATCTGCTATATGTCAGTCTTTGTTCAAATTCAGAAATCGAAACAGATAAAAAAACAAAAAATAAAAAGCCAATAATCACCATTTATTGAATGCTTACTTATGTACCCAACACTGCACTTAGTGCTTCACACAAATTCTCATTAATTCTCACAACCCTAAGAGGTATTTATTCCCATTGCATTGACAGGGAATCCACAGCTCAGGTAGGTTAAGGAATTTGGTCAAGTGAACATTGCAAATGAAGTGGCAGAACTAGTAATCTGCTTGCCTCCAGTGTCCTGACTTTTCTCACACATCAATGCCTCCAGCACTGCTGCATTAGAATGACATTTACTATACCCTACACAGTTAGGATGTTAGCAGTATAGTGGCAAATTCAACTCAGGTTTTGTGGCCAAGCAATGCTGTTAGTAACATTACACAAACACACAAGGGCAATTCACATACCTAATTTTGACAAACTCAGGGGTGCAGGAACATTTCAACTTGTTAAATTAACAAATTAATGCAAACTTTGAAAATTTTTACTTTCATTAGAAAACACATATCGATTTGCTATCAATAGCCCCTTAGATTTCAATAACATTTGTAACCTTGCTTAAGACTTAGCAATCATACTTTTGTGTGCAAAAATTCCTTCTCTGCCAAAAATATTTGTATTCTCATAGGTGTCACCTCTGGTCAAAGAGAAGTTAAAAAAGTCATCTTAATTCACTCTTTATCTATTTAATAAAAGTATCAGGATTTATATTTCTGAGGGCATTATCCCTTCCCATTTTAGCATAAAAGTATTCAGGTCCTGAGAGACCTCTATAACATGCTTATTAATTCCCAAAATTTGAACTATCTCAGTTAAAAAAGGAAAATTCCAGAAGACTTTGAAAGACAGTTATTATTAAAATTACTTGGTTTGAATACTGGCATTACTTTTAGTTTACAAAGAAGCTAGCCCAATCAAAATAAGAGGAAATAGCTTTAATTTTAAAATGTTGAACTTGAAAAACTAATTTTCTCAAATAAAAATTTAACAAAAAGTAAACTGCATTTTAATTTAAAAATATTTTTAATCAGAAGCTGTAATAATCATAGCTTCAACATTTTAAATAATATTCAGAAGTGTACAAATTGGTTTTTTCATTTATTCATTTTAAAACATCTGTTCTCCAATAAAATTAGCCCAATACTTCTCCCCAAAAAAGCTATCCACAAAATAGTACTTAAAAAGACTAAGAAAAGTATCTCAAGTAAAAGTAGATTTGAAAAAATTCTGAAGCATGATATTTCAGTGAACAAATAAAAAGAAAAGCTTTGTTCTGATCAAGATTTGCTTACATTGTTTTTCTTCCTCTGGTGTTCCACAGCATCCTTCAAAGTATCCATCTCATTCCGGAGACCAGTGATTTCTTTATCTCTTTCTGAAATTCTAAACCAGAACATGAATACACACAGCAATATTTTGGGTAAACAATAAATAAAATATTTGTTACTAGAAAATAAAAACTTCAGGTAAATGATGCTTTAAAAAAATGCATTAACTTAATAGGCAAATTCTTAATTACCATAGAAAGCCTATCTATGAATAAATTTTTACACTATTACATGCTGACATTTGTGTTAAAGTGAAATAATCCCCTAAGAAATAGTTCATGAATACATAAACTGCTGTACTTGTAGTTATCTCTATTTTTATGTAGGTTAATGAAGTAGCAGTAAAATCTCAATAATTCAAGGGTGTTTGTTAAAGCCCAAAGTCCATAGTGTGTATGTTAAAAAGTGACAAATTAGTTAGTTTACCTGTTTTTACTTATGTAGATACATTTGTGTAATTAGATACAATTAAGTATATAAGAAGAGTTTAATTTCACAGAAAAGTTTTCTATATGTGCTACTCTAATTTTAATTTTATAGTGAACTAATGGCCCAGTGCACGGATTCGTGCACATTGAAAGAAAATTAATTAGAAGAATCATGCGGTAATTACGTTACTGCAAAAAATTACATGTCAAAATAGTATATATAATATAGTATTATAAAATTAAAACGAGTGCAATTGACACCTGCAAGAGCTTAAGTATTGCACATGCACGAGTCAACGTTTATTTTTAAATTGCCAGTGCACATATGTGTCGGTTGGTCAGTCAGTAGTCGATGAATAAATCGCTATATGGTTCACATTAAATGTCAACAACCACCACCAAATTCACAATTGACAATGACAGATCGAAAAATACACGTGCAATTGGTGCCAGCAAGAGCTTTACATGTATCGCACATGTACAAGTCAACGTTTACTGTTAAAATAGAGTCTAGGTGCATGAATTCGTGCACAGGTGGGGTCCCTTGGCCCGGCTGGCGATCGAGGCCTATAGGGGGGCCGGCCAGCCAGGGGGAAGGACCCCAGGAGGTTGGCCAGCCAGTGTGAGGGACTGCAGGAGGTTGGCCAGTCAGGGGGAGGGGCCGTGGGAGGTTGGCTGTGGGAGGTTAGGGGAAGCTCCTGCTTTGAGTGTCTGCCCCCTGGTGATCAGTGTGCGTCACAGTGACTGGTTGACCAGCTGTTCAGTCGTAACAGTCGCTTAGACTTTTATATATATAGATTGCCAGTGCTCGTCATACGTACCAGATGGTCAGTCGGTCAGTCGGATGGATGGATGGTCGGTCACTTAACCTTTTATATATATACTAGAGGCCCAGTGCACAAAAATTTGTACACTCGGGGAGGTCCCTCAGCTTAGCCTGTGCCCTCTCGCAGTCTGGGACTCCCCAGGGGATGTCCACCTGCTGGCTTAGGCCCACTCCCCAGGGGATTGGGCCTAAGCTGGCAGTCAGACATCCCTCTGGCAGCCCGGGAGCCCTCGGGGGATGTCCACTTGCCAGAGGGAAGCAGGTCTAAGCTGCAGTCGGACATCCTTAGCGCTGCTGAGGAGGCAGGAGAGGTTCCTACCACCACCGCTGTGCTGGCAGCCGTCAGCCTGGCTTGTGGCTGAGCAGAGCTCCCCCTGTAGGAGCGCACTGACCACCAGGAGACAGTTCCTGCATTGAGCGTCTGGCCCCTGGTGGTCAGTGTGTGTCATAGTGACCAGTCATTCCCAGTCTTTCTGCTGTTAGGGTCAATTTGCATATTACCTTTTATTATATAGGATAGAGGCCTGGTACACAGGTGGGGGCTGGCTGGTTTGCCCTGAAGGGTGTCCCAGATCAGGGTGGGGGTCCTGCTGGGGTGCCTGGCCAACCTGGGTGAGGGGCTGAGGGCTGTTTTCAGACTAGCCACACCCCCTTCAGGGTGGGAGTACCCACTGGGGTGCCTGGCCAGCCTGGGTGAGGGGCTGATGGCTGTTAGCAGGCTGGCCAAGCCCCCAGCGGGGACCCTCACTGAATGGGGGTGTGGCCAGCCTGGGTGAGGGGCTGAGGGTCATTTTCAGGCTGCCCAGAGCCTCTTCAGGATGGGGAAGTCCTGCTGGGGTGCCTGGCCAGCCTGGGTGAGGAGCTGAGGGCCGTTTTCCGGCTGGCCACGCCCCCTGGCAACCCAGCCTCCCAGCCTCTCCTTTTTTTCTTTCTTTTTTTTTTTCTTGGATTTTTTTATTTTCTATAATTGAAACTTTGTAGCCTTGAGTGGAGCTCAGATCCGGTCAGGGCAGGTGGGAAGCGTGGCTTCTTCCATCACTGGGGGCAACCCAAGCCTCCTGCTCGCTCCAGCTCTGTGGCCACCGCCAGCTTAGGTGGGTTAATTTGCATGCTCACTCCTGATTGGCTGGTGGGTGTGGCTTGAGCGTAGCAAAGGGACAGTTAATTTGCATGTTTCTCTTTTATTATATAGGATACTAGAGGCCCAGTGCACAAAATTCGTACATGGGGGCAGGGGGCTGTTCCTTAGCCTGGCCTGCACCCTCTCCAATCCGGGACCCCTCAGGGGATGTCCGACTGCCGGTCTGTTGGACATCCCTCTCGCAATCAGGGAACGCTGGCTCCTAACCGCTCACCTGCCTTCTGGCTGATCCCCCTAACTGCCCTCCCCTGCTGGCCTCATCGCCCCTAGCTGCCTCTGCCTCAGCCCCACCACCATGGCTTTATCCGGAAGGACGTCCGGAAGGTTGTCTGGAAGACATCAGGTCTAGTTAGCATATTACCCTTTTATTAGTATAGATATAGATAGATAGGTCTAGTAAGTGCATGAATTCACCAGTCACCACATGTAAACAAATGTACAGGGCTGGAGTGTGCCTTAGCACAAGTCAGAACATCAGCTGCAGGGTTAAAACTGCTACAAAAAGTCTCGCCACGGGACAACAGAATCTATTCCTGCTAGCCATGAGGTGCGATCATGTGCTAATCATTTGCTGAACATTGTTAATTAGTGGTGACTTTTGGATTTAAACATGTAGACTACAGTTGTAGAAATGTAATGTTTATTTATGTTGGCGAAATTACTATAGTGTTTTCTCCAACACATGACCTATTTGCTACAATTTGTTAAAAATAACAGTGAATTAATAACCAAAATAATACCTGTTAATTTAATTATACGAAAATCTTGGTTAAAAACATTTTAAAATTAATAGGGTGTTAATTTTCATATATGACATATGGACCAGAAATTTTTATCCCTTAAATCCAGAGTCCGTTAAATTGAGGTCTGCAAAATAGATGATTTACTATACATTGAGTGGCCAGATTATTATGACCACCTGACGTTTGTAGGCAAATTAGCTATAATTTCACACTGAAGTTGCTAGAGGGCCAGACCATTATAAATAGGGAAGCAGGTTGTTTACAGTAGAAGTGATTTTTTTCTGAAGATATGCATAAACAACGCAAATTAACAGCCTTTGAATGTGGGATGGATATATACGTACACACACACACACACACACACACACACACACTGAGTGGCCAGATTATTATGACCACCCCATCAGTACTTCGTTGGGCCACCTTTTGCCTTTAATACTGTGGTG
>NW_005370635.1:838716-839837 GCF_000412655.1 Myotis brandtii
CTAAGCAAGGTAAAGTCTCCCTCATGCTCTTGAAAGCACTCCTGCACAATACGAGCACCATGGAATGGCGCATTGTCTTGTTGGAAGAAGCCATCTCCATTGGGATACGCCATCAACATGATAGGATGAACTTGATCAGCAACGATACTTAGGTATGTTGTGCTATTCACCCAAATCAAGCCAGGAAAACATGCCCCCAAACCATAACACTGCCTCCACCAGCTTGAAGGGTTGTACTCATGCATGTGGGGTGCATGCTTTCATGCTGTTTCCACCACATTCTCACTCTGCCCTCTGCATGATGCAACTGGAAACATGATTCATCGGACCACATGACTTTTTTCCAATGCTCGACTGTCCAATCCTTGTGCTCCTGTGCGAATTGGAGACGTTTTATCTTGGTAACTGCAGACAGCAAAGGTGTTCGAACAGGCCTTAGGCTTCCATATCCCATACGATGCAGTGTATAGCTAATTTGCCCACAAACTTCAGGTGGTCATAATAATCTGGCCACTCATAATAATATATATCCCACATTCAAAGGCTGTTAAATTGCGTTGTTTACCCATATCTTCAGGAAAAAATCACTTCTACTGTCGTGGTAAACAACCTGCTTCCCTATTTATAAAGGTCCGGCCCTCTAGCAACTTCAGCGCGAAATTATAGCTAATTTTCCTACAAACGTCAGGTGGTCATGATAATCTGGCCACTCAGTGTATTTTCAGAAGAATGAAACTGATGTAGAAGCATTCTCTTAAATATTGCTTTTTTCTAGAAGATAATGAAGTCAGTTGTGAGTTTCTTAAAGTGGCTAATCCACAATAAAAGTATGCAGTTAATGTAAGGTAGGTGTTCCCTTGTAATTTTTGTAACAGTCTCGAGGTTCCTGTTTTTCTGGTTCTATCTAATGAGTTAGTGGAAAGCAATGGCAAAGACTCACAATTCAATTCTGTTATAGTGGACAGCAGCTTGAGTAGAAATTTAAATTATAAATAGCTCTTCCCTAAAAATAAAGCTCTATATAAGGATTTGGCAAACTAGGGCTCTGGGTGTGACCCCACAGTCTGTTTTTGTATAGTCCTCAAGCCAAGAGCTAATTTTGTTTTTAAAAAATTGTTTAA
>NW_005370635.1:839889-843311 GCF_000412655.1 Myotis brandtii
TTTATTTAGATTACTTATATCACCTAATTACTAATGTGTTTGACATTAAATGTTTTGAAATATACCAACTTATCCAAAATGACCTTAAATGTAGCCTCTTTAGAGAAAAGTACAGGTCAAGAATTTTAAAAAAAAATTTTCAGTTTTAAAAAGTCTCCTTAGAAGAGAGCAACCATACAGATTATAAGGGTTTGTTTGTTTTTAATGCATAAGATAAACCAAATTTTCATCATTCAATCCACAATGATAGAGTAAGTGACAAAATTTAAGTTAAATAAGTAAAGCCTTCAAAGTATAGTTTATTTTATTGGATTTTTTTGGAATGACTAAAAAAAAATAAATAAAAATTTCCCTCAACAAAATGTTCAAAGAAATCCAAATACTATAAAAAGGTACATTAGCTTAGCCAAAGGCACAGTTAAACTCTACTGATCTGCAGTTCAAATAATCCAAAAAGAACTGTAAAAATTTGGTGACCATTTGCAATGACAGTAAACTGCTTGTTTTAGAACTATTTAACACATAAAAAGTTACCACTTCCCAAATTAGGAATCAAAATTATTACTTACACTTTTAATAGTTCTTCATGCGGGGGAAAAGAAGATGCCTATTAAAAAGAGTTAAATGTTATTTCAAAACACAGCTTTCCAGAAGTTTTTAAAAAATTAACTCTTTTCAGACATCAATTTAAACAACACCAAAGGTAAACATGTCATACATTCTATATGTCACCAAGTAATTTTAGTAAAAACATATACAAATTTGTAAAATGTACTAAGCCCTAAATAGAATCTTCATTGTCACTACATGTTTAAACTCTTCATTTAACAATTTATCAATTTCCTACTAGGTGCAAAGCACTGAGCTAATACCTTTAAATTTTCATACTGTGTATTTCCTATATGACGACACTAAGTTCCCAAAGTCAAAAAAATACCATAAATGAAGTCAAAATAAAAATTAGGAAGAGTTAACTTGCATGTACCAAAAAGTTAATTTTACATAATATGTAAAGGTTTATAGCCCTTCACATATGATATTTATTCCTTGATGACTCCAATATCTCAAATTAAACTACTATAAGCTTCTTGTCAGCAGGAACTAATTTTTTTGCCCCTGAAAAAACTTTCTAGTTTATCCATATACATTCATAAATTAAAGAATATTTTGTTAACATCTTTTTAAAATTTTAACCAAGCAGAATTATATCTCGAAAAAGTTATTTAAATAGTGGTAAACTATTACTTACCATAATATTACACATTTCTTAGTTTCTCTCCAATTATTGACATTTCATTTGGGGTTAAGGGGTAGTAGGGTCTACACACACGTTAAAAGTGACCTCATAGGATTTTAAACTGAGTTGCTAAAAAAGGTATTCTAGAAGATGTGAAAATACGCACAGCGATACATAACAGATCTGGAATACACATTATTTATGTATACACTGTACTTTATAAATTATAAATTTTATCTTGAATATGGCATAGCAAACTTTGTTTTTTCAGGAAATTTGATAAAACACTTATAAATAAAAACAACACATACGTTATTCTCAATGAAAAGGCAAAATGGTAAGAATTTTATCCAGACCATCATGGGTTATATAATTTTTCACCCCATAAATAAATGGCAAACCATCTCATAGTACCTACCTGTTGGTAGTTCTGTTGCTTCAGCTGTTCAATTTGGGATTTAAACAAATTGTTCTCATCTTGTACCTCCTATTTAAACAAAAATTAAACATTAATACCTGGACAGAGAGTTTTCTTTTTATTTTGAAACCAGGAAAATTCTAAAATAGTAATAATTTTAAAGGGGCATAAGTCCTAATTATAAAATGAGAATAATTATATTATTTCGTACTAGTCTAAAAGTGGGTATGTCTCAATGAAGAAAATAGGATCCAGAAACAGAGCCAAATACCTATAAGAATTTAGTATAGGGTAACATTTTAAACCAATAGGACAAATTCTAGTGATATTTTGGCTAGCTGTTGTTTTGTCATGAGGGGCTGTCCCACGTACTGTAGGATACTTAGCTTTATCCATGGTCCCCATCCACTAGGTACAGGCCTCCACCAGCTGTGGCAAACAAAAATGTCTCCATATATTGCTAAATGTCCCCTGAGGGGCAGAACTACTACACTAAAATAATCATCATGGATTATTTAAAAATGTGGCTAGCCTTCTTTTTTTTTAAGTTGAAATGTTATTCTCATAACTTACTCAAAAAGAGTACATATGAATAAAACATCTCAACAAAAAATATAATCATAAATGTATTAAAAGAAACATGTAAACATATTTTTATGATAACATGAGAGATACCTTTCATCCCAAGATTTAAAACTAAAAAAATCACTTATACTATGAGTACATAAAAGTTTTAAATTTCCAAAAGAGAGGAAAAAACACAAAAGAAAAACTTAGAATAAATCACCTCACATATGACAAGACTAATTTCCCTTATACGTTGAAAGGGATAAGTTAGTAAGAAAAAGTTAACCTGGAGAAAAAATGTGGGAAAAAATAAAGGCCAATTCATATACAAAAGAAGAGTGCTTAACTTCTCTCATAATCAAATGCAAATTAAAACAATCTGACCATCTACCAAGGACCATACCAAATGTCTTCATCTTTGTCACTATTGGAGAGGATGAAAAGAAAACGGCCCTCAGTTGGCAGAAAGGTAGATGAGTAAAAATACTTTTGGAGGATGATTTAGTATTATTAAACAAATTTAAAATTAATCTACTTGGGAGGAAGAAGGAAACTGACAAAACCAACCATTGGAGCATGAAATGTGAACAATAGTAGTCAGAGACAATGCAGAAATCTAAAATTTGCTATCACTTCAAAGGAATGTTTTGTAAGTACTTTCAATATTAACTACATGAAGGTGAGGATACACTGATTTTCTATTTTAACTATCACTTTCAAAAAGGAGAAAAACAACTCTGCATAATCCTTTGATCCCAAATTTCACTTCTAGGAATTTTAGGTACAGATATACTAACAAAAGTACTAAAAATGTGTGTGCAAGAATATTCACTGTCGAATTGCTGTAACAAGGATATTCACTGTAGAACTGCTGTAACAAGAAACTGTAAATGATCTAGGTATCCATAAACTAGGATGATACAATTATATAGTAAAACTAGGGACCCAGTGCACTGGGGTTCCTCAGCCCAAACTGCACCCTCTCCAATCTGGGAGCCCTCAGGGAGCCCTCTCCAATCAGGGAGTTTCTGTCTGTCTTTGCAATCATATGAACGAACTGTCTGAGATCCCCAACCCAGTTTCGTTTGTTGCTCACAGAATAATAGAGGCTTTTTTTTTTTCTTTGCTTCATTGGTGATTTCCTGGAAGTTTTAGGATATCTTCCCTTTAATTTTTCCTAGACACTCTGATTTTACTTAT
>NW_005370635.1:843376-876508 GCF_000412655.1 Myotis brandtii
GCAGTGGTTCTCAACCTTCTGGCCCTTTAAATACAGTTCCTCATGTTGCGACCCAACCATAAAATTATTTTCGTTGCTACTTCATAACTGTAATGTTGCTACTGTTATGAATCATAATGTAAATATTTGATATGCAGGATGGTCTTAGGCGACCCCTGTGAAAGGGTCGTTCGACCGCCAAAGGGGTCACGACCCACAGGTTGAGAACCGCCCGCTGCTCTTCTAGGAGATCCGTATGCCACCAGAACTACAATTCCCAGCATTCCTGGTGCTCCCTGCGCTCTGGGCTTCTGCTTCTGGTCCTGGGGCTGCCATCAGAACTACTATATTCCCAGAATTCCTGGTGCTCCCCACGCTGCAAGCAACCAAGGGAGCCACGGTCCCCCAAGCCTCTGGCTCTTCTGCTCTGCTCTCTGCCCAGCGACCAAGGGAGCCACATCCCCCCAAGGAAGTGACTGAGGGAGCAACCGAGGGAGCCAAGTCCCCCCAAAGCTGCCAGCTCTCTCACTTCCGCTCTCCGTCTGGTGCCTGTGTATGCAAATTAACCCACCATCTTTGTTGGGTTAATTTGCATATTCACCCTGATTGGTTGATGAGCGTAGCAAAGGGACGGTCAATTTACATGTTTCTCTTTTATTATATAGGATACCATGAAGTCATTGAAAATTAAAGACAGAAAAGTGCTTATGTGAAAAGATCTCAAAAACATTATTAAATGGGGATGGGTGAGTAAATACAAAAGTATGTATGGTTAAATATGGAAGACAGTTAAGTATATTAAGTATACATACATATGCATGGCATGTTCTCAAAAGATATACAAACGAATAAAGTCATCTTTGAGGACTGTGTGGGAGGAACAGTCATTCTGTATTCTGTTTTCTTCTGTAGTAGTTAAAATTGTATTAAAAACATATAAATAATTCATACAATAATTAAACATTCACCTGTAGCAGCTTTGTTTTGCTAGAAAGATCACTCTCCCTCTCTTTTAGCATACTTTCCACTCTCTTCATTTCATTTTCCTTTTCTTTCAACCTAGAATTTTTACAAACACCTTATATTTAGTTATACACATAAAAAAGGATAAGCAGACTCCAATACCATCTGTAAGATAAAAAAGATAGCAGAAACAATGCCTATCAGCTTTCTTCCCATATTACACCAACTTATAAATTTTTTAAAAGATAATTATTTCCAGAATTATTCAACTCAAAGTCAAGTACTTCCTAACACAGTTTATTTCATATTTCACAGTTCTTAAGCAAGTATGGCTTTCTCTAGGAGAAAAATCTAAAAGAAAAGCCATAATTAGTTGACCCTAAAATTCCCAACCCTTTGTACTGAAGAAATGCTACATATAATTTTATCTGGCTCTCCCTAATCCAACACAGAGATGTCTCACTATGGCAGGATAGTAAGAAACCAGGAAAATTCCTGGACAAGTGGAATGGGGAAACTGAGACAAGAAAATTAAACAAGGCCAACAGTTTGGGCAGCTTGTAGCCAGCTTGTGAATGGCAAGACCTTATCTTCCCAACCAAGGAAACTTGAGAGCAAATGGTTTATACTTCTCCTCCCTAACCAGAGAATACATAGCTTAAATCACACTGGGCTGTAAAAATAGAGAACAAAGACCCAATTAATGCAATTTGTGCCAGCTAAACTCAAGGACAAATATCATTTGGGGGATGTTAGGGCAGGAAAGAGGGGAGGGGGAATTATCTCAAACATTCTACAACAATGCAGAAGAAGACTTTGAAACCTAGTTTGCTACTGAAGATATCCAGCAGAACTTAGGAACCTATAGGGGAAAGGGTATAAAACCCCTGAACCCCGACCGGGCGTGTGATCAGACTAGCTGAGTTGCCTACTTATGCTTTATGCCAAGTGTATTCTTAATAAATTCACTTGCTTTGTTTTAAAGCTGCTGTCTGTCATTGTTCTTCAAATCTTTCTTGCAAGATTAACAAGAGCCAAAGAGGGGAGAGCCCCCTCCCTCTAACTCAAGGGGGCTGTCGGTAACATTACTATATATGGCCCAAGTGAATTCCAACTGTCTTTGTCATCCTAAATACAGATCTCTCCAGCATAATGTTTAACACCATTAGCCATTTTGGCCATTTCAGTATTCCCAGTACCAAGGGCACATAATAGGCTCTCAAATATTTGCTGAGTTGAAAGTTATTTTTCTCCCACCTTAATCTAGAATTTCAACATGTTTATAGGTCTATTTTAAAAATGGCAAAGAGCATACTCAAAGAGTGAGATTAAAAACTGAAAAGAATAGCAAATAATAAATACATAGTACTAAGTGAAAGAAGCCAATCTGAAAAAGCTACATACTATATATTTAATTATATGACTTTTCCAGAAAAGGCAAAATTATGGAGACAGTAAAAAGATCAGTGGTTGCCAAGGATTGGGGGATGAGTGGTGGGGAGGGAGGGAGATATAGGTGGAGCACAGGAGATTTATAGGAAGGCAAAACTATTTTTTTTAAATATATTTTATTGATTTTTTACAGAGAGGAAGAGAGAGGGATAGAGAGTTAGAAACATCAATGAGAGAGAAACATTTATCAGCTGCTTCCTGCACACCTCCTACCAAGGTACATGCTATTGACCAGAATCAAACCTGGGGCCTTTCAGTCCACAGGCTGATGCTCTATCCACTGAACCAAACCAGTTAGGGCTATTTTTTATGATACTGTAATGATGGATACATGTTGTTATATATTCCTCAAAACCCATACATACAAAGAATGAAACCTAATGGAAACTATGAACTTTAGTTAATAACAATATAACAATATCAGTTCATCAATTGTAACAAATGTACCACACTAATACAAGATATAAATATTAAGAGGTATGGGGGAGGGGAGAATATTGGAAGTCTCTACTTTAATCTCAATATTTTATGTACTACAAATGAGCACTCTTAATGCCAGGAATAGAGACATCTCCTTTGTCTCCCTGAGGACAATCCTATATAATAAATGGCTAATATAAAAATCGACCAAACGGCGGAACGACTGGTTGCTATGACACGCACTGACACCAGGGGGCAGAGACTCAATGCAGGAGCTGCCCCCTGGTGGTCAGTGCGCTCCCACAGGGGGGAGCGCTGCTCAGCCAGAAGCCCTGAGCCAGGCTCACAGCTGGCGAGCCCAGCGGCAGTGGCAGGAGCCTCTCCCACCTCCACAGCAGCGCTAAGGATGTCCAGTGGAGAGTGGGCCTAAGCCAGCAGTTGGACATCCCCCAAGGGCTCCCAGACTGCGAGAGGGGGCAGGCCAGGCTGAGGGACACCCCCCCACACACACACACCAGTGCACGGATTTTGTGCACTGAGCCTCTAGTGACGTAATAAATATCCTCAATATCTTACTTTTAAAGACACAGATTATTAGGCCACTTCTTAAACATCAATAAAGACTGATGACATCACATCAAAGCAAAACCTCTTAAATGGAATTCTATAGGACAGTGGTCGGCAAACTCATCAGTCAACAGAGCCAAATATCAACAGTACTTCTTCAAAATAGACTCGCCCAGGCCGAAAACCGACTTCTGTGCGTGGGCCACAAAGTTTCAATCGCACTGTACGTGTGCGCCCACGTGGTATTTTGTGGAAGAGCCACACTCAAGGGGCCAAAGAGCGCATGTGGCTCGCGAGCCGCAGTTTGCCGACCATGACTATAGGGGACCAAAAAGATAAAGTCCAGGTACCCTTCTCACCACTGTAAACTGATTTAGTTTAAGAAAACAGACTTTATGGATAAAATTTTTATAAGAAACAGATTCAATATTTTTACTATTCTGCACAGCATACTGATGACAACAGATACCATTTTCCCCAATAAGCAAGTCATTTTTATAGAAAGAGTCAATATTTATCATCAAGTTATGATTAAAATTATCATCTGGTTAATTAAAACATTATTCTTTCAAATACTAAAATAATCTTAATTTGAAATAATTCCTACCTCTCTTTACAAGAATTGCAACAAGCTTAACCCCAGTCAATACTAAGCAGAGAGAGTATTTCAGAAAATGAGTCTGAAGGGCTGGGGAAGGATAAAGTCTCCAGGTGTCTGAAAAATACTTAAAGGGCCATATTTATTTGTTTTTTATTTATTCATTTATTTGTTTTTAATTTTATTTTATTGTTGGTAGTATTACAGATGACTCCCACTTTTTCTTTTTTTGCCCCTTCATCCCAACCACCGCCCCACCCCAGGCTTTCCCATGCCATATGTGTGTTCATGGGTTATGCATATACTAGAGGCCCGGTGCACGAATTCGTGCACCAGTGGGGTCCCTTGGCCTGGCCTGCTGGATCGGACAAAACTGGCTCTCCAACATCCCCGAGCGGTCCCAGATTGCAGGAGGGCACAGGCCAGGCCAAGGGACCCCCACCAGTGCACAATCAGGGCCGAGTAGAGACCACGGGAGGGCTCCTGGGTATGTCTGGCCTGTCTCGCTCAGTCTCAATTGGCTGGACCCCAGCAGCAAGCTAAGCTACCGGTTGGAGCATCTGTCCCCAGGTGGTCAGTGCACGTCATAGCGAGCGGTTGAGCAGCCTTAGCATATCATTAGCATATTACGCTTTGATTGGTTGAACGGACGACTGGACACTCAACATATTAGGCTTTTATTATATAGATGTTCTTTGGTTAACCTCTTCCTATCCCTTCCCCCTCCCTCCACTTCCACCCCTACCCCCCAAGGTCTGTTACTTTGTTCCTTGCATCTATACCTCTAGACCAGTGATGGCGAACCTTTTGAGCTCGGCATGTCATCATTTTGAAAAACCCTAACTTAACTCTGGTGCCGTGTCACATATAGAAATTTTTTGATATTTGCAACCATAGTAAAATAAAGATTTATATTTTTGACATTTATTTTATATATTTAAATGCCATTTAACAAAGAAAAATCAACCAAAAAAATGAGTTCGCGTGTCACCTCTGACACGTGTGTCATAGGTTCGCCATAACTGCTCTAGACCTATTTTGTTCATCAATTTATTTTGTTCATTAGATTCCACATAAGAGTGAGATCATGTGATATTTGTCTTTCTCGAACTGGCTTATTTCACTTAGCATAATACTCTCCAGGTCCCTCCATGCTGCTGTCTTAAAGGGTAAGAAATCCTTCTTCTTCTTCACAGCCATATAGTATTCCCTGATGTAAATGTGCCACAGCTTTTTTATCCACTCATATACTGATGGGCACCTGAGCTACTTCCAGATCCTAGCTATTGTAAATAATGCTGCTATGAATATAGGGGTATATTCCCAGAAGTGGAATCGCTAGGTGAAACAGCAGATCCATTTTTAATGTTATGAGGAACCTTCATACTATTTTCCACAGTGGCTGCACAAATCTGCATTCCCACCAGCAGTATACAAGAGTTCCCTCTTCTAAAAGGCCCATGTTTCATTATACCAAACAGAGACTTTGCTTATTTGCCTCTGGACTACAATTCCTATTTAACCAGAAAGTTAATGATTTAAAAGAAACTCATTATAATATTCAAGCACATTCTGAAAAATAATGAGAACTTTCTCTTTAAATGTTAGCTAAAAATATACTTACACAGTCTCAAGTTCTTCATGCCGTGAGGCAGAACATGCCTAAGAAACAGATTCACATTTTCAATTCTAACATCAAAAAGATCAGACACTATAACATATATATATATGTAAAATACCTCACCAATAACATAAAAACATAATTATATATGGTAAATTTAAAAGACAGAATGAATTTTAAATTTTCCCCTTAGATTTTGCTTTAGTTTTTTTAATTAACAGATTTTTAAAGTAATTTTAAGTTTACAGAATAATTTATTAAAAATTACAAAGTTCTAACTTAATCTGTAATATCCATTTCTTTAAAAGATTAGAGATTAATAAATCAATTCAACACAGACACTTAAGGATGAGCTTAAGAGTCCACCTGAAATTTAAGGATAGAAATTCCTTTTAGGCTTAGGTTGATAAATCAAGCAGTAACATACTTGACAGGGTTAAAAGTTAACTTATTTTATCAACAACAAAACTGTGGCACAATAATAATTTTTGCTTAAAGATTAAAAACACATCTTTATTAATCAATACTGAATTAAATAAATAACATTCTGATTCCACATCAGTAATATTATAAAGCCTACCAATTTTTTAAATACTAAATTTATTGGGGTGACATTCGTTAATAAGGTTACAGAGGTTTTGATTGTATAGTTCTATGATATATCATCTGTAATTGCACTGTGTGCCCACCACCCAAAGTCAAATCTTCTTCCGTCACCATATATTTAACTCCTTTTACCTTTAATGATCCCCTTCCCTCTGGTAACCATACTGTTGTTGTGTCGTCTATGAGTTTTACAATAATTTTTAAGCAAAGAAATTCAGAGAACAGATTACCTTCTTTGCTTTCTAATACAGTCATTTTTATGTAATATTCTGGTTATCTGCTTATACTATACCTCTTTCAAGTTATGTTGTGCTATCTCCTGAACATGAGCTTTTAAAGACTCATTTTCTTCTTGAAGATCCTGAAAAAGAATAGGTATGAATTGAACTGATATTCAAGTATAAAAAGGATGTTTTCTTTGTCTTTATCTTCTCACCTGTAACCATTTCCCGCTATTGGCTAGATCTTTCTCCTTCTCTTCTAAAACAGTCTTCAAGGTATTCATCTGTTCCTCCTTTCCTTTTAATCTGACAGTAAGTTAAGAAGAACTATCAATGGAAATGTTATAAGACTACACAAAGCAAAAATAATGGAGACTGGGAAAGATATATTTTATATTTATAGTTCAAGCTAATTTAAATAAATTAAAAGTTAAACATGCAAGATTTTGGAGATATCATATTAAAAAACATAGGATGAATAAATCAAATTAAAAAGCATAGGATGATCAAATCCATCTATCACTGAAGATCCAGATATTGACTAAACTAGGATAGTTGTAGTCCCACTCCATATCATGCTCTTTAAGTCAATACCAGCAAATTTAGACAGCTTATTACAACTGGTTTGGTTTTGAAATATGTATACAGCCAGTTTCACAGTGGCTATGAAAATGGTCAAAGAGGATCATCTCAATTTAAGGCCATATTCAGGTTATAAATCAAAAAAAATACAACTTTCCACTATATCCCCACTCCCCTTAAAATAAATAAATAAATAAATAGATAAATAAAAACCTATAGGTTAAATTCCAATAAAAACTTAAGACCTTAGGCCTTTTGAGGTATAATTTGATATTACCTAAAATATTACTTAAAATCAAGTAAAAAGAAGCTATAATTTTTGTTATGATTATATTTAACTTGCTGAAAAGAAATATTAAAGGGAAATTAAAGAAATGGTACTTACAAGTTCTGAAGCTCCTGAACTTGAGAAGTGATAGATAACTGAAATACAAAGAAAAAAGCAGAGAAAAAGCATTCATAATCCTTTCAACTTACCTTATTAAAGCTTTATGATAAACACAGATACATTCTAAATTACAAAAATCTCGATGAATTATTCATGCCAAAATAAGATGCATTTTGATTTTGTCATCTCTTGATTCCAACGACACAGTAAGAGTAGTAACAAATTAAAAATGTAAGGTAGGCAGGCAGGTGGTGGCAAGGAATATAGTTATGAATAACTAACTCTAAATAATGTAATACTTCTGTAATTGTGAAAATTAGAACATTAAACTGTCCACATACCTCCCTACCATATCAGAGCTCTTCTTTCCCAGTCTTCAAGGCCAACTATTCAGTAGCATTCTAGTGTCCTTCTTTAATCTCATTTTCTTATCCGACACAGTTCTATAGTACCTTTTATCCCCCATAGCCCCTTCAGAGCTTGGCTTAGATATCAATTCCTCAGGAGGAAACTTTCCTGATCTCTCAATCTGTATTTAGAGGAGTTTTATCTTTCATCATACCCCATTTCCTTCAACACATTATCTTCAATCACTAACATATTCCTTTGACAAGTAGGAGGAACTCAAAAAATATTGTTGAATCAATCTATTGGAATCTCTTCCATGCAGCCTCACCATTTTTTCAATGAAGCCTTATTGGATTAAATTCAACAAAACCCATCTATTTCCAGTAACCATTCTTACCTCTGAAATATGAAATCTGTACTTTGTTCTAAAGCAGCGGTTCTCAACCTGTGGGTCGCGACCCCTTTGGGGGTCGAATGACCCTTTCACAGGGGTCGCCTAAGACCATCGGAAAACACATATATAATTACATATTGTTTTTGTGATTAATCACTATGCTTTAATTATGTTCAATTTGTAACAATGAAATTGGGGGTCACCACAAGATGAGGAACTGTATTAAAGGGTCACGGCATTAGGAAGGTTGAGAACCACTGTCCTAAAGGCAAAGGTTGAGCAATACCTATTCTGTAACAAAACATTACAGTCCACGCAGTTAAGAAAAAAGTTAAAAAAAGATTTACCAAGTGTTTCATGTATTAAGTTGGAAAACTAAAATGAAACATTAATACAGAAAACTTTCTAAAAAGGAATCTTTAACAGTTCAAAGACTCATTGATTAAATATCAAGAATGCTTTCTCAAATCAGGCAAAAAAATAAAAAGCACATTACCCAATATACTTACATCACACGACTAAAAGATTTTTTCCAAGTAACAAGAAGAAAACCAAGTAGCTTATAAATACACATACACTAACAAATCTGACTATGTATGGCTCTGGGATTTTTACCTGTTGAGCCTTTTCAAGCTGGATATTTCCTATTTCTTCTTTTAGAGCCTCTATTTCCTGTTTCAAATCCTTGACAATGACAAAACAGACAAGATTGGACAATGGAAACACAGAAATTGACATAAAATGCAATGTACAGACAAACACATGAAATTACGTGGTATTCACTAAAGTTGATAAACAAATAGACAAGCATAGTTTTCTCACTCCCAATACCTGAATAGTTTTCTCCTTATTAGCAACTTTGAGAAGTTCAGCTTCCAGAAGCTCTTCCACAGACTTGATCTTTCCATCTTTTTCATGAATTCTTAGATAAAGAAATGGAGTATTAAATTTGAATAGAAACCATCACCAACTAAGAACAGCACCAAATCATGAATAAGCTCACCAAATGAATTCTCCCGTTTTAAAGTAAAATAGCAACATATCAGACAGAAGGGGAAATAATATTTAAAGCTCTTTCTAAATGAGAAATAATCAGTAACTATCAAGTAGCTGAAGCCTATGCACATAAGGAGAAGCTAGTGACATGATTCAGAAGTACACAGAGAATATGAGGTGTACCCTGAAGAATAGCAGAGAGAATCAAGTTCCTCTCAATAATATTGGCTCTTAGGGCTGCAAAAGCTGTGATAGAACTTACACACAATTGTGAACCAAACTTTATAGACATCTCAGAAAGGAGACAAGCAAGGAACTTATCTCCCCATCTAATAAAACCTATTCTTTAATAGTTCCTACCACAGAAACAGAAAATTAACAATGCATTGCTGTAAGTTAAGAAAATAAATGGAAACAATTATGGAAATACATTTTTTAACCATCACGTTGTACCAGGGAAATCACAGCTTATCTGATCAATGAAAAATTCTAGAGTGAAAGTTAAACTAACATACATCGCTAAGCAAATGGACTAAAAGAGGAAGACCAGTTTAATATGTCACCACTTACACTTTCTTAAGTTCTTCAACTAGAGATGCAAAAGAAACCTGGAAACAACAAGGCATCCTAGTTAGTAATTTGCTCAAAATACAAATGGATTAGAAATAGAAAAGTATGTTATCCTTAAATTTTCCACTATACCAAAATCTAAATAGGAAAAGGAAACCCAAGAATTAATTTTTACTAGCTTTTAACATCATAATTATGTAAATGAAAAGCACTTTGAAAGTAAACAGCTTTAAGGCTACTTATGGTTAAGTATAGGCCAAAAGAAAAATCAACACATAAATGTTAAAATTATTAAATAATTCTAACCAACTAAAGAGAAAATACAACTTAAAAAATTACCTAAATCAGGTAACCCCTTCTACTACTATTTAGAGCAGGGGTGGGGAACATCTGGCCTGCGGGCCACATAGAGCCCGAGAAATCATTTGGTCTGGCCCTGCCAAGGCATTAGGGGTGAGTTAATTAAATGTTTGAACAAATATAGTAGGCTAATTTTTAAGTTGATAATTTTGTATGGCCCTCGAATGTTATATATATCCAAATGGCCCTTGTCAGAAAAAAGGTTCCCCACCCATGATTTAGAGCAGTGATGGCGAACCTTTTGAGCTCGGCATGTCAGCATTTTGAAAAACCCTAACTTAACTCTGGTGCCGTGTCACATATAGAAATTTTTTGATATTTGCAACCATAGTAAAATAAAGATTTATATTTTTGACATTTATTTTATATATTTAAATGCCATTTAACAAAGAAAAATCAACCAAAAAAATGAGTTCGTGTGTCACCTCTGACATGCATGTCATAGGTTCGCCATCACTGATTTAGAGTCTCACTTTCTATTTGTATACTCAACCCTTTTATCCTGTCATAAAAAGCAATGACCTCCTATCTAGAATACTCTACCTAATACTTGGGATATAGTCAGCATCCAATTAAACTGCTGCCTTTATTACTGATAATCAAGTCACTAATCATTCACAAAAAACTACAATTGACAAATTCCACTTTGGAGAAGGAAGGAACAGACAAATAACAGAATGGCTCCATTTGAATGTAACAGGCCTGTCCATTGTTTTAAAGAAAATGGTTGTAGAATCTATTAAATTCCTTACCTGATCATTTTGCTTTGCCTTTAAGTCTTGAACTTCTTTTGTCAAAGATGAGTTTTCTGTTCTTATTGCCTTTTTCAAAGACACATAAGCAGAACATACTTTTATTTTCTGGGGGAAAAATAGCTTGCTTCAAAATAAACTAGCTTCTCATTTTTCTTTAACTGCTTCTTTTTTTCTCTGGAAGGCCCAGAAATCTCCCTTCTTTCACATGTCTGTCTACAATTCTGTAACTTCTAGAGCTAGCCAAATCGATTTTTAATTCAATTATCCCCAAAAGTATTTCTATTTATGTTTACACAATCACACAACCACATACTATACCACCTGTCACCCTAAACTCAAATACAACTTTTAAGTTATTTCTTCCAGCAACACTACTTATCCTACTTGAGTTCATTAATGATAATCATAAAACAGAACTGTAGTCTCTCCTTTCTCTGGCCTCCAATACTACTTCATGAACTTATGAAGTCTGCTATTACCGCTGGTTATAATTTGAGCATAGATGGAGGTGAGAGAGCATATTTTACAAACCGTAACAATAGTATCTACTTCATTAAGGCAGTGAATGCCATAATCAACCATGCATTTTTGTATTTTTAATAAAATCTTAAATTTAATGAAAGAAAATCATAAATGTAATAAAATGTAGTTAACTCATATGCAGTTTAAAAGCTATGGGAAAAATCTTACACAAATTACAGTGAAACCCCTTCACTGAATAACCACAGGAAAATAAATCTAAAAGTGCTTTACATTCAGTTCCTCTTCTTTAGTGGCCACCTGAATAAGTCCAGTTTCAAGTAATTCTTCCACAGTCTTCAACTTCTCATCTTTTTCTTGAATGCTGAAATTATAAAACATATGTATGAACTATTTTTTAAGGTAAATGAATGATATCATTCCTAAGTATTTTACATGGATTACTCATGTCCATTGTTCCTTATAAAAATTTAATTCTAGAAATGTTTCTGAGACTTTTTGATTAATGTCTAAGGGTACTTCTTTACCAATAAGTAAAATGTATTCAAGTAATGCATGTTTACATGCTAGCCTAAACAAATAAATCACTGCTACGCATGGCACCCACAAACCTAATGTAATCCCAAATCAATCAATAGCATACCACTATCTTCCACTGTGAAATACAAAAAGAATTTTGAGAACCTTAATTAATACAGTTAACTAGTGTCCTGGTGCATGGATTAGTGAACATAGAAAGTAAATTAATTAGAAGAAATATTTTAATAGCGCTCTTCACCCTTTCTCTATAATACAAGTGTCAACCAAATTCACGATCAACAATGACAGATCGAAACACGTGCATGCGACTGGCACCAGCAAGAGCTTTATATGTATCGTGAGTCAACTTAGCCTTTTATATATACAGAATAAATTTGCTTAATTAGACCTGCTTTCTGATTTAGCTAAACTTTTTCCAGCCCAGTGAAGCACCCCAACTTCTCTTTCAGGTAATTGTCAGCAACACAGCAGTAATTATCAACACAAAGCAGATTATTATTGTAGATCACACAGGGAGAACAAAGGGTAAAATGTTTTAACTGTAGCAGTGTTTGACTATATTCTTCACAGTGAGAAAACCTGAAGTCATTTTCAAGGTCCACCATTTCTTACTTCTTTTCAGTCGGGTCAAGTTTCTAAACTTTCTAAATCTCCGTGTTCCAGCTAATGAAAAGAAAATAGGATTCTACCAAGACTCCTATCTACCTACTCCAGGACTTCTGAGGATCTAATGGGATGAGGCACATGAAAACGCTTCACAGACATATGGTTAAAGTGTAAAATGTTTGCAGCTGGCTATAAAGCAAGTCATGTTCCTGGGCTGAAGAAACTCCAAGGAGGCTAGTCACTAGGGAGAGGAAGCCAGGCATTGTTATGTGACATCATTACCCAGCATCAACAGAGGCCATTTCCGGGCTGGACTCGGCTGGGCTGTGGGCCACATTTTGCGCCACGGGGTCTTGGCAGCATTGGCTGCGATTTGGTAGGGTGTCCCTCCAGGGTGGTGGCAGGGCCTGGACAGGGCACATACGGAAGGCAACACTTGGGAGAAACCGAGTGTTGGTTTGTCGACACCAGGTCCATGGTGCCGTTTATTTTTAAATGGCCAGTGCGCGTCATGGCAGCTCCTTCATTGAGCTTCTGCCCCCTGGTGGTCAGTGCACATCATAGCTACCAGTGAGACGTATGTATATATGTACATGTATATGTATATGTATATATGTGTGTATATATATATGAGCTAGAGGCCCAGTGCATGAAAATTCGTGCACTGGGGGGTAGGTGGGGAAGGGGGGGGGGAGTCCCTCAGCCTGGCCTGCCCCCTCTCACAGTCCGGGAGCCCTCAGGGGATGTGGGGGCCTAAGTCGCAGTCTGGCCTCCCTCTGCAGGAGGCGACCAGGCCGATCAGGGGAAGGCAATGCCCCCATCACCCTGCTGCTGCTGCCACTGCTGGCTGCTGCGGCTGCCGGCCCTCCTCGGCCCTCGCAGCCGCTGCAGCTTTGTCCAGAAGGATGTCCGGAAGACGACTGGTCTATCCGATCTAATTAGCATATTACCCTTTTATTAGTATAAATAATTGTTATCTCAAATTTGGTAGAAGTGAGTCATTAAAATATCTAAAGAAAATTTTAAACTCACCATTTTTCCATTTGTTCCACAACATCTTTATTAGGCTAAAATAAAAATCACCAAAGAGTTTAATTCACCAACTTTGCATGAGGTAAAACTTGTTTAAACATTGAAATAGGATTCTATAAAAATTGTTTTAATTACATTCAAAATTTAGTAAGATGATCCATATTTGAAGACTGCTAATAATTAAATAATTTACAAACACAATACAAAAGAGAAGCAGATACACAAGACAGAAAAACATGAAATATAAAATGGGCTAGTAAAGTGAGTTAGTATATAATTCTTTAATTACTACAAAAGAAAATCTTAAGGATAAGAAGGGAATGTGCCTTAGTTCCTTTTCATCAATTAATTCAGTTCTTCATATATTAAAAAAAAAAAAATCAAAGGTTCTAAGGCCAGGAAGGAGGCTTTGTTCTTTCTTTTTATAAATGGGTTTTTTTTAAACACTTAAGGTATAACATTTATATAGGCAAGTTCAAAACTCCTATGTACAACTCAAGAATTTTTTAACATGTAGATGGTTATATAACTACCCTCCAGACCAATATATAGAACTAGTTATAAATTGCAGAAGCAACATATGAACATATCCTCCTTGTAAATCATTAAAACATGACATGTAGTCCTGGCTAGTGTAACTCAGTTGGCTGAATATCAACCCATGCACCAAAAGGTCATGGCTTCGATTCCTGGTCAAGGCACATACCCAGGTTGAAGGTTCAGTCCCAAGTTGAGGTGCTTGCAGGAGGCAACCAATTGATGTTTTTCTTTCACATTAATGTTTCTCTCTCTCCACCCCCATCCCTTTCTCTCTCTCTCAAATCAATTTTAAAATATACATTTAAAAAAACAAAACATGACAATGTTTTGGGTTCAATCCCTGGTGAGGACACATATGAAAAGCAACGGGTCAATTGCTCATTCAATATTGCACAAAACTGACACAGCTTAGCATCTATCCAACATTTTTACTTTATACACGACTGGTCTAGTCTAATCCAATTTTTTTCCTCCCTGCATGATTTTCAAAACTACATCTTATATAATAATGAATTAGTCTGCAATAAAATACAACTGACCCCTGACATTGGCCTCCCTCCTGTCATCCCCCCATACATACAGAAGTCCTCATGGTCATAATTTATTGTGTATCCAGAAGCAGAGTTTCCCCTCAGTATCCCCAGGCCTTCAGGCAGCTAGACACCCTGACAAAACAGGTTTAGGGTCTTTTTCCTTGAACACTATCTTCCACCCATCCCTACCTGCTTTCTCCTAATTTCTCTAAGTTTCTTAATTTTTTCCCAATGTTATTACAACCATTTTCACAAACATTATTAATTTTTCCAATTTTCATTGCCAAATCCTAAGATTCTGCTTCTTACATATTTCTAAAATTAACCCCCTTTTCTTCTATTCCCTAGATTAGGCTCTCAGCTTTACTCTTCTCAACTATCACATCACCCTAATTCTTCTCCCTGCTTCTAATCCATAAGGATTATTTTGTGAGAAGTACACAAAGAACTTCCAAATGGGAAAAATTCTTCCTACCATCAGAAAGGAGGTAAGAGTTGTCAAACATATATTAAATCCTGTATAATAAAAGCCTAATATGCAAATTGACCAAAAGGCAGAACAAGCCGTCAGCAGGGGGTGGGGCCGGCAAGCGGGGTGGTGCCAGGCTAGCCAAGGCAGGTGCCAGAGGGCAGAGGGAAGGGACGGCGATCAGGGGGCAGAGGGAAGGGATGGCAGCGACTGGCAGTGGTGGAGAAGCGATTGGAGGGAGGGGTAGACTGCTCTCCGGCTGGCACTGTCCCCAGATTGGCCCACAGGTCGCCTCCCGTAGAAGGAGGCCAGATTGTGGCATCCCCCAAGGGCTCCTGGTCTGCAAGAGGGCACAGGCCGGGCTGAGGGACTCCCCCCAACCCCCTACCCCCCGAGTGCATGAATTTTCATGCACTGGGTCTCTAATCAGATCTATAAACTATGAAAAATAAATCATGCAGTAAGTTTACATCTTTTGTCAAGATGATTTTTGCCCATCTTAAGTCTCACATAAAGACTTAACACAAAATTTGTAACTATGCATGGTAATGGATTTTAACCACACTTACAGTTGTAATCTTTTCATAATTTACACAAATATCAAATCACTATGTTATATATAATGTTAGTGTCAATTAAAGCTCCATTTTAAAATGAAAGAAAGAAAAAAGAGAGGGCGGGAGAGAGGAAGGAAGGAAGGGAAGAAGGACGGACGCATGCACGTGCCGGTGTGGCTCAGTTGGTTGGAGTGTCATCCCCATGCACTGACCAAAGGTTTTCAGGTTCAATCCCTGGACAGGGCACATACGGAAGGCAACAGATCAATGTTTCTCTCTCACATCGATGTTTCTCTCTCCCTGTCCTTTCCTCTCTCTAGAATCAATGAAAAGCATGTCCTTGGTGAAGATTGGAAAAAAAGACAATACTATTAAGTCCAAGTTATCTTCACCTTAACCATTCAGTTGTATTTTACTTTTAGTCCTACATACTTCTCCCCTATGTAAATTCAATGTTTGAACACCTTACTGTCACCACACTGATCTATCTAAAATGCTAGACAAAATGCTTATTTATTCTTACAGCACCCTTCAATGGCATACCTATATGCTAAATCAAGTTCCTGATCCTTACACAGCATACAAAGTTCTTCATTATTAGGCCCTACTGACTCTCTACTCCTTACACCTCATACTTTGCAGTTCTCTAATATGCTCTAAATATACCAATTTTACCATATACTGTCATGACATTTAATACTGTATCCACTAGACCTGGAATGGTCCTCTTAGTCATTTGGCAAGTTCATGGCCCTTTTTCAAAATCACATTTAGCTGTCCCCTATTCTCTGCACATTTCACCCTCACCCTCCTTCAAATAGAATTCATTATCTCCTCCTCCTAATCTGTTCAAGAATTTTATTCATCACATTTTTCTGTGTTATGTATCTATCTTCACACTAAACCTGTCTTGAAGACAGGAACCAATTCTCATCCATCTCTGCAGCCTCAGCATATAGCATAGTTTCTAGCATGTACTCAATTAGTAAATAATAAAGTGAATTCCTTTAAGGAGATCACAGTTTAATAAGTACTCTTGGTCAATTGCTCATTCACTATTCAATTGTACAAACTGGCCCAATTAGCATCTATCCAACATTTTTACCTTATACATTATTGATCAAATCTAATCCAATTTTTTCCCTCCCTACCTAATTTTCAAAACTATATCTTATATAATAATGATTTAGTCTGCAGTAAAATACAACCAGGTAGCAGGGCAAGGAGTAAAAATTGCCTATTCCCATCGTTTTTACTTAATAATCTTGATCACTGAATCTTAAAAATCTACTAGAATAAAATAAAAAGTCGTGCTGCTCCTTTGCTAAAAAGTCAGTATGTGCAAAAAAAAAAAAAAAAAAAGGACACGTAAGAACCCTCATCCCCAGAAAGTTTTATTTTATTCTGAATAAACGAGATTTTGTGACTGATTTATTTGCATCATCTATAAATGGAGCTTTCACTTCTTTAGTGTATAAACAGGTTCCCTTACCTGGTGTTTGTTGTCTTTCTGCTTCCTACACCTTAAGAAACAACAACCTGGCACCATTGTTGGTTTCTGTTTCAATAAGGTCAATCTTTTCCTCCAGGATAAAAATCCATGGGGCAAAAGGACTACATTTTGTTAAATAACTGAACTGTTCATCTCTCAACTGTCACTTGGAATTCTGACTGCTGGGTAGGAAGGGGTTAAAGAAAGGTAAAAATGAAAAAACATTATACTAATCTTTATCTCTTCTTTTATTAGCAATAACAAAGAAATGACCAGAAAAAAGTCGAAGAGGTGGTTCTTTGGTCTGCCAAGACGAGATAAGTCAGAACTACAACCAAAAACATAACACCAGTCATATGCTTTCCACAATATTTTAAAATAAAAAAGAGAGTTTTCAGAAGAGAAAAATTCTAAGAATTATTAAAAAGCAAATCTTAAGTTAGTACCATAAAATGAGTTTCCACTCTTATCAAATAATTCTTTTAAATAAATTTTAAAAATGTTACTATGAAATTTTGTTCTGAGGACTACTTCTAAAACTTCATACAACTATTATTCGTTTAAAAATTTCATTTCATGCTGAAAGTTGTTATTTTAACAATACCTAAATGCACACAGAAACTTCACAGTAAAGGCTGACTAAATAAGGTAGAAATTAGAGGATTTTTAAAAATATATTTTTTAATATTTATTAACTTTCACATGTGATAGTTTATATAAGATATTAAAATGGCAGTTTTAGGGCATCATATTACCTTTAAGAAAAAGAAAGCCTAAAGGCTAGTGGTTTCACTCTTGCCTAATGATAGAGAATTACCATTTTTAGTACCGAACAAGAGTCAAAAGAGTTTTAAAAATTCAGGTTTTCTTTTAAACCTAAATACGATTTACCAGCATCTTTAATACTGGAACTCTAGGACAGATTGATAAGTTTCTAGGCATTTGCTTTAATCTCCCATAAAGTTAATTTAGAAAGTTTAAAACTACATATTGAAATATAGTGGGGCCTTGACTTAAGAGTTTAATTCGTTCCGTGATGGAGCTCGTAACTCAAATTACTCGTATGTCAAATCAAAAAGTGAACGAGTGAGACACATGACGCTGGGCTGATGTTGTGGCGTTCACTGTGACGTTCGCTGCGCCAACTAGCGGTGGGGTATCTGAAGCTGGCTCGTAACCCGAATTTTAGCTCGCAACTCAAAGCAAAAAATCGGCCGAGAGACGGCTCGTATCTCGAAAAACTCGTAAGTCAAGGCCCCACTGTAGGTGTTCCAGAATCTCTAATAACCAACTCACAAAAACTACATTCTACTTTTCTGGGTAAGAATTAACACAATCAAAAACCATCTATAAGCCCTGACTGCATGGCTCAGTTGGTTGGAGCATTGTCCTGTACACCAAAAAGTTTCAGGTTCAATTCCTTGTCAGGGAACATACCTAGGAGGAGTGTGTTTAATCCCCAGTCAGGGTGCATATGGGAGGCAACCAACTGATGTTTCTCTCTCTGCCCACCTCCCCTACATGCATACCACCCCATTCTCTCTCTACAGTTAGAAAATGTCCTGGGGTGAGGATAAAAAATTATCTATCATGCCGTAGCCAGTTTGGCTCAGTGGATAGAGCATCGGCCTGCGGACTGAAGGGTCCAGGTTCAATTCCAGTCAAGGGCAAGTACTACCTTGTGGTTGTGGGCACATCCCCGGTGGGGGGTGTGCAGGAGGCAGCTGATCAATGTTTCTCTCTCATCGATGTTTCTAACTCTCTATCCCTCCCCCTTCCTCTCTAAAAAATCAATAAAATATATTTTATAAAAAAAATAAAAAATTATCTATCTATCTATCTATCTATCTATCTATCATTTACTCTAATCCAGGTCATTGATGTTGCATCTCACAACCAGTATTTTATGTAGCACTAAAAATTAAAAATGCTGCCAACTAAAACTGTAACCAGAGACTGTAAGATACAACCAGACTTCAAAGATGGATGATAAATTAAGAGGTAGAAAAAAAACTTACAATTGATGAAATATCATCTCTCTTATAAGCTATACCTCAACAACATGAAATAAGAATAAGATTTAAGATAAGATTTAAATACCACTTTAGGATTAGAGGCATGAAATCATTCCTGCACTAAGTATTATCTGTTCAGAATTTTCTCCTCTATTAACTTTAATTTGCAGGGGTAAAGAATATACAAAGTAATAAAGATTAAGCAAAGCACTTACTAGGTGTACCTGTTAATAATGCGGATATTTTTCAGTAGATGGAGTTACACATATGTTGATATATATTGCGATTTGATATGTATGCTATTTTGTTGTATTGACAGCATGCTTCAAAACTTCATATGTCAAATTTGCTGAAGGTGTTAACATCATAGATATTTTTACGCTTAAAAATTTTCGAATTTCGTGCCAAAAAAAAAAGAGCATTTGCACGAAGTTTTAGTTCATTATTTTGAAGAAAAGTGCTACTGAATACTTCAGGAAGCTTATGGTGAACATGCTCCATCTCAAGATACTTGTGAATGCTGGTTTAAACGCTTTAAAAGTGATTTCGATGTGAAAGACAAAGAACGTCAAGGTCAACTGAAAAAGTTTGAAGAAAGACCAACAATGACAAGCATTATTGGATGAAGATGCGTGTCAAACTCAAAAACAACTTGCAGAAAGATTAAACGTTACTCAGCAAATAATTTCCGATCGTGTACAAGCAATGGAAAAGATTTTAAAGGAAGGAAAATGGGTGCCAAATCAACTGAACAAAAGACGTGGAAAATCGAAAAGTCATCAGTAAAATGTTGCTTCAACGGCATGAACAAAAGTCTCTTTTGTATCAAATTGTGACTGGCAATGAAAAGTGGATTTATTTTGAGAATCCCAAATGCACAAAATCATGGTTGATCCAGGTCAACCATCAACATCAACTGCAAGGCCAAATCGCTTCGAAAGAAGACAATGCTCTGCGTTTGGTGGGATCAGAAAGGTGTGGTGTATTATGAGCTTGTAAAACCAAGTGAAACCGTTAGTACTGATCACTACCGACAACAAATAATCCATTTGAACCACGCTTTGATCGTGAAATGACCAGAATGTGCCAGAAGACACAGCAAAGTAATTTTGCTTCATGATGATGCACCATCACACACTTCAAAACCAGTTAAAGACACGTTAAAAGATCTTGCCTGGGAAGTAGTAACCCACCCGCTGTATTCACCAGACCTTGCTCCTTCAGATTACCACTTGTTCCAATCAATGGCACATGTGCTTTCTGAGCAGCACTTCAAAACATATGAAGAAGTGGAAAACTGGGTCTCTGAATGGTTTGCCTCAAAACAAGTTCTATTGGGACAGTATCCACAAATTACCTGAAATATGGGGAAAATGTGTAATGGACAATACTTTGAATAAAGCACTTTTGATGTTTCTTTTGAAATTATCATGTTTTCTTTGATTACAAAATTCGAATTATTAACCGATACACCTAGTAACTAGTATCAAACTGAAGGGAGGAGAAAAATAAGTGGATTATCCTGTTAGGATATTAGCAAAATACTTCCAAAATACTTCCACAGTACTTGGCACAGCTACTTACACCAATTCAATACCTGCATAAATGTGGATTATAAAATAAAAAAGAAAGTAGGCACCTGCTGAAAGAAGTGCTATCATTTGCAATAACTTACATTTCAGCTTCCAATAAGTGTGTTCTAAAAATTTAACTGTATTAGAAACACATGCCAAGCTTCTATTTTAATATGTCATCTAATATCAAGAGTTTTTAGAATATTTTTTAACACTGAAATTTGAAAAGTTGTGTAGAAGAGTATGAAGGCAACCCTCAGGAACAGACATAAAATGGATGTTGCCTGGGGCTCTAATTTATGGAGCTACTAGAGGCACGGTGCAGGGATTCATGCACCAGGTGGGGTCCCTCGGCCTGGCCTGTGGACATCCCCCGAGGGGTCCCAGATTGCGAGAAGGCGCAGGTCAGGCCAAGGGACCCCAGAGTGCATGATCGGAGCCGGGGAGGAACCGCGAGAGGGCTCCAGGGTGTGTCCGGCCCGTCTCGCCAAGTCTTGATCGGCCAGACCCCAGCAGCAAGCTAACCTACCAGTTGGAGTGTCTGCCCCCTGTTGGTCAGTGCGTGTCATAGCGACTGGTTGAATGAACAGTCGGACACTTAGCATATTAGGCTTTTATTATATAGGATGCTTATTCAGGCTGCTAGAGTTTTGATGGCTTGCTATAAATATAGAAAAAATATGATGGCAGTATGGGGTGGAAATGAGATGGAAAAATAAATATCTAAGGGAAAGATATGGAGGTTTAAAATAACTACTATATGCAAAGCACTAGGCTATACACTATTCATAAACTTACCCATTTAAATCTACCAAGTTTATGATGTAAATAAAATGTGAAAGACTTGGGATGAGAGGCCTCAGAAAGGTTAAGCAATTTGATCAACATCACTGCTTTAAATGCTGGTATTAGGTTTCGAGCCCATACTCTCTTTCTCTCCCTCCCTCTCTCTTTTTTTTCATTGATTTCAGAGAAGAAGAGAGGAAATGAGAGATAGAAACATCAATGATGAGAATCATTGATCAGCTGGCTCCTGCACACCCCCTACTGGGGATCAAGCCAGCAACATGGGCATGTGCCCTGACTGGGAATCAAACCATGACCTCCTGGTTCATAGGTCAACACTTAACCACTGAGCAACACTGGCTGAGCCAAACCCATTCTCCTTTAAGGAACCATGCTGCCTTAGAAAATGTGAAGCTCCAAGTCTGAGGACTTTTATCCTAAGAGCCAAATGCATCAAAATAACTTAAAATGTTCTTTTTATGCATCCTATTACATTTTTCTTTCCTTTGGGGGGGAGGCATGCTTACAAGCATGTTAGCATTAACTTCCTTTCAGGAAGTAAAGTTATATTTTCCTTAGTTTGGATATTTGATAAGCACAAAAACAATAAAAATACAATCAATATCTTTCAAAGTAAATGAACTGGTTACTATTTAAGAAGAAGCAAATCTTGTTATGTACTAGATATTTCTACCTTGTAACTAACTCATGAAAAGCCTTACCTGTTCAGAAACAAGGGTCTGTAGCTTCTGAACTTCTAATTGTAATGCTTTGTTTTGGTCACTTAAAATCTGGAAGAAAGAATCTCAATTTATTGTTTTATTAAGAAAAGGTAACAATGCAATAATTTGAGTAACTTTTTAAAAAAATATCAAACCCATATTATTGCTTTAAGTACTAATAAAGTGGCAGGTGAATTATACACTAATGTACATAAGAATACAAATCTCACACGGCTCCAGTTTCCAGTTTTAATGAATACATTCCAGAGTACAGGAATACAGTACTAGTATAAAGTACATGTACAATAATCTCTAAAACAAATTCTACCGAGCCCCCTATTTCAGTCATGTAGTTTATCCCAAAACAGTGTTAACACTGTGCTTTGAACTGCTTTCATGTGTATTTCAAAAAGTTGAACAGTTTGTGCCAACGGAATCTAGGAAACCCTGCTTTCATAAGGGAGTACTAGTAAATAAAAGCCCCCAAGAAGCAAATCATACTACACAGAGACGCACCCTGGGAATCAGAATGCTTTACAGCACTCAAGCTGGTTGGCCAGACCAAAAACTAGCAGTGCATCAACAACATAGGCAGATAGAACCATCACAAACTACCAACTGAAAACTGTAGAGAAAAGGCAGGAGCAAAACAAATTTCAAGTCTGTTACAAGAAGAAATAAGATAATCTAGGCAAGAAGAATCTGATAAAATTCATTGCTTGTATAAGTCCCCAAATAAACTCTAGAAACACTGTTTCAGAGTCATTACACATAAAAGTAGTATTTCTAGATTCACTTCAACTGAAAACTATTACAAGGTTGTTCAAAAAACAAGCTTAATCACACACCTTAAATTCTTCCATTTTGTTTGAAATTTCACGCTGTAGCTGTTCTTCAAGCAGTCTTATTTTATCATCCTTAACACGAATACTATGAGAAAAAATCAATTAAAACATGTAATATATTCAGAAAGTATACATAAATTATGTGCACAAGTATCAGTTATAAGCAGCTATATTTCCTGTAATTATAGTTGGACATAAATGTACGAATGACTCCATGTACAATACATTAATTACCTTTTATGCATTTTCTCCAGTTCATGTGCAGCAGCAGCCTGTGTTTAGAATGAGATGAGAATTATGTCATTTCTCAGGCAGTACTCTAAATTATTCTTTTACTTATTTTTACATATTAAAAAGTTACATTTTTATATATTTGAAGTAAAATTAAAGCATTATCAATACATTATGCAATCCAATATTTGTACTTCTTATTGATCAACTTTTATCCTAATAAAAAGATATGTCCATTTTTAATTAAATGGTAGAAAGCTAGAACAAACCAGCACATTAAGAGTATTTTAACGGTTCCTCTGATATATCAAAAGTGGTCAATTCTTTGGATCGAACATTAATTTCAACATGAAAATAATTAATATCTAGATGGGTTGTGAGAGGCATTGTAAAATAGAAGAGGCTTTCAACAACATACCATGCAGCCATACCCGAGTAACCATTATATTTATTTGCTATCTACATGAGTAAAATTAGAGCTTGCAATACCAATAAAAATAAGTATAGACAAACTGAAATTCTGAGGTAAATGCTTAAAAAGCAATAAAGATCTACCTGTTCATTTGCCAAGGCCTGTAATTTTTGTACTTCAGCTTTTAGTAAGAAATTCATATTCTGTATATCCTAGAACAAAAAGGAAAAATAGAATTAGAAATACTTAATATAATTGACTTTGAAGCTTGCAAAACACTCTTCTACTTAAGCAAAGGTCTCAAAGCAAAAGTCTCAAATTATAATTTCTTAAATGAGAAAGAAAAACCATCAATTCCTGATGTTTAACATATTTCCAAATTATTGTCAATTATATCATGTGAGAAAAAAACCTTTAAACTTTTCCTCTTAGAGGGGTAAAAAGGATTTTGTAGTTTAGAAAAGAGACACTTTTCAGATCAATTCGAGTATTTTCTTTTCTTTTTTTAAAATATATTTTTATTGATTTCAGAGAGGAAGGGAGAGGGAAAGAGAGATAGAAAAATCAAAAGATGAGAGAAAATCATTGGTCAGCTGCCTCCTGCACATCCCCTACAAGGGATCAAGCCTGCAACCCAGGCATGTGCCCTTGACCAGAATCGAACCTGGGACCCTTCAGTTCACAGGTCGACGCTCTATCCACTGAGCCAAACTGACTAGGGCTAGAGCAGTGGTCGGCAAACTCATTAGTCAACAGAGCCAAATATAACCAGTACGACGACTGAAATTTCTTTTCAGAGCCAAATTTTTTAAACTTAAACTATATAGGTAGGTACATTGTTATTAACTTAATTAGGGTACTCCTAAGGCTTAGGAAGAGCCACACTCAAGGGGCCAAAGAGCCGCATGTGGCTCGCGAGCCGCAGTTTGCCAACCACGGGGCTAGAGTATTTTCTTCTTCATAAACACATATACTGATCACAAGATCAGGGTAACGCAATGACTGTAAAATACTGCAGCCATTTATAATAATTACTGTACCTTAAGTTCCTCCTCTTTACTTGTTAAATGATCATGTTCATTTGCTAAAGAATCTTCAGTCTGTTTTATCTGCTTATCCTTTTCTGCAATCCTTTAACGGGAAATACATTTGCACATTCAATAAATATTCAGAAGTCAAACCACAAATCAAAGCAGTTTCTCACATAAACTGTACCTTCCATTTCTGTAGTCCCCCTTTCAGTTTAGGAATAGCTGTCATACGCATTACTACAAATCCTTAAAATACCTACCCCTATTTTAAATCTTGAAGTGAAATAAGTAACTTTTTTAAGCTCACAACCCTGGCAATGTCAAAACCTGAGTTTAGGACTTCTGAACTCAATTACACAATACACAAAAACACAGAACTTTGTTTTGGCCACCACCGTATAGTTAGATACAGAATACCTGCAACTACTTATTAGACACAAAAACTAACTTCCTCTGATCTCAAATCATAATTATCTCTCCCACATAACTGCTCAAGCCCAAATGAAAAAAATTCTCCAATTCTTTTTATGATGAAGACAAAACACAGAACATTTAACTTTTCAGGAGCCAAATCATTGAGAGGGATGGGGGCAGGCGAGAGGATGAGAGTTGCTCCAAATTTAGGTGCATTTTCTGAACAAGTTAGAATATAAATTTAATCATAAGTACTGAATCCAGCAGGTAATCAGTTAATGGTGACTAAGCAATTGTAAGAAAAATGTAGACAGGAAGGCTTACACTTTATGTAATTCTTCTGCTAGAACTGAAGCAGAGGTCTAAGAAAGAAAAACAGTGTCAACATAAAAGCATTTAGGACAAAGTTTAAAAGTTTTACAATAATCATTAAAAATCAAAAGAAATTAAAGTATATAAAATTATTAAGGCATCAGCTGGCCCATAGCAAGGGTTCATTACATAGTAGCTATTATTTTTAAGGCAAATTTGATCACCAACATTCAACAAAGAAACAAAACATCAGGAAAATAGCATGAAGTTCATTTTTCATCCCTGTACTTCTTTTCCTTTGTAACTATTTCCAATAATGAAATGATAATAGTTCATGATTAAGGTAAGAATTACTTTTTGGTAATACCTATGCTGATCTTTACTTTTTAAAAGGTATTTATAGCATCCTCTAAGTATTTAATTCCTGATAAATTTCTAGAGCTCTCTTTCAGCTAATAACTTGGATTTTAATCCAATTTGAATTGATAATTTATATATACATACACCTCCATAAACACACAAGGATCCTTCCCTATATTAAATAATTCTTCCTAATTAATTTTAGACTACAGTTTCTACAAAGAAAGCAAATAGGGGGTGAGGGTGGGGGAAAATGTTTGCTATCTCAAAGTTTTAGGACTTTAAATTTGCCTGAAACTTTAAAAACAAGTTTTTAATGTTAAAACTACTTTTTATATAGAAAGGTGATTTCTATTCCAAACTACTCATTTTTCTACAATTTTTAGAATTTTAAAGTTGTAGAATTAAAATTCACAATATGTATATAATGGAAACAAGTTAAGTACTAGAAGTTTTTTCTTTTTTGTCACTGTTGTATTATTTATATTCCAAAGACTGTATCTACCTATCTACCATAATAAAAAAATATATCCTTTTTTTAATTAAATGGTAGAAGACTAAACCAAATCAGCACATTAAGAGTATTTTAACTGCTCCTCTGATATCTCAAAAATAATCAATTCTTTGGATCGAACATTAATTTCAACAAGAAATAGTTAATACCTAGATGGGTTACATTAAAATGCTGCAAAAGAAAAATAGGTATTGTAATACCACTTGCAAAACTTTGGAATGTTTCTCCACTCACTAAACTGAAATATAAATCTTAAAATGACCCTTTTGCATATATAATCTGAGAGTTATGATCAGCATACTGCTACCACCTGAGGGAATATAAAATTTTCCTTTATGGCTAGTCAATAGTAGAGAAGACTTCTAATAGACAAATTACTATTCTTGACACCATTTGGCCAATTCCTCCTGTTTTGTGACAGAACTGTGGACATTTTTTTCTTCCTATGGCAAAAACTCTATAACCCACCTTTCAACTAGCTGAATTTGAATTTCTTATTGTTTCTTATTATGATTATCAGAGAGTTTAGCACTCAGGATCATCAATGCTGATTCAATGACTAGTCTCCCAAAGACTAATCCAGTGCTCAGCACTCAACAGGCACTCAGGAGATTAGTTACACAGCTAGGAAGCTATTAGTAATGATAAACAATAAGAAAGCACCATTACCTGGGCTGCTATCTGGGAGTGGAATTGTTGAATTTGAGCTTTCAAAGCCTCATTCTGCTCCAAAATATCCTTTCATAAATAGCAACCAAAAAGAAGAAAGGGAAAAGTATGTTGTTACTAAATATACCAATGCATATGAACAAAATGAGTTACAGGTACATGTGTTTATCTTTAGAAAGGCATTCTTTGATTCCAAAAGACGTCATTTTACAACAATAATGTTAGGCATTCTTCTAAGAAAGTTAATTTACAAGGTAGAAATTAAGAATATGTTGTGTTGTTCCTAATCTAATACAAAAAGCCTAAGACTGTGGGTGAGGACATCTTTAAGTATATATTCAAAAACCCCATACTGTGACAAATGCTCAAAGATTAAGTTTTAATTATTCATCACCACTCCAGAATTAGGACAAGGCAGACTATCCTCCCTCTTCTATTCAGATACATCCAATTCCTGCCCACGTTTATTTTTTAAAAGAGAGAAAACTAGATACCTGAACTTGCATTTGCAGAGACTCTTCTTTATTCACCCTTTTTTGCTCCAATTCCATTAACTGCATTAGTCTTTGCTCCAATTGCTGTTTTGATACCAAGGTATCTGTAAGCTTACTATGCAGACTCTGTACTTCATTTTCTTTGGCCACAAATTTACTCTGTAAATCTGTAACAAAGCATTGTATTTTACAAAGGTCTCTTCCTTTCCTGGTTACTGATACTCATCTTTAGTGTAGACATGATCTCCTCTGGAAAACCCTCCTTGAATGTCTCCTCTGCTCCCTCCTTCCTGCCTGCATATGAACAGCCTATGTGCTTACTTTTAATCACAGTACCTGCCACACCATACTAATTCGTCTTCTCACCCAGCTTTTTGAAATCAGAGATTACCTTTTCTGAATCCAGAGCTATGACCAATGCTTGGCACACAGCACGTACATATTCAATAAATGTGTTAACAGTACATGATGTTTAAAACTGCTATATCATTTCTTTTTTTTATTCATTTTTTTTTTTTTTTTAGAGAGAGAGAAACATCACCAGGGAAGCAAAACATCGATCAGCTTCCTCCTGCGTAGAGAGAGAGAAACATCGCCAGGGAAGCAAAACATCGATCAGCTTCCTCCTGCGTGCCCTCTACTGGGGATTGAGCCCACAACCCTGGCATGTACCCTGACCTGACCCAGAATTGAACTGGCGACCTTTCTGTGCATGAGACAACGCCCAACTGAGCCACACTGGCCAGGGCTATACCATTTCTTGATTTCCAATGACCTCTTAGTAAGTACTTTAGTAAGTTATTTAGTGAATTTCTTGTAAATTCCCTGTTCTCTCCTACCTGGAAAGCAGAGAAAGATGCTGAAAGCTGACAAATGTCCTGGTGTAAGATGAAGTAAAAATTTTCTGTTTGCTTCTCTTCTAATAACCCCAACACAGAAGAGAGAGAGAGAGAGAAAGAGAGAGAGAGAGAGAGAGAGAGAGAGAGAGAGAGAGAGAGAAACTATCCTTAATGCAATCATAAGTAAATGTAACTCCAAAAATCACAAGAAATTAAGACAAAATGAATGGTGAGATGATCACTAACTTGGAGGAAAGGGAAAGGATTCTAAAAACCTAGAAAGGTTCAGGAAATCACAATACCAGGCATTATGAGAGCTGCTTCCTGGCCCCATAACACAATCAAGTCCAAAACAGGGAGAATAGAGATGGAAATAGAGGGAAGAAGAAGGAATGTGTATATGTGTGCATTAGATATGTTTTAAGAAAGGTTAGATGTTTCTTCCATAAGAAGATACTAATATCAGAATGGAACACAATTCATAAAAGAGCTCCTGAAAATTAAAGACATAATTATAATGTCCAGGTTTAGAACTCAGAAGAGCATAATATTTCTTATCAGCAACAGAAGTTAAATCTGTGGGAAAATTATTTCCAACCCAGAACTCTACATCTAGTCAAACTATAAAACAAGCATGAAAGTAGAAAGAATAAAAACATTTTCAGATATACAAACATATGCATTTCAAGGCTTATTCTTGTGAAGCTACTAAAACATTTGCTATTAAATAAGAGAGGAAAGCAAGAAAGATGGCAGTGACACAAGATCCAAAAAACAGGATAAAGAGACAAAACTAAGTCTCAGGAAGATAGCTATGGAGCAAACCTAGAAAGTAAGGTACTCAAACAGGAAGACTAAGTACTCCAGACAGATGGTTCCAAGAAAAACTAATAGGGTCTCCACTATCTAACATGTTGAGAGGCTAGGGGAGGGGAAAATGTTAAAGGGAGTTTAACCACAGGAAAAAATTTAAATGGTAAAAGATCAAGCAAGTTAAAAACATAAAGCAATAATTAGCTCCAGAAAATTAAAACACTGTTCAAGAAAAGAATTACAGTTTTAATATTTTTCTTGGCTCAGCACCGAGTACAGAGTCATAATGATGCAAACAATGAATATTGACATGATCAAAAAGTATACATAACCTTATCAGGAGGATGAGGGAAAGGTGAGAGAAGTGGTGTGAGAGTATTAAGCACTCATTTTCTGTGACAGAAAGTTAACTGATGCCTATCAAGAGACAGCAGTGTAAATATAAATAATATGCTTAATTAGAGATATGATACAATTGCAACCAAAGAATAAAATAGCTAGGAATAAACTTAACAAAGGATGTGAAGGACCTATATACTGAAAACTACAAAGCATTATTAAAAGAGATTGAAACACACACAATGAAATGGAAAGATATTCCCTGATCATGGATTAGAACAATCAACATAGTGAAAATGGCTATAGTATTACCCAAAACAATATACAGATTTAATCAATCCTCATCAAAATCCCAATGTCACCCTGGCAGATGTGGTCAGTGGTTAGAGTGTCGGACCCACACACCAAAGGATTGCAGGTTTGATTCCCAGTCAAGGGTTCCCTCACCACTCCCAGTAGGGGCAGGTATGGGAAGGAACCAGTGGATTTGTCTCTCTCACATTCATATTTCTCTTTCTCTTTCTCTCTCTCTCTCTCTCTCTCTCTCTCTCTCTCTCTCTCTCTCTCTCTCTCTCTCTCTCTCTCTCTCTCTCTCTCTCTCTCTCTCTCTCTCTCTCTCTCTCTCCCCCCCACTCTCTCTGAAAAAGTAATAAAAAAAATCCTCAAGTGAAGATTAATAATAAGTAAATAAATCACAATAGCGTGTGTGTTTTTTTAAGAAATAGAACAAAAAATATCACAAGATTTGTACGGAACCACTAAAGTTCCAGAATAGCCAAAGCAATCCTGAGAAAAAGAAAGAAGCTGGAGGTATCACATTATCTGACTTCACATTATTCTACAGGACTACAATAATCAATACAGCATGGTATTGGCAGAAGAACAGACACACCGACCAATGGAATAGAATTGAGAGCCCAGAAATAAAACCACAGGTATATGGGCAAATAATGTTTAACAAAGGAGCCAAAAACACACAATGGAGAAAAGAAAACCTCATCAATAAATGGTGCTGGGAAAATGGAAAGACACATGCAAAAGGTGAAATTAGGTTAATTTATCCCCATGTACATGAGTTAATTCAAAATGGATCAAAAACCTAAATATAAGATCTGAAACAATAAATTACACAGGTAGCAAACTTATGGACCTTGGTCATAGAGAACATTTTATGAATTTGACCCCAAAGGCAAGGGAAGTAAAGGCAAAAATAAATAAATGGGACTATAACAAACTAAAAAGCTTCTTCACAGCAAAAGAAACTAACTATTAAAAAAAAAAAAAGGCAACCAACCAACTGGGAAATGTTTTTTTGTAAGCAACAGCTCAGACAAGGGATTAATATCCAAAATATATAAAGCACTCATACAGCCCAGCCGGTGTGGCTCAGTGGTTGAGTATTAACCCATGAACCAAAAGTTCATTGATTCAATTCCTGGTCAGGGCACATGCCTAGGTAGTAGCTTAATCCCCAGAAGGGGCGCTGCAGGAGACAGCCAATCAATTATTTTTTCTCATCACTGATAATGATAGAGGGACTTATAATGTGATAGAGCACCTGAATTAATCTGAAAAATAATCATATTATTTTAAATTTTAAAACACATATACTTATGTGAATAGGGGGTTAATTTCTTATATGTGAATAGGGGGTTAAGTTTTTCTTAAAGTCACTTTTTTCAAGGCCTGTGCGAAGCGATTGAGGAGGTGACTTGGCTGTGAATCCAGCAAGCAGAACCGATAAGCAGGGTCAAACCAACCCACCAGGACTCAAAACATCATCTCATCACCTGATGACTAAAGACAATAGCTGACGTCTGCAGACCTCCAGGGCTGCACGTATCTGCATTCCATTCCCAGCCTCATCCTAGCCCATGCCCCTTTATAATCCTGTCCCCTGCACCTTGCTGTAAGACAGGAATTGAATGCTTGTAGGCATGCTGTCTTCTTGGTTGGCTAGCCTTCTCAATAAACGCCTTATATGATTCAACCCGGCCTTCGTTATTGGACACAGCCAGAGTCCACCCAAGAGTTTCCCAGTAACAGTATTTTTATCTCTCTCTCTCCCTCTCCCTTCCTCTCTGAAATCAATTTTTAAAAATTGTTTTAATAAGCAGAGGACCTGAACAGACACCTCTCCCAAAAAGACATACAAACAACTATCAGGTATATGAAAAGATGTTCAACTTCACTAGCTATTAGGGAAATGTAAATCAAAACTACAATGAGATACCACCTGTTAGAAAGGCTATTATCAACAAGACTAGAGGCCCGGTGCATGAATTCATGCACAGGTGGGGTCTGGCCGGCCCACCAGGATGGGGGCCGATTAGGCCAGGCCAGCAGGGGGGAGGGGCTATGGGAGGTTGGGGAGGGCCGATCGGGGCCCTGATCGGGCCGGTTGGCCACCACAGTGCACGTCATAGCAACCAGTCATTCCGGTCATTTCGTCATTCCGGTTGCTTGGCTTTTAAATATACAGATGGCTTTTATATATACAGATAGGTAATAACAAGTGTTGAAGAGGTTGTAAAGAAAAAGGAACCCCCACCACTGCTGGTGGGACAATAAATTGGTACAACCACTATGGAAAACAGTATGGGGGTTCCTCAAAAAACTCTTCTGAGTATCAACCCGAACAACTCAAAAACATTTATTCACAAAGATATATGTATCCCTATGTTCACTGCAGCATTATTCACAGTGGCCAAGACATGAGACAACCAAAGTGTCCTTCGATAGAGAATTAGACAAAGAAGATATGGCACATACTAAGGAATACTACTTACCCATAAGAAAAGATGAAATACTGGCATTTGCGACATGGAATGACCTTGAGAATATTATGCTAAGCAAAATGAGTTAGTCAGAAAAAGCTAAGAACCATATGATTTCACTCATATGTAGGACATAAAACTGAAACTCAGAGACACAGACAACTGGTGGTTTCCAGAGGGAAGGGGGTGAGGGGTAGTAAGGGGTAAAGGGGGCCAAATGTATGGTGATGGAAGATGATTTGACTTTGGGTGGTGGGCACACATTGTAATATACATATCATCTTATCATAGTAATGTATATTTAAAACCTATACGACCCTATTAACTAATGTCACCCCAATAAATTTAATTTTTAAAAAAAGCAGTTACTTTCCATTAAAAGATCACTTATATTAACATTAAAAAAGTTATGACAGAAAACACTAAAAGCAAAAGTAACTGCTTCGGATCAGAGTACAGTTTTATTATTTATAGTTACACTAGTGGCCCAGTGCACAAAATTCATGCACGAAGGGGGATTCCCTCAGCCCAGCCTGCACCCTCTCCAATCGGGGACCCCTTGGGGGATGTCTGACTGCCGGTTTAGGCCCAATCTCTGTGGACCACTGGCTCCTAACCGCTCACCTGCCTGCCTGTCTGATTGCCCCTAACTGCCTCTGCCTGCCAGTCTGATCGCCCCTAACTGCCCTCCCCTCCGGCCTGGTCGCCCCTAACTGCCCTCCCCTGTTGGCCAGATCACCCCTAACTGCCTCTGCCTCAGCCCCTGCCACTGTGGCTTTGTCCAAAAGGATGTCTGGATGGATGTCCGGTCTAATTAGCACATTACCCATTTATTAGTATAGACTAGAGGCCCAGTGCACAAAATTTTGTGCACTTGGGGGGGGGGGTCCCTCAGCCCGGCCTGTGCCCTCCCGCA
>NW_005370635.1:876675-878077 GCF_000412655.1 Myotis brandtii
TCCCTCAGCCCAACCTGCACCCTCTCCAATCCAGGAGCCCTCAGGGGATGTCCTACTGACGGTTTAAGCCCGCTCCCCGTCATTTTCTGCTGTCTACGGGGCCTGCTTGGCCGCTCCCGGGTCGCCACAGCAACAGCCAAGCAGGCCTTGCTCTCAGCAGCCGTCCCCCCCCCCCCCCCCCCACCCCGCAGGACTCTAGTGGGGCTGAGGACTGGATGCCGCCATCTTTGTATCAGAGTGATGGTTAATTTGCATATTACTTTTTTATTAGCTACGATAGTTTATAGTTATATATAGTTTTGATCTTGTTTGGTTTTTTTAATATATTTTTATTGATTCCAGAGAGGAAGGCACAGGGATAGAAACATCAATGATTAGAGAGAATCACTGATCAGCTGCCTCCTGCATGCCCTCAAGCCACAAACTGGGCATGCGCCCTGACCAGGAATCAAAAGGTGACTTCCTGGTTCATAGGTCGACACTCAACCACTGAGCCATGCCAGCTGGGCAGTTATATAAGTTTATAGTTACAATTCTTTTGGCAAGATTCACATGTGCTTTGTTGATTAAATATAAATATTAATTTTAAGAATAAGCTAATGTATCTTAACATAAATATAAACTTTACATATAAAGAAATAGGGCTTTAATATCTTGGGTATATTTATATATTGAACCAAAGGGAAATACTTGGGGAGAAAAAAAAAATCACAAGAAACCAAAGGTGTAAAGATCCAAATTATAAAATTATATTTTATTAGCTCACTGCCTCTTTCAAAGGAGAAAATGAGTAGTGGAGACATAAGTAACACACCAGCTTCATTATCTCCCATATCTAATCTAATAATAGACAAACATGGTAATTGACCTTGCCTTCACTACGCTTCCCATTGGCTAATCAGGGCGATATATAAATTAACTGCCAACTAAGATGGCGGTTAACCGCCAACAAAGATGGCAGCTAATTTGCATACTGCAGGCAGGGTAGGACAGCGCAAGCCGCCATCCAGGCCCCCGTGAACCATCGGGGCGGGCGGGGGCTGGGGCTAAGGCAAGTGGTGCTGATCACTACACCGGAGCCCTCCCCCGCCCACCGGAGACACAGGGCCCACTCCCCTGTGCGATCCACAGGCGGGTGGGGGCTGGGGCCAAGGCAAGTGGTGGTGATCGCTTCGCCCACCTACGAGAGACACTGGGGCCCACTCCCATGTGTGATCGGCGGGCGGGCGGGGGCTGGGGCCAAGGCAAGCGGTGCCGATCACTTTAACCACCTACCAGAGACAGGGGGCCCATTCCTGTGTGCGACCTGGGGGTGGGCAGGGGATCAGCAGCATTGCTTGCCTTAGCATGAGCCCCGCCCGCCCGCCAGGAGCCATCCAGCCCAGGGCCAGGAAGGCAGGAG
>NW_005370635.1:878751-911962 GCF_000412655.1 Myotis brandtii
GAGAGGGGAAAGGCCGGGAGGCATGAATTGCCAGCACTTTAGCCACTTGAAAACAGCTCTACTTGGAATGTGAGGCGGTTATATGTTCAGCTGAGAAGTGAGGGGGCTGAACTCCACCGTCGCTGGGCTCCTGTCAGTCCGAGGCCCAAGCATCCACCACGACAAGGAAACAACAGAGCGAGGGGCCCGGAGGGAGGGAGGACAATTGAAGAAAACCGTATCTAGACTTTCCCCAGCCCTCTCCTCCTTTCTGCTGCCTACAAGAGCCCCAGGCCCGGCCACAGTTCTGTCTCCACCTTTTAGTCCCCTATTCTCCAACCACAGAGGAAAGAAATAAGGAAGGAGTCTGTGCTGCCTTCAGAAAGTATCTATATACCTGATCGGCCAGTTGCCTTCCACAGAGGGAGGCCAGACTGAGGCTTAGGCCCGCTCCCCACAGGGACATCAGTAAGATATCCTGTGAGGGCTCCCAGACTGTTAGAGGGGGCAGGCTGGGCTGAGGGATGCCCCCCGAATGCACCAATTTTTGTGCACCGGGCCTCTAGTATATTTATAAAATTAAGAATAAGTGGTGAAAGTTAGTATTTAAGGAGTAGGAAGGTTTAGGTCAACTACTTGGAATAATAACGCTCTTGTTTTTCTCTTCACAATATAGGAAGTGAGTCCCTGAGAAACAAAAAAATCAAATGAAGATTTGATCAAAGAACCAAAAGGAATAAATAACTACAGAAAGGAAACATACAGCAAGGGTCCCATTACCCTATTATGGACTATAATTTTTTTGCAACTTAATGCTTTAAACAAGGCTATTAGACTGCTTTTAAAAATCCCCACCTGAGGGCATGCTAATTGACTTAGAGAGGGGAGAGGGGGAAAGAGACAGACAGACAGATGGACAGACAGACATCAATGTGAGAAACATCTGTCTGTTTTCTTCCCATACCAGTCCTGACCAGGTATTGAACCCGAAACCTTTTGGTGTAAGGACTATACTCCAAACAGCTGAGCCCCACCAGCCAGGGCTAGAGTGCTTATTTGTAAAACCCTAAGAAATATTAAAGAAATAAAGGTGCTTTAAAAGTTTAAAAGCTATTTTTATTGAGCTATAATCAAAATGCCAAATTACATACTGTCTCTACAATATGGAAAGGGGAGAAAATTTTACCCAGAATTATATACTAAATTTACATGACTACCTCTTCCCCTTACCTTGCTGTGCTGCCTCATGCTCTGCTGTTCTCTTCCTGATATAACTTTGGACTTCTTCCCGCCTTCTCTCAGCTTCTTGTAATTGAACCTGGAGAATGGATAAATCAGCACAAAGACAGGATTGCATTTATTTTTAAGTATCCTCTACCTTTACTGTTGTATCATAAAACTGCTTATTCCAACAACTAGTCTCCTACATTTTAATAAGATAGGCAGATATGTCTAGCCTGATAATCTGCATAGATATTATCAGCCACAGCCATCCTACCACCCCCCCACCACCCCCACCACCTGAATACAGAATTTAAAGATTGGAAATTGTTTCGAAACAATATTTATGCTGGTGGATCATTATAGCTAATATGTATATATCTGATCCTCTTAGCTATAATCTGTTTTCCATTAATCTACCGTGAGCTGATAGGCTTTTAAAAGACAAAATTCTATCTTTAGTGCTAAATTTCAGTAGGTACCTATAATTTGTAATTTGAGGTATAGCACAACTCTTTAATCTTCAGTGTCATTATCTACTTATCCATAGCCAGAGAACAAACTTCCATATTTGTAACTGCCAGCAATAAACACACCAGCAAGACAAATCTATATATATATATAAAAAGCCAGTGTCCATGATGACTAGGACGACCAGAAAGACCAGTCACCTTGAGGTGGCATTGACCACCTCTCGGTCCCTCCCACCCTGCCCACGAGCAGGGCGGGGCGGGACTGGGGACTGGCTAGCAGGCTGAACGGCTGACCTCTTGGTCCCTGCCCCGGCCCGCAGGCTCTGATGGATTAGTGATGGTGATCCATCGGGCATGTGATCTTGATGAGACTAAAGACAATAGCTGCCCTAACCGGTTTGGCTCAGTGGATAGAGCGTCAGCCTTCGGACTCAAGGGTCCCAGGTTCGATTCCAGTCAAGGGCATGTACCTTGGTTGCGGGCACATCCCCAGTAGGGGGTGTGCAGGAGGCAGCTGATCGATGTTTCTCTCTCATCGATGTTTCTAACTCTCTATCCCTCTCTCTTCCTCTCTGTAAAAAATCAATAAAATATATTAAAAAAAAAAAAAGATAATAGCTGACAATTTCCCTCCCTGGGGAAATCGGGGTGGGTGGCGGGAGGACCAGGCTGGCTGTCAGGCCATTGGGATCACCAGTTCATCCCTGGCTGCTCGGGGGCTCAGGCCTGTGGAAAAGCAGGCACCAGGGACTTCACCTCCATGAGTGTGCACCAGGCCAGCCGCTGATGGAACGTGCTGCCTGCTCGGGGCCGCTCATGCCAGGGCATGTAGGTCGCAGACACACGCCAGGGCAGTTAGGTCGCGGGCACGTCCTGCAGCTTCCATCAGTGCCTCAAGCCCCAGCAGCGCCCACATGAGCAGTCCCAAGCGGGCAGCACGTTCCATCAGCAGCCAGCCCAGTGCACGCGCATAGAGGTGAAGTCACTGGCGCCCGCTTTCCCACAGGCCTGAGCCCCCGAGTAGCTGGGGATGTGCTGGTGATCCCAACAGCCTGACAGCCCAGCGGCGGAGGCAGCATTTGGCCTGGGGACTGGCGAATGGGCAGAAGATGGCCCAGATCGCAGGAGGCTAGGCCTAGGGACCCTACCCGCACAATTTTGTGCGCTGTGCCTCTAGTATTAAATAAAAGAAAGGACAATTATATCAATCTCCCAAAGGGATCCATGAAAACTAAGAAGACAAAAATTACACTATTTTCTACATTCAATTATTCCCAAAGCCCTTTTAATCCTGACTACTCTGAAACTAATACCAAGATATGGCTGTATCAAATACCTAAGAAACTACTACATTTAACTTCTATACAAATTCAACTACACACTCAACAAATCCTCTCCCCAGTAAAAGGAGGAAAAGACAATTCTACCCACCATTCTGCTCAATATGCATATGCTATAATGTTCAAGAGAACATATCTACTCCTCCCTCAGACAGCCTCAGCAAACACATGCATCTCTTCTCAATATGAACATTTCAACTTACCAAGTGGCTAAAGATAAATTCTAGTGTATAAGGAAACAGTGTGTACTTTTTGCGTACTATGGCTCAAGCAAAAGCTATTGGAGCATTACTAGGTCTGGTACTCAGACAAGGGAAAATAATCTATTCTAATGCTGGAAGGAAAATAAACTTTGCTTGAGCTTACTAAGAAATCCAAGTTATGTATACGTGATGTTGAAGGTAATTTTAACTACATGATTTTTTACTTACACAGGTACAACCTAACCTCCACATATAAGATGAAATTCCTTCAACTGGTTATACCTATCAATCAGCTCATTTCATTTTTCATATCTTCAGTCTTTAACTTCAAACTTAAGCCAATATTCAATTCTTACATAAGTGCATACACGTGTATACAGGCAGAGTACTACAGGTCCCATTAAGCCTCAAACTACATATCTCAACCCTTTATATACATTTAGGACACGTGTACATTATTGAATGTGTACATTATTTATGAAATGATAAATATGGGTGGAAATATATCACCTTCAGCTGAGTAACTGCTTGCTCAGCATTCTTCTTTTGGACTTCCTCTTGCTGCAACTTTCCTGTTTTCTCAGTCAGCTCATTCACCAATCTAGCATATTCCTGGCGCAGTTTATTTAGTTCAGCAGACTGCCTGAAAACAGTAACTGGATTAGGAACCTTCCATTATTATTGACCCATATAAAGAATAAGCAAAACATATTGAGTGTAACCTCTGAATCATTCTGATGACAATTACACAAATTCTAAAATCACTATAATATAATCAAGTAAGTAAATGACCACACTCAATAAGCACAATCAACAGTGTCACCCTCAAACTGATATTCTGAAAAATGTATTAAAATCAAACAGGATTTAGTCTGTGTAAGGATGCTTACTAGTCTTCTCTAATGCACTGCTTCTCAAAGTCTCAGAGCCAACTACATAACTATCAGTGGAATGTGTCTTAATATGTACACTCTTGGGCTCCATCTCAGAGCACCGAATGCGAATCTTTTAGGGATCGGACTCAAGAATATGCTTTTTTAAATAACATACCAAGATGCTCTTCAGAATAATGAAATTCGATGACTACTGTTAAGGGGGATAGATGGTTTAAAACTTGTAAATTCAGTCTCATAAATTTGTATACTATTCCACAGGAGGTAAAGTATTTATCATGTAGTTTAGCTGAAGAGGTTCTTCACAGAGCAAGAGAATTGTTTTTTAAAATTAACTGATTTTATAAACAAATATAAAAAAACAAAAGTCTAACCAATCACTATCAAACATCATTTTGATGATTCAAGAAAAGACTCTGCCATTCAATTAAAAATAAAGCATTTGGAAACATACTTGTTTTCTAGTTGGTTTGTAGTGTTGCTGACAGCATCTCTCAGTATGCCATTTTCCTGCTTCAAGTGAGCTATCTCTGCTTCCATCTGCTCACGAACTTGCTGGAACTAAAATTATTTTACCAAAAAAAAAATTATTTTACAAACATAAGATTTAGAAAACAATAACTGCCAAAGCTAACTTTTTTTTTTTTAACCCTCACCTGAGGATATTTTTCCATTGATTTTTAGAAAGAGTGGAAGAGAGAGGGAAAGACAGAGAGAAACATCAATGTGAGAGAAACACATCAATTGGTTGCCTCCTGTATGAGCCCCGACCAGGGCCCAGACCAGAGAGAAGCCTGCAATTAAGGTACATGCCCTTGACCAGAATCGAACTCAAGACCCTTTGATTCGCAGACTGACACTCTATCCACTGAGCCAAACCGGCCAGGGCTGCCAGAGCTAACTTTTAAAAGATACTTTATTGTGATCTACACTAATAAAAGACAAAGATGCTAATTGACCGTACCTTTGCTATGCCCACCAGCCAATCAGAGCGACTATATGCAAATTAACCCAACCAAGATGGCGGTTAATTTGCATATACTGGCTGGGAGTGAAGACTGAAGACAATGTGGAAGCGAAGGCGGGTTTCGCTCCCTTCTCTGCTTCACTACAGCCGCAAGAAGCCCTATTCTTACAGGAATCTTCCTGCAATGGGCCTCTAGTGAGAACATAAAAGGCATCAAGAATAAAGTTTGCACCATCCTTAAATATAAACAAACTAGAGGCCCAATGCACGAAATTCATGCGGCCCTTACAGCCCCTCACAGCCTCAGCTGGCCCTTGCAGCCCTGGCTTTATCCAAAAGGTTGTCCGGACGGTCGTTCTGCTGTTCGGTCTAATTAGCATATTAGCTCTTTATTATATAGAATTTAAAAGATGAAATACATTTTGATAGTGATGAATGCAAAGCAAATATCAGCTGTCACAGAAATCCAAGAATGCAAGTAGCTCTAGCCAGTTTGGCTCAGTGGATAGTGTGTTGGCCTACAGACTGAAGGTTCCTGGGTTCGAGTCTCATCAAGATCACATGCCCGGATTGTGCGCTCGATCCCCAGTATGGGGCATGCAGGAGGCAGCTGATCAATGATCCTCTCTCATCATTGATGTTTCTCTCTCTCTCTCTCTCACTCTTCCTTCCTCTCTGAAATCAATAAAAATACAATTTTTAAAAAAGAATGCAAATAGCCCTAGCCAATTTGGCTCAGTGGATAGAGTGTTGGCCTGTGGACTGAAGAGTCCCGGGTTCGATTCCAGTCAAGAGCACATGCCGCCTGGGTTGGCTCCGTCTCCAGTAGGGGGCATGTAAGAGGCAGCCAAACAGTGATTCTCTCTCATCATTGATGTTTCTATCTCTCTCTCCTCCTCTACCTTCCTCTCTGAAATCAATTAAAAAATATTTTTTAAAAAAAAGAATGCAAGTAGATGCTAGCTGCTATCATATTTGAAATGCAAAATACATTGAGATGCTGTTTCAGAACTAAAAATGATTTAGAATCTTTTTCCTACCCCAGACTCATACAGAATTAAGCCTGTCTTAATCCTATGTCAATTTTATGTACACAATATTTTTTTAAAATTTTAGTAATCAAGTTTTAAAGTTGAAAATATGTTCAATACATTTATATTAAATTGCAAACTGAGCCATAACCAAATATATGGCAAATTCATTACACAAAAATCTATTTGCTAAAATATTCTGGCCTCTAATTTTTTATTTCAGAATTATAGAATCAAAAGATAAAGAACACTGACTCTTATATCTCCATAAGGACATATCTTACTTCAATATGCAAAATAATCTTGATAATTTTTAATAAATCTATTTAATTAAGAGAAATTAAAATGTATGTTTCTATTTTTCAGAGAATTTATCATATGGGATCTATATATCATGGCCTCTATAAGCAATCAAAAAAAAAAATAAAGATGAACCACTTCAACACCTTTCATCCTCAATAAAAGATGATGCTTTAAGTACCTAGCTAATTTTCAAATCAACATTAAGTAGCAATTAAGAAGAAGAAAATATCACCTGAGGCTGGAAAAATCAGTTCTTCCATAATCTGACTTATGGGAAAGAATATTTCAAATGGCTGGAGGATGGGAAGATGGAGGATTGGACCAAATGAAAGCATAAAAGCAGCAGTGGATGTGGTAATAACCTGACAACAGTCATTCATTTCTTTTGTACTATTCCACTATTAGTGTAATTCCATGGAAAACATTTAGACTTTGATAGCAGTGAAGAGTAAGTTAAAAATTTGCAGTAGGTTAGCAATGTGGTCAAAATAGTGTTTTATAAACATAAATCTGGTACTAATCATGTTAGCACAGAAATGAGAGACCTATTAAGAAGGTGCTACAAATATGTTAGAATTGTTAGTATAGGTAGCTTGTTATTAATAAAGGAAGGGAGCAAAGGGAATCAGACATTGAGAAGCCTAATGTAAGAGGGAGCTAAATTAGGCAATAAGCCTGCTTAACTAGGAAGTTGCAGCATTCATATGCTCCCCAGGGGATCAAAGCATTGCCCCACCAACAGGATTAACACCCCTCCTTGCCCCATGTAGGAAGGAAGGACTGGCTTTACAATCTCCCCTGGGTATAATTGGCCCACTCTCCCAAACTAAAGGGGGAAGGAATAAAACAACAAAGAAGAAATTCCTCTATTGGGCACATGCCCAGTAGAAGCCAAGATGGTACAGGGGAAGGTCTTTCTACTTTCAGGCATGCACGGGAGCCAAGATGGAGACCATAAAGGAGAGGAGCTGCCTTTCCTGAGAGGAGGATTTGATTGGATAAAAGACACAGAAATAGGCAAGAACTAAAAAATGAATCAGTTAGGGGGACGATCCAGCACCAACAGGGGTTGGTTTGAAAGAGCACCTGGTCCTTCCCAAATCAGAGATAACACAGTCCAAGCTTGAAAGCAATCTCTCTCTTTCTCAGTCTGTCTGTCTCTCTCTCATCCCATAACATGCATTCATTCATATGCTCATGCATTCTCTCTCCACAGTAGCCATATGGGCATAGCAGCCGCCTGCAGGAGGCCAGCCACCCACGGGCGCTCTAAGTGCAGGCACCAAACGCTAGCCTGGGTAAAGCAACACAGCGCCAAATGGAGTGCAGATAGGAACAGAGACTATGCTAGCTAGACAGGAACAGAGGTTGAACTGGACTAAGCTTGACATGGACTAAACAAATGGCACAGAATTTCTGGACATTAGCTATTTTCCTGGGTTTGATGAAGACAAGGCTGAACTTTTTTCACAGGGGGACAGATGGCAATGAGATATCAGGAACCTGGGGGCAGCCTTCTATTTCTATCCCAATAAACCAGGGGTCCTCAAACTACGGCCCGCGGGCCACATGCAAATACAAATATTGTATTTGTTCCCGTTTTGTTTTTTTACTTCAAAATAAGATATGTGCAGTGTGCACAGGAATTTGTTCATAGTTTTTTTTTTAAACTATAGTCCGGCCCTCCAACGGTCTGAGGGACAGTGAACTGGCCCCGTTTAAAAAGTTTGAGGACCCCTGCAATAAACCTTTCCACTACATCTTATCACCCATGCATGGGTCTCCCGAAATGCTTTTCTTGCAACTCTGTGAAAGGACCCCATTTCCACCGGCAACAGTATGAAATAATAAACTAAGGCAGTGGTTGGCAAACTGCGGCTCGTGAGCCACATGTGGCTCTTTGGCCTTTTGAGTGTGGCTCTTCCACAAAATACCACATGCGGGCATGCATGTACAGTGGGATTGAAACTTCATGGCCCATGCGCAGAAGTCGGTATTTTGTGGAAGAGCCACACTCAAAAGGCCAAAGAGCCACATGTGGCTCACGAGCCGCAGTTTGCCAACCACTGAACTAAGGTAATGTCTAAGAATTAAATGCAAGAGTAACAAGAAATACAGCATCTATTAAGGTTTTAAGAATAAACTATAGACTGGCAAGGGAAAAAAGTCAAAGGACTGAAGAGTAATAATAATGCCTCAAAATGTTGGAAAACAAAAACAACCTGATCAAAAGCAAGAGTATGATTTTAGACAGGTGATAAGAGCTTCCAAACTGAAGCATCATCCAGCAATGAAAATAATTTCAAAAAATTACTGGTTCAGAAAGTTCAATTAAGAAGGTATTATAAGCCCACTTGGCAAGCAGACCCAAACCATGTTCTCCAAAACCCTCTTTGTTAGCAATAAAGATAATATTTAGCCGAAACCGGTTTGGCTCAGTGGATAGAGCGTCGGCCTGCGGACTGAAAGGTCCCAGGTTCGATTCCGGTCAAGGGCATGTACCTGGGTTGCGGGCACATCCCCAGTGGGAGATGTGCAGGAGGCAGCTGATCGATGATGTTTCTCTCTCATCGATGTTTCTAACTCTCTATCCCTCTCCCTTCCTCTCTGTAAAAAATCAATAAAATAATATATTTAAAAAAAAAAAAGATAATATTTAAACCTAAAAAAAAAAAATCGCTGAACTAGACCCAATTGGAATTATGAAAATGGATGATACAGAGAAAAGATATATACAGTAAGAATGGAACCTTCTTAAATACTAGAAGACAGGTGAAAGTAAGAACAAGAGACAGAACCAAAACTGTAGGAGTTATCCTTCATTATCATTTCTCTCTTCCTCTCTCCTCCACTCTATCACTAAGCTCTATCTACTCTTTTAAATCACTCAAACTCATCTTTCCATTGTCAACATCTGATTTAAGGACTTTGTTCTCTTGGTTTCCTGCAAAAGCTTTCCAAAAGATCTATCCTTTGTCCCATTCTCCACAATACCGCCAGAGTAATAATTTAAAATACTAATATAATCACACTGATGCCATTTTAATAACCTGATTGTTATTTAACATGAAAGGAATGAAAGGGGAAACCGAACAGTATAGGCATGACATTTGTTCAGTTTTGCCAAAAAGCTTCATTTAATACTCCAAGTTTGTTCCCAGCTCATTGATTGGGGAAGGGACTAGACAAAGGTAGTTTAGACACATTCCCAGTAAGGTCTGAGTGAAGTGGGAAAATACTTGCCTGTCAATCAAAACTGAAAACAACTCGTGGCCAAGATGAGCGTGGCCACTGCAAGCTTGGGAAATCTAAATATATAAACTTCTAAACAAAGAAAGCTCAGCCCTTCCTCTCTCTCACACACACACACCCAAGCCCTCTGGGGACTCCTGCTGCAGGAGGCTACGCTGTACCCACATGGCACAAGGCCATGTTGGATTCCACACATGGACTGATGTATTTTAATCTGGCCTGAATGCTGAACCACAATCGGCTGCAACATTGAACAGAAACTTTGGACACTGCCTTGTTTCTGATTCTGCTGAACTCCCAGCTGCCCCTCTTCCAGGACTGGCATGGGGGAAAAGAGACACTGGAACTAGGGAAATATAACTCTACCCCAATAAAACCTTCTTCCACATTTCATCCTCCCATGGGGGCTTCTGAAAATGCTTCTTTCAGCGGCACCCCCAGAGCCTCACTCCCACTTATGTCTGGGAAGTCTGGCCCGTTAATTCCTCCGGCATCAACACCTCTGGTTTGCTAAATTTCACTGGCTCCCCAATCTTCAGTTATACAAGGCCCTTTAAGACAGGACCTCTATTTACTTCTCTACATCTTCTCTTCTACATTCCAGTCTTGACTCCCAAATAACATAAGTTTTATTTCTTACAAACTGTTATCTCTAGACATTCTGTATGGGAAACACTGGAGTACACTAATTAAAAAGCTCTAATTGCCCCCCAAATAGACCCAATGAATCATCATCTCTAGAGATGTGACTAAGGAATCACACCAAGTGCCTTATACCCAGTGCCCACTCTTTCATCCTCTTAGCTGACCATGCCTAATTGTTTCAAAAGATTCAACAGTCTGCATAACATTTCTAATAAGTCTTCCCTATCATTCCTTCTCTTCCCCACCTCCCATCTCCATTGTTCCAAAATATATTTAAAAAAAAAAAAGATAATATTTAAACCTAAAAAAAAAAACCTCCCATGGGGGCTTCTGAAAATGCTTCTTTCAGCGGCACCCCCAGAGCCTCACTCCCACTATGTCTGGGAAGTCTGGCCCGTTAATTCCTCCGGCATCAACACCTCTGGTTTGCTAAATTTCACTGGCTCCCCAATCTTCAGTTATACAAGGCCCTTTAAGACAGGACCTCTATTTACTTCTCTACATCTTCTCTTCTACATTCCAGTCTTGACTCCCAAATAACATAAGTTTTATTTCTTACAAACTGTTATCTCTAGACATTCTGTATGGGAAACACTGGAGTACACTAATTAAAAAGCTCTAATTGCCCCCCAAATAGACCCAATGAATCATCATCTCTAGAGATGTGACTAAGGAATCACACCAAGTGCCTTATACCCAGTGCCCACTCTTTCATCCTCTTAGCTGACCATGCCTAATTGTTTCAAAAGATTCAACAGTCTGCATAACATTTCTAATAAGTCTTCCCTATCATTCCTTCTCTTCCCCACCTCCCATCTCCATTGTTCCAAAGCACCCAATGCTTACACCACTATTATAATGGAGTATTTACTTGTCAACTTCCAGCCCCCTTCCTCATCCCCACCTATAAAAGTTGTTTACTTAAGGAGGCAGCCAGCTTAACTAGCCACTGTACCATGGCCCAGCATAGAGCCTTACCATATTAGGCACTTAAGTAAATTAAATCAATGCAAATACTTCACTTTGTTTTCAAAGAATGAAGATATACCTTCATCTGCATCTGTTGAGTCTCTTGATAACTGACATGCATTTTGTTTTGAAATACATTATGTTCCTTTTCTAATGTTCCAATCCGATCTTTCATCCTTGCTATAACCACATTGCTTCTTTCTTTCTCTGTCATCATTTCCTAGAAGAGTAAACCAGAAAAAATATTATGAAAAATGTGTTATTAAAAATATAAGTACATACGACTCTAATAATAAGAAAACATTTTTAAAATCAACAAAAATGTCAGTAAAATAATCATGAATTCTGAAATAAGTACTTAAAAAGTAAGGTCAAAGGTTAAAAATAAAAACACTATCATCTGCATCTCACCTTCTCTTTACACCAATTCCCTCATAAACACTGTTCTGTTAATTCTTATTTCAAATGCACTTTTTGGTCTAAGAGTTAGAGCTGAAACTGAAATAAATCCTACCTTCTAACTTGATAAGAAAGAATATTTTAAAAGCAAAACAGTTCCCCTGGCCGGGTCGCTCAGTTGGTTAGAACATCGTCCCGATACCAAAGTTGTCAGTTCAATCTCCAGTCAGGGCACACACAAGGAGAACCAATGAATGCATTAATGGGTGCAACAACAAACTGCTGCTTCTATCTCTCTCCCTCTAAAATCAATCAACACATTTTTTTTAAAAAAAAAGCAAAACAGTTAATTCTCTATAATTTGTAGGTACTAGCTCTCTTTTAGGGTACAAAAAAAAAGGACTGGAAAAAAATAGCATAGAAGAGGAAAAAAGAAGCCTCTTTCCTAGGGAAAGAGATTGATATGTTTATAGGAGAATGGAAATTTGGAATAAGGGAAAAGTAAAAAATCAGAAAGCAAAGTTTTATTATCTTCCTAAGTCAAATCTTAAAAGGGTGGTTTCATTTTGTGTTGCAAATATTATGAACTTCTAGAACAAATATTAATTATCAAAGTAAAAAAAAAAAAGCCAAACAATTTTAAAGTTATCTGCAGGTATGATCAGCCCATGTCCCTGCTATAAGAAACTGACAAAATTTAAGATTTTTATGTAATTTATGGTTGCCCAAAAGAGTTAATTCATTTACATTAGGAAATTGTTATACTGATATAAAGGACTTAGGAAAAAGTATTCACATCCTAAGTGTACAGCTCAATGAATAACCAAAAAGTAGTTACCTTATTAAATTTTTTAAATACAGTCAGAAAAATATAGCAACATAAAACTATACTAAAGTTTCTAATCTTAAGCAAATGATTATTTTAGTAACAACTTGATTAATCTTAATCTGACCAAGTTTTTCCAATGACATATTTATTTCAAATTCACATAAAGAATTTTATATTCAAATAAGGCCATTCTCATGTCATGAAGAAGTTCTGTGAATGATGCAGAAATAAACCTCATTTTACTCTACTGTACTTAATTCCTAAAAGGAGAAATAGTATTTCAGAAGGAATGAGACCACATTTTCTACTGACTTTCAATTATGTTCTCAGTCTACATAATATTTTTGAGATTTAATTGACATAGAACATTATATTAGTTTCAGGTTTACAACACAAAGATTCGTTATTTGTATATATTGAAAAATAAGTCTAGTTAATATCAACACCACACAGTTGGAAATTTTTTTTCTTGTTTAAGAACTTTTAAGATCTACTCTCCTAGAATCTTTCAAATACACATTACAGTATTATTAACTGTAGTCACCATGCTGTACCGTACATCTGGAAGTTTATATCGTTTAACATGATTTTTTAAAGGTCTTTCTTTACCTCTCAGAGTAAAATTTCCAGGGCTTGAAGAACTTCAATGATTAGAAATTGTAAATTTTTATAATTTAAACAAAATCACACTGAGTTTTGTGCTTCTATAGAGAATAATTTAAGTCGGGTCAATTGAACAATGTCCAAATGCTTCCATTATTTTGAAATTAGGATATCTATAAGTACTGTTATTTTAAATTCATACTTCAACTGTAGGCTATGAATAACACAAAAGAGTAAGACCCCACCACCAAAACTCTAAACGAAAATGACTTTTACACAAATAATTAACTCAGGAATTGTGGACAATTTCTAAAATCCTTCATTGATTCTGATTCAAAAAGTATATCCTTTAGCCTTGGCTGGTGTGGCTCAGTTGGTTGGAGCATCATCCTGCACACCAAAAGGTAGGGGGTTCAATTTCCGGTCAGGGCACATACTCGAGTTTCAGATTTGAATCTGGTCAGGCATGTGTGGGAGACAACGATCGATGTTTCTCTCTCACATCAATGTTTCTCTCTCACATCGATGTTCCTCTCTCTCTCTCTCTCTCTCTCTCTCTCTCTCTCTTTCCCTTCTTCTTTCTAAAATCAATAAAAAAATACAATAGCCTTTGCTTAAAAAAAAGTATATCCTTTAAATGCAAGAATGTCTTCACCTGGGTTAACTGCTTACACCGATCTTTCATAGCAGCAGCATCTTCCTTCACAGCAGCAAGTAATTTATCTTTCTCTTGAAGCTGATGTACAAGTACAGTCAATTCTCCTTTACTTGTCTACAATTGAGAAATCAATACAGTATTAGTAGTTAAAACAGGCTAATGAAAATGAAATATCTAGATCAAGTGTTCTTAAGCCAATACAGAGTTCACTAATACATGTAAGTAGAATGACTGGCAACTACTGGTCAGTAAAATATTATTCAGAAAAGTCACTGTCTCAGTATATATTCTGATGCACATAATAGGAAACATATTAATCAAAAAAACATATTTTTATGGAGAATTATATAGGTCTTCCAGGTTTTAACCATGAGTCAATATAGCAATCTCCCCTTCCTCCTCCTAAAAAATCAAAAGAATAATATGAAACCAAAATGCACCAAAATGAAAGTCATCTGTAATGTCAAAGTCATCTGTAATATCAGGAAAGATTGCCAAAAGCAGTGGAAATCAAACACAGGTGCTCAACAACCCTGTCAGAATATACCCAAAACTACAGAAGTGCCATGGGTGCTTAGTTCTCTGAAGTTAATAGGCATATCCTGAGAAGTAAAACCAACAATCTCCCATTTGACATCAGGAACAAGTACAAAGACAGAAGGTAGAAATTTTCTTGGAAGAAGGTCTCAAGAAGCAGTATAAATAAAAAATGAAGAAGAAATCATACAAACTTTACTCAAAGAAAGCAGCTACAGTGAGGCATAGTCAAGGGAGATACTCTAGTGAAACTCTCTATAATGAAGATTTTATCTGGGAAGAAGGAAAGGCTAAAAGAACTCAATCACACGCACAGCCCAACGAGAACACCCCTCAGTGGAAGAGGAGTACTGATCAAAAATAAATAAAACAGGGTCTATACAAGATATAAGAAAAAAAAAAAAGGAAAATAATAAGAAAAAACAACTGGCAAGAAGAAAAATCACCAGAAAAAGATTGTCAAAGAGTAGACAAAAATTGTAATTAAAATATATCACCATGATTTTTAAAAACCTGGCATAACAGTCATTTCTGGAAAAATAAGAGCAAAGAACAGAGCTCAGAGAAAGAGCTCAGAGAAAAGACCAGACCACAGAATGAGATAAAATATGAGCTGGCAAAACCCAAAGCAGAATAAAAGTAACACCATCTCAGAAATATAATCCAAATAGAAGCAACAAACAGAAAAAGAAAGACTGCTAAAAATACAATGAGACAGAGTACAAGGTGAAGTAAATAAAAAGAAGCAAATAAACCAAAAGCTTTTTTTAGAATTAAAATAAATATGAAAGATTAAAGACAACAAAGAAGATCCAACATATGCTTAATTGATACTCATTATTTTACTTATTTTTAAGGGACACTGAATCTCATTATTGAAAAGACATGCTTTATCCCAAGTAATATTAATAAAGGAGTCGATGCTCAGACATATTATAGTAAAATTACTGCTAAACTTCAAAGAAGCTGAATCCCTGGATGTTTGTACAGTAGGGCATATACTGGAAAAGTCCAATAAATAATAAACACTTGGTTGACTGCCCAAAGGATGTTTTTATTGTGAGTATAGTTCGACAAAAACACATGAAAAGAGCGCAAAATTCAGGTAGGTCTCAGATCTGTATCCAGCAATTTGAATGTAGAGAATAGTAAAGCAAATATGAAAATTTCTCAAGGAAAGAAAGTGACATCCAGAAACATTATACCCCACCAAATTATCATTCAAGTATAAAGATGACAAAGAAGCATTTAACTTGCCAGAATTTGGGAAATATAGTTTCCATGAGCCCTTCTTGAAGAAATTCCAGGAAAAACAACTTCAGGCAACCAAGAGATGAATACAGAAGCTATGGCAAAAGAACTGGTATCAAGCTTTGAACCCATCATTAAACTGTAGAATTAAGACTAAAACAAACATGAGAATTATAGTCACAAAAGAAACAATAAATATTAGAAGTACCTGATAAACAAATGCTATAATTAACAAAAGCTAAGAAAGAAGAGAGAAGGTAGAAAAAAACTTAAGTAAGTAGATTTCCTCCTATTATATAACATGGGGCCAAAACAGTTAATAATTTAAAGTTGAAAAATTACATTATTGAGGCAAGTGTATTTAAAGGCCAATACTAAGAAACTAATAACCTATTAACTAAGATAATCAAATACATCTTTAAAATTTTTTATGGTAATCACATTAACAGTTAACATATTTTGAGCAATTACTGTAGGCTAGGAACTCTAAGCACCTACTACATATTATCTCATTTAATTCTCAAAACCTGATTATCATTCCCATTTCAGAGATGGGAAAACTGAGGCACCGAGGTTAAGTAACCTATCTAAGGCCACAAAGTTCAACGCGGCAGAACCCAGATTTGAATGCAGGAAATGTGACTCCAGTTCCCAAAATTTTTACCTACACTCTAAATATACAGTACTAGTGTCATGTAGCTTAAACACAAGTCATGTGGACCCACACACACAACATAATACCTCCTCTCTAATTATGCAATCTCTCTTCCCCAACCCCTAAAGTTTCAATCCTCCCTAAGCACCTGTGATTCCACTGTCTCCAGATATGTCTCCTTCTCCTCCTTTGTAGTGGCTTTCCCTGCCCTTTAAATGTTAATGTTTCTCATTCTTTAACTTTCTTATCACTCTTTACATCCTCTCTGGTCTAATATACATCCACCATACGTATTGGTGATAATACATTAATTGCCTAAATCACTTCCATTGAAATCCTTTTTCAACTCCAGAGAAATAAACATATATTCAATTGTGAAATGATTCTATCCATTTAAATGATCCAAAGAATACCTAAAACAACTTCCTAAAAAAACAATCCTCTACTCTCTCTTCCTCTGCAAGTGTTCACAAATACCATTGTCACCACAATTTATCCAGTTACTCAAGAGCAAAACAAGCATTCATTCTAGACCAGGGGTGGGCAAACTTTTTGACTCAAGGGCCACAATGGGTTCTTAAACTGGACAGGAGGGCCGGAACAAAAGCATGGATGGAGTGTTTGTGTGAACTAATATAAATTCAAAGTAAACATCATTACATAAAAGGGTACGGTCTTTTTTTTTTTTAGTTTTATTCATTTCAAATGGGCCGGATCCAGCCCGCAGGCCGTAGTTTGCCCACGGCTGTTCTAGACTCTTCTTTAACCACCATATGTAATTAATCAGCAAGTCCTCTAACTCCTCTATCTATACCCTATGCCTGTGCAAATGCTCCTGCATTTATCTTCCCCCTTTCTCTCAAGTGGTCTTTATAAGATTGGGGATTCATTTACATTTGGGATCTTGAAATCTATTAAAAGGTCTGACCAAGACTCAGTTTCTCTGACAAAAAAGGAAGAAATTAAACTTACCTAGTCTTTCCCAGATACAGTGGACCTACAGGGCACTGAGTCCCTTCTGATGAGAACAGAACCACTCCAGAGAAACCCAGAACATTGCAAGGAAAGGGGGAAAAAATGTAGTTTCAAAATACTTTATGTCAAAACGCTGTCTTTAGCAGTCCCCAATTCCTCCTTGGCCTGCCTAAAATACCTATCCAGGGGAGTTTTATTTCCCACCTACTCACTAGAGTTCAACACTGTCTCAGACAATAAAATGACTACTCTTTTTTATATATACTTATCCAATTAAAATGAAGTACATCAAGTGACAAATTCATCAATTAAGAATTTCAAGAATGTTCTTTGCAGCAGAATAATCTGATTTTGTATCCAAAGTCACATAGAGTTATCACACTTACTCTGATTACCCTCAAACACCTTGTTTACTCTGGGCCATTGCTGATACCACATGAAGACTATCCAACAAGCATACTACATTGTAAAACGCCATAGGTTTATAAGACACGTTATCAATAGATACTTACAAGCATGGACAGACTTATAATGCTAAGTAAATGTTACGACAAAAAGTCCAGAGAGTTATGAGAAACAACAGTGAGAACTATTTGGATGGGGAATTCAAATTACCTTTATATGAGGAAAGGATATTTAAGTGGAGATCTGAAAGAAGCATTAGCCAAGGGGAGAAATTGGGAGGTTAGGGGAGTGGGCTGTTGGGACAGTCCAAATAGAAGGTTTGGTATGCTCTAGAGCAGCGGTTTTCAACCTGTGGGTCGCGAACCCTTTGAGGGTCGAACGACCCTTTCACAGGGGTCGCCTAAGACAATCGGAAAACACATATATAATTACATATTGTTTTTGTGATTAATCACTATGCTTTAATTATGTCCAATTTGTAACAATGAAATTGGGGGTCACCACAACATGAGGAACTGTATTAAAGGGCCGCGGCATTAGGACGGTTGAGAACCACTGCTCTAGAGCAAGGGTGGGGAACCTTTTTTCTGCCAAGGGTCACTGTATATTTAGAACATCATTCGCAGGCCATACAAAATTATCAACTTAAAATGAGCCTGCTATATTTGGCCAAATACACCCCTAATGCCTTGGCAGGGCCAGATCAAATTATTTCCAGCTGGACATTCCCCATCCCTGCTCTAGAGGAACCAGAAGAGACCTAGAATAGGTGAAATGTAGTGAGTAATGGGGAAAATGCCATGAGGTAAGGTTAGAGAGATATATAAAGTCCCGCTAAGGAATTTGGATTATATTCTAATTACAAAGAGAAAGACACCTAAGGGTTTATAAAGGTCACCTTGCAGTTGTATTGAAAAAATAAACTAGAGGACTAACAGGGAAAGCAGAAACATCACCTTGGAGACTATTGAAGACAATCAGGTGAGAGGTGATAGCTTGGATGGGGTGGGGGGGGGGGGTGGGGGGGGGTTTAAGAAAATATGGAAGCCACTCAAGGTTTTAAAGCAGATAACTAGTGTTTTCTGGGGGGTAGGGGGTGTAATGTGTGTGTGTTTAGAACAATTAAGGCTACATCAAATAATGAATACCAGAAATTGTGTCATCTTATGTTACACAAGTAACACATAAAAACTTGTCACCTTTCCCAGTAAGACATAGTACACATAATATAGTGAGTAAGACTCATGAGGAATTAAATATTAACTCCACAGATTTTGTTTTTGTGTTGTTGTTTCCTTACTTATTTTAGTCATAGCAATGATTACACTATCCAAATAATTTATTTATTTTACAAGGGTAATATTATATACATGCACAGACAACAATAACAAATTCCCAGGTTTTTGAATGGTGCTATCTTCAGTCACAAAAATATTCCCTATATGCTATCCAGAAATCACCTGAACTTGCTTTCAATACTTCCAATTAGAAGATAGCAAGGTACAACTTAGCCAGGAGCCAAAAGACTTTAAACTGAGATAAATCATCTTACTTGTAAGCAATTTGCTTTTGTCAAAGCATCTAATGACTCCCACACCTGACTAAGTAAGTGTACTGATTAGTGTGGGTATATAAGGGCATTCTAGAACTTCTAAATGTGGCCATAAGCTTTGGGGTATAAAGAATGGAAGTAGATGATAATTTATTGCTCTAGCAAAAGTTTTGCTTGGAGAACTTCTAATCACTGCTTCCACATATGCTCATAACCAAAAATATGCTTACCTTCTTTAAAGCATCCTGTATCACACCAGACTTCTCCTTTAGCAGGTCTACAACACAAAGGGCTTCATCTTCAGAAAATATCATAGTCTTCAAGGACAGAATAAAATCTTTAAATTTCATTTCAGCATTTTCTAAAAGCAAAACAAAGTAACAGTTGACATTTAAAAGACACAGTAACTTCAGTAAAGTAAGCATCAAGAATTCTTAACCCAGAAAATAACCAAGACAAAACAGACTTATATTGCGTCAAACAAAAATAAATACTCTAGTCAAGAGAGAGCAAGTGTTTAAGCATCTTTAATGTAATATGGAATGAATTACATTAACTGACAATTTGCTCAAACTGTACAATACTTGGTTCATCTACCAAGACTGCAATTTAAATTCAAAAATTTAATACTAAGGTGCCAATATGCCCTCACTTTAAAAACAAAAAAATCACTCAAGTCTCTAGGATGTAATAGCATCTATACTAGATATGTTCACAAATATTCTCATTTAACCTTAATACTCGTGACATATAAACCAAATTTTAAAGGTGAGAAAATAAGATCGACGATAATTATTAAAAGAAAATCTGATTTTTAAAATACATACAAGAAATCCCAACATTTAGAAAAATCCATGTATCAGACATCTGACTCACCCATCTCAATTCCTCGAGTGCTCTCATATTAGGCATCAACTTACTCTTCCTAAAAGCAACTGCCACCCATTAGACCCAAAAAAGCCCAGGGCTTTTAATATTTCAGCTACATTATTAAGTTTAAACAGGCATTGTGTGCATGTGTGGGGACGAGGGGTATGTGAGAACTCTGTATTTTCCACTCAACTTGACTGTAAACCTAAAACTACTCTAAAAAAATTAGTCTATTAAGAAATTAACCAAAAAATAAAAGAAATTAACCAAAGAACTTAATGCATATATGCATAACCCATGGACATAGAGAATAGTGTGATAAAGGCCTGGGGGCAGGGGGGCGAGGGGGGGTTAAGGCATGGGAGTGGGTGGGGAAGGGTGTCAATGGGGGGGAAACAGGGGGACATCTGTAATACTTTCAACAATAAAGATAAAGTAAAAAAATGATAATAAAAATAAAAGGTGATTGTGAATTAGCATAGAAATCTTGCATAAGACAATCATAGAAGGGAAAAGATCACCAGACACCAAAATAGCTGTGAGCCCTTGCTCAAATCAAAGCCAGTGTCCAAAAACTGAGGTTGGACTAGAAAACTACCAATAAATCCTTTACTACAATATTCTATTAGTCTTTTGCGATTCATTGCTTCTATGAGAAAATGTACTCAATTCCATTAGAACTCAAAATGTGTTTTTTCAATACAATAGATTGCCTCATTCTGTATGTTACCTTTATCAGTTTCCACCTTCAGTTTTTTAGCCCCCATTTTCTGAATTCCTTCTACTTGGTCAGGTTTAATCAGATCAATAACCTCTCTCTTCACCACAGGACTTGAGTCTGCATTATCCATCAAAGGAATATAAGTAGTTGCATGAATAAGAGGTTCATCTACCAAAACTGCAATTTAAATTCAAAAAAATTATAATTAGTATTTTTTTACAGCAGTAAATATCATGTAAGCACATTTAAGTTTAATGATAAATGCAGTTATTTTCAAATCTCTAATACTACCTAAATTTGGCTTTAAATTCCTATTTTATCATTTAAAAAGTCAAAACACAGTACCAGTTCAATATTATTTCATAGTACAGTAAACATTTAATCATCTAAAAATTTGCAGCTTATCTCTTTCTAATAGTATCTGAAAATTTCTTCTTATACATCCTTTACATTTTAGTTGGTTCTCATTTTACTTCTGTTTTAAGAAATCCATTTACATTTAATTAATGCTCAAGAAAAAATTAATTTTTCTTCATGTTGATTCTTTGTTGAATGTAAGTGATAATTTCTAATTGAGTTCCTTTGACTTGCTAAGTACACAAATCAGTCAATATTTCTTCTAGATATCTTCTCACTTCTAATAGTATGCCTCCAATTTCTGTGGCACATCTTACTACATTGGTTAAAACTTCCAGAACAACATTAAAAGTGGAGGAAGAGCCACAGCCGGTTTGGCTCGGCTCAGTGGATAGAGCTTCGGCCTGGTGACTGAGGAGTCCCGGGTTCAATTCCGGTCAAGGGCATGTGCCTGGGTTGCAGGCTCGATCCCCAGTAGGGGGCGTGTAGGAGGCAGCTGATCAATGATTCTCTCTCATCATTGATGTTTCTATCTCCCTCTGCCTTCCTCTCTGAAATCAATAAAAATATTTTTTTTTTATAAAAGTGGAGGAAGAAAGCCTCCTTACTTTGTACCTAATTTTAATGGGAAAAACTCTATGAGTATGAACAGTAAAGTCTCCTGTCGGTCAGAGATACAAACTTCCATATTTATATGGGAATCTCTCGATATTCCTACTTTTTTAAAAAACTGGGCATGCATAGCTCTTTTATTTAAAACATAATATTTAATGTTATGAAATATTTTTGCATAATATTTTTTATACCTGATTGCTTGATATGTGTTGTAATTTTAATGCAAATAATAGAATTTAATTTTTTCCTTTTTCAATTTTACTATTTTGTAGCACTAGTTGATAACACGGCCCAATATTACTTAAAAATTACTGTTTAAACTACATAAATTTCAGTTAAGTTTCTCCTGGATAATTCTGAACATATAAAAATTACACTACCCCATTTAATTGGCTGCTTCCCATATATACATGCAAATTATATTCAGGAAATAGTTGGGAATATAAAGTAATGACAGATCAAGCTAATGTTATCAAACATAATCCTTAAGTGATATTAAAAAGTATAAATATTTCAGGAATCCTTTTCTTCTATAGAGTTTGTATGCCATTTATACTATTTTCAAAATGTAGTTATGAGAATATATTTAAACTATGAAGACTTCTTTATCACAAACTTATACCCTGCCCAACTGTCAAAGTACAACAAATCCACAAGGCTAAAGAGAACCCTGGACTTACATTAGTATTAAAGCTATTAAGGTATACATTCAACTGGAAATTAAAGAGTATGTGAGGTTTCTAGGGTCCTTATCATAGTGTACTGCTATAGAATTAGTATTTATAAAATATGTATCTACACATTTCACCATTTTCTGTCTTTTGCTTCTTTGATGAAACTTTCTTCTTTCCTGATCCACTTTCTTGTTTAGTCTCTTTGTGGAGGGGTAATGATTCTTGCTTTTTTGAAGGTGCCATAAGAGTTTCCACCTTTTTATCCTGATCATCTTTATTAAAAATAAATTTAAAATCATATTAAAAATAAAGGAAAATAATCAGAAAAGATACAATTGTTAATATATAATTCAAAGAATGCTTTACCACCCAAATTTAAGCTCTAATATATAACTTCCACTAATAACTTGTCATTGTAGCTTTCTTACTTTGCTACACCTGCTCTTTAATTACATCAAGAATTCTAGCACTTGCTCCTTCTTTTAAATCCCATTTTTCAGCCATTCCTAATGTACCATTTCTTCTGTGACTACTATAGCTGAGTCCCTCAACTTAACTTTGGAAAGCAATAACCTTTTTGATAGTCTGCCTATATCAAATACTGTCCCATGTAATTTGTACTCCAAAGTTCGACCAAAGATGTCTTTCTAAAACATAAATCTGACCATGTAACTAATCTACCTGAAAGTCTTCAACAATGGCTAAACTATCACAACCCAGCTCCTTAGCACAGTATAGAAAAACCATCATGAACTAACCACTGCATATCTTTTCAGCTTTGTTTCCTACCACTCCCTACACCTCATATTTCACGGTTCAACAATACACTGCATTTTTTTTTGGTGAGGATTTTTTTTCATTGATTTCATAAAGTGGGAAGCAGGGAGTGGGAGAGAGTGGAAGGGTAGGGAGAGAAACATTAATGTGAGAGAGGCACATCGACTGGTTGCCTCCCACACACACCCTGACTGGGGACAGGCATCGAACCTGCAACCCAGGTATGTGCCCTTGACAAGGAATCAAACCCTCAATGTTTCCATGCTTGGGCCAATGCTCTAATCACTTAGCACACCAGACAGGGCAATACACTGAATTCTTATACCTTTGTGCCTTTACACATGATATTCTACCAATCTATATCTATAAAACCGTAATATGCAAATAGACCGAACGGTGGAACAACCGAACGGGTCGCTATGACATGCACTGACCACTGGGGGTTCACGCGGAACATGATGGGCATCGGCCATGGCGGGATGGTGGAGCAGGTGAGCAGGGGCACCAGACCAAGGCAGGGCATTGGTTGCTGTCATGAGGCGAGCCTCTGGTGGTTACTAAAAATTCTTTGCTCCCCTGCACCACAGTCCCTCCCGGCGCTCACACTTGCTGCTGGTGCAGGCCGCGCTCACACCCACTACCGGCACGTGGCACTGGCCCCTATCGCTCAGCGCCGTCAGCGGTGCAAGCCACGGCTGCCAACCCCAATCGCCTCTCAGGGCTTCTCCACCTCCCCTTGCTCCTGAGGGGCGATCAGGACCGGCAACCATCTCTCGCACCTGCTGCCAGCGATGGCCCTGCTCGCTCCCACTGCTGGCACTGGCCCCAATCGCTCCACACCATCAGCAGGTGCAAGCAGGGCCGGCGCTGGCAGGAGCAGGGCTGCCGGCTGACAGGGGACCAGGAGCCATAGTGGGAGGGGCTAGAAAGGGGCATGGAGGATGGGCCGAGACCCACTCCAGTGCCCACCGCAGCCTCGAGGCCCACAGTTCCTTTCAAGGTGCATGAATTCGTGCACTGGGCCCCTAGTCACAGAATAAGTTTGCAGGAATATTTAGTGTCTATCAAATTTATTCACAACTACTCAAACTCTTCTTTTTACATACTAGGCTACCTATAATTCTTTTTAAAAACCTGGTCATGCCCAGCTGCTGTTACTCAGTGGTTGAGCATCCACCCATGAACCAAGAGGTCGCCAGTTAGATTTCCGGTCAGGGCACATGTCTTGGTTGCTGGCTCAATCACAAGTAGGGGGCATGCAGGAGGAAGTGATCCATGTGTCTCTATCAGTGTTCCTCTCTACCTCTCTCCCTTCCTTTCTCTAAAATCAATAAAGACATATTAAAAAGAAATAAAGAAGCCCAGCCTGCATAACTCAGTGGTTGAGCATCGACCTATGAACATGGAAGTCATGGTTCCATTCCCGGTCATGGCACATGCCCAGGTTTCGGGGTTGATCTCCAGTGTGGAGTGTACAGGAGCCAGCCAATCAATGATTCTCTCTCATCATTGATGTTTCAATCTCTCTCTCTCTCCCTCTCCCTGCCTCTCTGAAATCAATAAAAATACATTTAAAAATAATAACAAAAATAAAACCGGGCCTCTAGTATGCATATAAGCTCTTTGGTTAATCTCTTCCCGCCCTCCTCCCTCCCCTCTTCCCTCTGAGATTCATCAGTCTGTTGCATGTTTCCATGCCTCTATTTTTGAGCAACTGCCCCCTGGTGGTCGAATGGTCAAACGGTCGCTTAGGCTTTTATATATATAGATGTTTGTATCTACAGCTAGCATGTAAATACCTTGAAAATGCACAATTCATCTCTGTAGTCCTGGCATCTAGTATAATGCCTACCATAAAACAGATGTCTACTAAATGTTTGCAAAATCAATCAAGAGTGAAAAGAGATATCTGATTTATCTTTTCATCTTTAATTCTTATCACACTGATTAGACAGCATTGGTTGAAATAAGTAAGTTTCTAACTGCTGGTACTTAAAGATCCCTTGTGGTGTTAGTAAAACAGTTCGATTTTATGTTTCTATTAAAGGTCTTTCCAATATTTGTAATATGAAGTTTAATTTTAAATGCTGTTTTATGATCAATACCAATTATTTCTATCAGCAATTAATGTTAATGAAAGCAAACACACAGTAAAAAGGATAATGATTTCGTTTCAGACTCAGCATTTAACATTTTGTATGCACATCTAATACTTTATTAGGTGAGAATTTCAAGCTCTAAAGTTATTAAAAACAAATACTATCATCCAATAAAGTTAAATAGATTATAATACCGCTTCCATTTTTAGACTTCTTCTGTCCTGGTTTCTTCTTTGAGGCAGCTGCTTCAGAGGGGGGGGTGGGCTGTTTAGTAACTGGGACAGGTTCTACTTTTTTGCTTGGAATCTTTGATACATCACTTTCTTTGGTGACCTGCTCTTCTGGTACAGGCTTGTGTTTCTTTTCCTTCTTTTTTCTTTCTCTAACACTACTAGAAGTTTCAACCACATTCAGTGGAACAGGTACAAGTTGCTCATCTTCTACAGCCAAGGCATCAGATAATTTAAAGTCCCGGGGTACACTCTCAGAATCAGATTCATGAAGGTTCCCATTCTGGATTTCTTTCTTTTTATTCTTTTTCTTTTCTGCCTTCTTTTTATCTGTTTTGGTAGGAATAAGCTTTTGTTCTCTCTTCTGTTTTGCAAGAACTTCATCATATAATGTTTCTTTCATGAAAAGCCAGAAGAAGAGGAATATTACTGTTATAACTACTGAAGGAATAAGAACAATAAAATATGTTGACTCATAAAACTCCATCATGCTTTTGTTAATGTGATCCTATAAAGCCTAAAAGAGAAAGAAAGAAAGAAAAAACCTTAGTCTTATAAAAATTAAATACACAAAACCTCTGCTCTTTCAAGTGGTATTTCAGATCTAACCTGATCTATAAATCTAATCAGGTTAGTTTTTTAAATCACATACTTGATTACCTTGCCAAGTACAGTTCAAATACACTATGGAAGAAAAATGTGTGGTAATTAGAACAAGTGTAACACATCCTTCCATTTTTCAATCATGTGAAAAGATGCTAATAGGAGGAAAAAAACTTAAGACATCCATTTTCCCCCCAAATATCCACCTTTAATACTTTATTAGTACTTTTATTGTACAATATTCATGAATACTACTATGTATGGAAATAAAGTGGCATTAACTACTATCAACACAATGGGTATTAACTAAAAGTACTACACTCTTAATGAAGAAAAAAAAATAGAGGTGGTTCATTACTCCTTTTAGAGAGTTGAGCCCATTCACAAACTGCTAGCACCTTTATTCTACCAAATAGTACCTACGTCATAAGGTTGAGAGAATTAAATATGATACTGTACATAAAGTATTTACAGAACCTTACAGCAAATAAGCACTCTAATGTTACCCATCACTTATGTAGCAACTACTAAGATCATATAAACAAGGCAAATGAACCTCAGTTAAGTAAGATAAGTTCACACATACATTAAGTGGCAATAATTAGCAAAGCCAAAATCAAACCCAAACTCTTCAGATTCCTTGGCACCTATGCTCTTTTCACTACATCATACATTCTATAATTAAAGAACTGAGCAGTAAGAAACTTGCATAAAAATCTTAGACTTAATAAGGTCTAAGACTTAAGTCTAACTAATGACTTCCAGCTTATTACACCAAATCAGACTATTTCCTTGACAACTTAAATGACTTGTGTGCAAGAATAAATAATAACTGTCCCACATTTTCCAGGGAGCATGTAGAACATCAAGACTCTTGAAAGACAATATATATGAAAATCATATAAGTTCTGATAACTAATTATAGGTGTTACTCAGAGTGAAAATAAAGAAACATAGATAAGTGACATTCTCCTCTAGTAATGATAGGCAGCTAGGATCTTATGGCTCCTATAGAGCCTACTCAATATGGAAACCACTTTAAAGAACCTCTCACTGAATTAAATGACATTTCTCCCCTAGGTAGAAATACATGGACTGGTGTCTACAGAAAGCTAATGATTCTGGCTAGCAGTCTACTATTCTCCTGTGTAGTCATTTATTTATTTTTGTGTGTGTATTTTTATTGATTTTAGAGAGGAAGGGAGAAGGAGCGATATAGAAACATCAATGTATTTGCCAACGTCATATCTGATAAGGGCCTAATCTCCAAAATTTATAGGGAACTCATACAACTTAACAAAAAGAAGATAAACAATCCAATCAAAAAATGGGCAAAGGATCTAAATAGACACCTTTCAAAAGAGGACATTCAGAAAGCCAAGAGACATATGAAAACATGCTCAAAGTCACTAATCATCCGAGAGATGCAAATCAAAACAACAATGAGGTACCATCTCACACCTGTCAGAATGGCTATCATCAACAAATCAACAAACGACAAGTGCTGGAGAGGATGTGGAGAAAAAGGAACACTCGTGCACTGCTGGTGGGAATGCAGACTGGTGCAGCCACTATGGAAGACAGTATGGAGTTTCCTCAAAAAACAAAACATGGAACTCCCATTTGACCCTGTGATCCCACTTCTAGGAATATATCCCAAGAAACCAGAAACACCAATCAGAAAGGATATATGCACCCATATGTTCATAGCAGCACAATTCACCATAGCTAAGATCTGGAAACAGCCTAAGTGCCCATCAGTAGATGAATGGATTAGAAAACTGTGGTACATCTACACGATGGAATACTATGCTGCTGTAAAAAAGAAGGAACTCTTACAATTTGCAACGGCATGGATGGAGCTGGAGAGCATTATGCTAAGTGAAATAAGCCAGTCAATGAAGGAAAAATACCACATGATCTCACTCATTCATGGATAATAAAGACCATTACAAACTTTTGAACAATAATAGATACAGAGGCAGAGCTGCCTCAAACTGATTGTCAAACTGCAGTGGGAAGGCCAGAGAGGGTTGGGGGGCAGAAGGGAGGGGAGTAAGAGATCAACCGAAGGACTTGTATGCATGCATATAAGCATAACTAATGGACATAAGACACTGGGGGGTAAGGGAGGGCAGGGGATTGTCAAGGGCGGGGGGGAAAAAAAGGACACATATGTAATACCCTTTGTAATACTTTTAGCAAAAAAATAAAATAAAAATTAATTTAAAAAATTATATGAAACACAAAGGTAATTAAAAAAAAAAAAAAAGAAACATCAATGAGGGAGAAACATCGATGAGGGAGAAACATCGATGGGCTGCCTCCTGCACACCCTGTACTGAGGAAAGAGCCCAGGCATGTGCCCTGATCAATTGAACCGGCAACCTATTGGTGCATGGGTCGACACTCAACCACAGAGTACACCAACCAGGCTGTAGTCATTTATTTTTATAAATCCACTAAATATCTATATTATAAAAACCCATCTATATTATAAAAACCCAGTGGCCTTAACGCTATAACGACCAAAGACCAGTCACCAGGAGGTTGCGTGCACAATGAGGCGTGCACGCGGGTGGGCAGGGACTTGACTCTGGGTCTCGCAGCGACGGTGGGACTCGGGGGAGTCCCGTGGTGCAGCGGGGTCTGGGATCCCAGGTCTCGCGTGATTTCGTGTGCTGGGTCACTAGTGAGAATATAAAGACAATAGCTGCTATTGCTATGAAAACTAAATTAAATCCTTTGGAAGGCTTTGATGAAGTAAAAAAATCTAGAATGACTTGACTTTCAACTTTGAAAATTTCTAGTGGCCACATTTTCATTCCCCTTTAAAGAAACCAATAATAGAAATTACCAACAATGCTTTTAGGGTATGATTTATGGAAAAAAGATCAGAAGATACTCCCCCCCGCCCCCCAATCCCCAATTCAAAGACAAAAGATTGATCAAAAAAATAAGACAGACAAATAAAAATGTTTTAAGTTAAAATAAAATATTTAAGGCATACAGATACTTTCAGTTCCTGCTTTAACCAACCTAACCAATAGTCCTAATCACATAGGGCTGGGAAAAAAGTTTCCATCACACTCTAACATCATTCCGTCCACCAAGGGGTCCCCAAAAGCTCCAATACCACTTTTCTCCTACTCTCTGACTAACTGAAGTTGAAAACTATATGAGCAAACTGAAAACTACATGTGTCCAAGAATGAGGTATCCATCACAGTAAGGAACTGCAAGATAAGGATTTCATTCATTAACAAATCTTTATTGAGCACATGCTATGTGCCAAGCACTGCCCTAAACACTCAATAAACAAAACAGACAAAAAGTCCTGCCCTCGGAGAGGTTACATTATAGTATGTGTTTGGGGGCAAAGAGAAGAAACAATAAACACAATCAAATAGAATTTACATAGTTTGTTGGAAGGTGACAAATGCTATGGAGAAAATAGAGCAAGATACAGGTCATAAGTAGGGGAATGCAGCTTTATATAAAATAGTAAAGTAAGATAGACCATTTGAAAAGCAACGATTTGAAGGAGACATGAGAGTCAGCCATGCAAATATCTTAGAAAAAAAGGTAGTCCAAGGAGGGGAAGCAATTAGTTTAAAGGCCCTTAGACAGTTAGTTGGGCTGGAGGGAAATTAACAGGGGGAAGAGTAGCAGCTAAATTAAGACAGGTAAGGGATGATGGGGAAAGTAGGAGTGCCCAACTTCTGAAGGCCTTGTAGGCCATACAGACTTCATCTTTTACTCTGCATATGGAAAGGCCCTACAGGGTTTTGAAGAGAAGTGATATGATCTGGTTACTATGTTGAAAAAGACTGTAGGGAGCTAGGGTAGGTAGAAGCAGGGAGACCAGTTGGAAGACTAACTACAGAAATCTAGGCAAGAGATAAGAATGGCTTGGACCAGCTTAGTGAGCCGTGGAGGAGGTAAGAAGTGATTTAATTCTGAATACATTTTCAAAATGAAACAGAGTCAGAATGCCAAGTGTGAAAGAGATAAGTCAGGGATAACTCCAACAGGTTTTTTGCCTGAATGTTGGCTGGAACAGCCATCAAAAGAGATAAATCAGACTGCACCTGAGGCAGGTTTAAAAAGAAAAATGGAAGTTTAGTTTAAGTTGACTACAGTGAAACCTCAATATAAAGGACTAATTCAGGCAAGGGGTGTCCGTTAAAGCCAAAAGTCCGTTAGGTTTTCTGAATGCATTAGTTAAAAAATTGACAAATTAGTTAGTTTACCTGTTTTTACTTATAAGACACGTTTGTGTAATTAAAATTAAGTATGTTTGAAATTTTAATTTCACAGAAAAGTTTTCTATATTTATTACTTAATTTTAAATTTATACTTAATTTTAAATTTATACCTATTCAGTCTAGGAAATGGGTGCATTCACCAGTCACCGAGAGCACATGGCTGTGGTGTGACTTAGCACAGAAGGAAACATCGGTTAAAACTGCTTCAGAAAGTCATGCCAGGCCAGAACCGGTTTGGCTCAGTGGATAGAGCGTCGGCCTGCGGACTCAAGGGTCCCGGGTTCGATTCCGTCAGTCTAGGAAATGGGTGCATTCACCAGTCACCGAGAGCACATGGCTGTGGTGTGACTTAGCACAGAAGGAAACATCGGTTAAAACTGCTTCAGAAAGTCATGCCAGGAGACAACAGAACCAATTAGCATGCACTATGCAGTGTGATCACGTGCTAATCATTACCCATCATTGTTTCCAAGCAGTGATTCTTGGATTTAAATATGTAGACTATAGTAGTAGATATGTAATATTTATTTATATTGATGAAATTATTACACTGTTTTTTTCCAACACATGGCCTATTCACTAAAATTTGTTTAAAATAACTTTATTAGTAACAAAAAAAACCCCACCTGTTAACTTAATGAGCAAATCTTGGTTAAAAGCACTTAAAAATTAACAGGGTATTAATTTCCACACATCACATAGGAACCAGAAATTTTGTGTGATAAATCCAAAGTCCGTTATATTGAGGTCCACAAAATCAAGGGTTTACTATACTTAACATCCAAGGTGAAATGTGGAACAGGTTGTCTGGAATGCAGGAGGGAAGTCTGAACTGCAGATATAAATATGGCAGCCATCAGTATATAGGTATTTAAAGCTATGACATGGGATGAGATCACCAGGGAAGTATTAAAAAAAAAGTGAACCAAGGACTAAACATTGCAACCTCAAGAACAGAGGAATTATTAAGTCAGTATGAGCAAAGCAACTGGTAAGAAGAGAAACCAAAAAAGCAATGCCCTGAAAGGAGGGGAGTGTAAACAGTTTCACTTAGTGTACAAATCACTTTGCTGAGACCAGATTTAAGGTTAAAAGTTCTTAATCAGCCCACAGTAGTTAAGGTGATGTGTAAAATACTAATTTTATCTTTAAAAAAGAGGTGAACATTACTTACACATCTCCTAAGAACACTGTATTTCCCATTGGAGTCTCTACTTAGTATTCTTAGTACTAAAAGTATATTTCACCTCTTATCTTTTTAACATCAAACCAATTAGTCTGGCCAGTGTGGCACAGTGGTTGAGCATCGACACATGAACCAGTCAGGATACATGTGCAGAAGGAAGCCAATCCTTGTTTCTCTCTCATTGATGTTTCCAGTCTATCTCTCTAGCCCTCTCCCTTCCTCTCTCTCTCTCTCTCTCAAAAATCAATAAACATGTTTTTAAAAATACATCCTCGACATGTTTCAAATAAAATTCAAGAACTTAGTGATAGTAACAATCCTAAAACACGGGTCCTTTAGAAGTTAAGCCTCAAAAAAATCCTTCACTTAAGTCCTTTAGAAAAGCTACAGACTATTATTTACCATCTAATTATTAAAATGTCCTCCCTACTAACAGCAGATTAACACTTATAAACTCGAAGGAGGTTTGGGGTGAAAGACCCAAGAAAACATACCAAACAGAAGAGACTACTGATATTAAAGAAGGATATAGAAAAAAACTGAATTAGAACCAAAATCATGTATTAATGGCTCTTCATAATGTTGACCCTGAGTCATCAGGGTGAAGTAATACTGAATAGCCTTTATAATTTCAAAGTGCTTAATACATTTAAGGAAGTTTTTCACTAAGCTTTGTTATAGTTGAAGTTTCAGAGTGAGTCTCAGAAAGTTAAAGTAAATAGAACACCTCATTTTTTAAACTCACCTAACAGAGTACTGTTATAATTGGTGATGCTGCAAAATTAGAAGAGATATTTCTAATGCAATGTTGGGGGAGGGGAGTAAGGAATTGTTCTTAGGACCTACAAACAATAAACCCCGCTATTTCTTGCTAAATCCTTGAACAAAAGGGGGTGGGGAGAGCCTCTTTTTGTCGGAGAACACAATATGAAAATCGACAGCAAAGCACGGAGACCAGAACCACAGACCAACGCAAGATTTCTCCAGGGTTATTCTTGGGAGGATCATTGCAGGCTCATCAGCAACTGCTTCGGCCAAAACTGGAGACAGGGCTGCCAAGTGCCCGCTCGCTCGGTGCGGTAGGGAGGACAAGTGTATAAGCAAGAACTCAAACGCTAGGTCAATTCCTGCACAACTCGGTGTTCGGTTCATCCCCATGTGTTTACCTCCAGCGGGCGATGAGCATCTACGTTTCCCAAAGCATCTGAAAACACACCCACAACTCTGAACAGTGAACTTCCACGGCAGCTTTTCAAGCAGTGCTTGTTCCAATATCTGCGAAGGGATCCTTTTCGAGTCCAGGCCCAACTACGAGTTTGGACTCTTTCCTCCCAGGAGGGGCGGCTAAGACCCGACAGCCCCGTCTCGAACCGAATCTCGGCGCCGGGGCCCACGGGCTCCTGCACCACCGCCCGCCGAGCGGGGCTGCACGACCTCCGCCAGGTATCTCATGGCCGAGAGACGTTTCTAGGCTGCCAGCGGGATTTTCCGCCCAGATCCCAACGCCAAAAATCTCATTGTTGGACACCGAAGGGGGAGGGAGAGCGGTAAGGAAGACACACCCCTCCGGGAGAGGAAGGGACAACTTCCCAGCTCTCGAGGGCGAGCCACACATTTGCCCAAACTCTCCCCTCCCGGAGCGGTCCCATCCCCAACCGCCCCCCACCATAAC
>NW_005370635.1:912810-927421 GCF_000412655.1 Myotis brandtii
CGGGGCTGGAGGCTCTGGGGCCCTTCCTTCATTCCTTAGCCCTGCCCCCCCCCCTCTCCCTCCTTCCCTCTCCCCCTCTTCTCTTTCTTTCTCTCTCTCTCTTTCCTTCCCCCAAAGCTGGTTTCATCTTACGGGGACCTCCACACTCGGTGACTTTTTATTTTTTTTGTAACCTTAAGCAAATGGTACTCGATTTCACCCTGCCCATCCCAGATTCCTCTCCAGAAATCAAAACGAAACCTTTCGCTCCTACGTCTTTCTCTTTGAATTAGCCTTCAGGCAACCCTAGCTTCAAAACGGAGAGAAAAATTAAAATCCGACCCAAATAAATTGTGTGCAAATATTATGAAGCTGCTAGCTGGCGGGCTCTCTTTAAGCCGGGGTAAATAACTAGAAGCTGCAGCGAAGAGGAAAAGTTGGCCCGAGTGCCTGCTAATAAGTTTGCTCTTTGCTGAAAGGAGGGCAGCGACGTTCCTGGTCCGCTGGCAAATAAGATGTGTTCCTCGTCATCACCTATTGCTTACCGATCTCTCGCAGAATTCCAGGCACCGCCCAGAACATAAACAAAATACTGCAAGGTCTCCTCAAAAGTTATGAGAGCTCGAAATGATTCCAATTCTGTGAGAGTGTGAATAAGAGATACATAAAACCGAGACTCCTCACGAACACCTCCCCTTGCATCCTGACAAAGAGGGAACAGGAGCAAGTCCTTAGGGGACGAACAGCAGAGCAATTTCTACACCAACAGAGAATTTCCTGTATGGGGGCTGGCTAAAAACGTTCATTTGTATTCTTATGTTGTCTTAGCTTTCTAGCGCACCTCCAAAGTACAGATGAAAACTGAACAGTTTGTGGTAGCCTGAGATGTTGAGAATTCCCAAAGTCTTCAGCCACTATGTTCTCCAAACATGCATTCGGTCTTATTTTAACTCCAAACGCGTCCTCTTTTTTCCTTTCTCAGTAGGGTTACTCAGCACCTCAGTGGTTTCAATACCCTCAAAGCAATTGATCTCTAAACCACTGCTGTCTTCTGAGCCTGTGCCAGAGGACACAGCTTTATGGAAGAGCGATGCCATTAGTCTCTTAATACAAAAAGGGCAATGTATCATTTCTATAGTGGAGTTTAAGGACTCTTGATTAGCTTACAAACATCTAACTTCCTCTGGTTAGTACTAAAGCAGGTTTTAGGTTAGAATGAAACTTTCTATCATTTTCCTGACTTCAGTAAAACAGTGATATTTTAGAGACAGTAATATGTAGGTACATTAAGTGGAGTTTAGGGACATGTTTACCCTAAATATACTATTTCTTAGAGTCAAGGATCACTTATTTTTCTGTTCCATTATTTGAAACAAAGAAGAGTATTTATCAGCTATTTCAGCTTTCCTGAGGGATTGAACTTTGACTTTTGAAAGGGAAGTGATCTATTTATTCACATCAAAAAAGATTTGTTAGATGCCCTAACCCAGGGGTGGACAAACTTTTTGACTCAAGGGCCACAATGGGTTCTTAAACTGGACCGGAGGGCTGGAACAAAAGCATGGATGGAGTGTTTGTGTGAACTAATATAAATTCAAAGTAAACATCATTACATAAAAGGGTACGGGCTTTTTTTTTTTTAGTTTTATTCATTTCAAACAGGACGGATCCGGCCCGCGGGCCGTAGTTTGCCCACGGCTGGACTAGACCATTTATGGGATCTCTTTGAGATTTTACCCAAAGGTAGGGAAAGAACACCATTGCAGCTTTTATTATTCTTTTCATTATTATAAGTTGAAAAAGAAAACCCAAGAGAATGTACAAACAAATTATTGGAATTAATAACAGAATGAAACAAGGTGGTTGGCTATAAGATCAATATACAAAACCAACTGTATTATTATACCAGGAACAAACAGAAAACATAATTTATCCCTCTCCCTTCCTCTCTGTAAACAATCAATAAAATATATTTTAAAAATAAATAAAAAAAAGATTTGCTAGAATTATTATGCAAGGTAAGCCCTATTAGGAATTAAGACCTACCCTTTAAGTTTTGAAGTATAGTATAATATCAATGGCTATAATTAACATATATAATTAACCTATTATATAATTAACCTTGGTTGCTGCTCACTACTCTCCAATGTTACTGAAACCAGCAACTAACTTGCTAAAAAGGATTAGCACTCCCAGCATCTGAGGTACCTCTAGTTGTAACAACGAAGAAATAAAATTTTTTGAAACTATCAAGTGTAATTCTATTACCTAAAGAGTGCTAGTCTCTCTCTCTCTCTATCTCTCTCTCTCTATCTGCCTCTCTCCCTCCCCTCTCCTCTCTCTTTTCTCTTTTATTCAAGTCCTCTTATTTTTTAAGCCCCTCCTACCCCCACCATGGCCCTCACTTTTGGCAACCATCAGCTTGTTCTCTATACCTATAGGTCTGTTTCTATTTTGTTTTATTTATTCATTTGTTTTGCTTTTTTAGAGTCCACATATGAGTGAAATCACAATATTTGTCTCTGTGTCTGACTTACTTCACTTAGCATAATACTCTCTAGGTCCATCCATATGGTCGAAAATGGCAAGATTTCATTCTTTTTTATTCGTGAATAATATTCCACTGGGTATATATAGCATATCTTTATCCATTCATCTGTTGATGGACGTCTAGTAATGGTGCAATGAACATAGGGGTACATATATATTTTCAAATTAGTGGTTTTGTTTTCTTTGAATAAATATCAGAAGTGAAATTGCTAGATTATATGGCAGCTCTATTTTTAATTTTTTGAGGAATATTCATACTATTTTCCATAGTGGCTGCACCAGCTTACTATCTCACCAACAGCGTATGAGGGTTCTCTTTTCTCCACAGCCTCACCAACACTTACTATTAGTTGATTTATTGTGGATGGCCATTCTGATGGATATGAGGTGATATCTCAGTGTAGTTTTAATTTGCATTTCCTTGATGATTAGTGATGGTGAACATCTTTTTATATATCTATGGGCCATCTGTATGTCCTCTTTGGAGAAATGGCTATTCAGGTCCTCTGCCCATTTTTTATTAGATTGTTTTTCAGCAATAAGTTGTATGAATTTCTTATATATTTTGGGTATTAAGCCCTTACTGGATGTATCATTGGTGAATATCTTCTCTCATTTGGTAAGCTGTCTTTTGGTTTTGTTGATGGTTTCCTTCTCTGTGCAAAATTTTTTAGTTTGATGTAGTCCCTTTATTTTTTCTTTTGCTGGCCTGAGGAGACATATCCAAAAATATATTGCTTAGAGCAATCTCAAAGAGTTTTACTGCCTCCCGGGTGATGTGGTTCAGTGGTTGAGCATCGACCTATAGAATAGGATGTCACAGTTCAATTTCTGGTCAGGGCACATGCCCCATTATGAGCTCCACCCCCAGTGGGGGCCGTGCAGAAGGCAGCCAATCAATGGTTCTCTCTCATCATTGGTGTTTCTATCTCTTTCTCCCTCTCTCCTCCTCTCTGAAATCAATAAAAACATATTTTTAATTAAATTAAATATGTATCCTGCAGTTTTTGCATAAAATGTTCTCTAAAATGTCAATTAAATCAATCTGGTCTGATGTGACAATTAAGGCCATTATTTTCTTATCAATTTTCTGTCTAGATGATCTATTGGTTGATGTGAGTGGGATATTAAAACCTTCTACAATTATTATATACTGTGGATTTCTCCCTTTATGTCCATTAATAATTAAGCCTCTTAGGCCACTGCCATCTTGGACCTCCTCTTTCTCTCTTTTTTTTAATCTACCAAAGTGCAATTTATTGGAGACTGCCTTCTGACTTTTAGCGTTTAACAATCCTCTTTTCCCTGAATTTTGGAAATGTTTTAAAGACACACAGTACACATCTCTCTAGCAGATAGAAAGCTGGCTATTCCTGTTTTCTTCAGGGAAGACTTCCCAGAAGCGGTGAGTAATGTGTGAGTAACATATTATATCTCCTGCGCCACCAGAATGGCAGAGATGAAAGCATAATAGAAACCACTCACAGATCTGAAAGTAAAGGGAAGATTCCAGGTCCCCCCGATAATGGAGGGGGAAAGAAATATCCGCAGTTGCAGATCTAACAATAAATCAGCTATTCTAACAATAACTGCTTATTAGAGGTCTGCATTGTGTCCCCATTAACATGTAGTCTCTTTAAGCATATGACATTCAAGTGCTTTCATCACAGCCTAAGGGTGACGACAAATTATTTGCCATTCTTTGCACAAAGTGGTGGGATCTTTGTTTCCTCCTCTTGAATCTGGGAGGGCTCTGTGGCTGCTATGTCCAATAGAATATGCCACAAGTAACACTGCCAAGTTCTGGGCCCAGGCTTGGAACCGTTGATCTTAGAGCCCTGAGCTACCATTTGAGAAGTCTAACTACCTTACTGGAGAGACCATATGGAGAGGCCCTGAGATTACTACATGGGGAGGACGAGAGATCCAGCTGGGCCAGCCTTCCAGCAGCCCTCACCAAGGTGCCCAATGTATGAACGAAGTACCCCAGTCCATACACACCACAAGCTAAATACCACCAAGTAACCCCAGTCAGTACCACCCGGAGCAGGAAAATCACTCAGTGAAATACGCTTGAATTTATGACCCCATATAATCTTTGTGGGTTTGGGGGGAAGGAGGGGGATAAATTATTTGCAGTAAAAGATAAGCAGGACATCTTTCTTCCACTTCTAAATCGCTGCAAGAAACATTAGTCTCGTTCCTGTGGAGAGGAGTTTCCATTTTGCCCATACAAGCCCAAAACATCACTGGGGCCTTTCAAGGGAAATCTGGGCAGGAACGGGTAAGGAGGTAAAGCTAGTTTGTGGCATAACTTAATATTATTGAAACCTCTCCCATGTCTCCCATCTTCAAAGGCTGTTCAATGATTGAAAACTAGTGAATTTAATGAGGAAAGAGGAGCCAACATTTATAGTGCAGTTGCGCTGTGTGGGTGTTGAATGTACATTAGCTTACATAATCGTCAAAATAACCCTATAAGATAGTTCTAGACTCACACTGAAAAACTTACTAGCTCGAGGACACAGAGCTCAAAAACCAGCACCTGAACCCAGATCTGTTTTACTCCCAAGGTATAACCCGTAGGTATACAAACGATTAAAATGTGAGTTTTTATTTATATAGGTTTCACTTACTCATGATATCTTTTTTATCATTAGTCAATATATAACACTAAATTAAATCGGCAATATTAAATCAGCTGCCAGCCAGCATCTTGTAACTTTTCTAATAGAAAGAACTTAGTAGTGAAATATGTACATTTTGTCCTAGTAAACTTAGCAATTGGAAGAAACAACCTTTACGGCCTCTTTGATTCTTGATTCCATGATTTTATACACTTCTTACAAGGATTCTGTTAAATATTGAATTTGCAGTCACAGAACCTGGTTTTGCTCCCCCGCTCTGCTCCTTTCTGGCTGTGTGACTTTGGAAAAGTCACTTCACTTCTCAGAGCTTTAGTTTCCACTCTGATTAACTGAGGATGAGAGTACTTTGCTCTAAGGGTTAGTGTGAGATTAAATGAGATCATGTACTTTTCAATATTTTAAAAACAGTATTACCAGTTCTTACTCAATATAAATATTAAATAAGACATTGTTAAACCTGCATTATATCTGAATAATGACTACCATACTAGCTATTCATAGATTATATATAATTACTAATTCAAGTGAGATGTAATTGTGTCCATCTACCATTGAGAAAGCAGGGTCAGAAAATCAAGGTACTTGCCTCCGCCAAATGGCAAGTAAGTGGGAGAGCTGAGTCTGAAACCCCCAAATCCAGCTTTCTTCCACTCTACCAGACTTCCCCCACATATCAACAGGCTAGTGTATAACCTGCTTGTATAGCATTATTAAAAAGGGAGAGTTGACATCTTTCCTCTCACCTCAGGCCAAACCACTTTTACCCTCCACCAGATAGGTAGAAAGCATTCTTATCTCTAAAAACCTTACATATTAACTCAACATCCTTCCTCAAACAGCTACTTCAGTGTTTAAATGTTTACTATCCCTCACTATTGTGTAACTCTATGTTCTAAGCTCAATCTTGGGCACATTTTTAAATGGATGCTAATTAGCAAATAAAAATAAATAGGAGAAAATAAAATTATATATGTATACATATGCACACACATAAATAAAATCATCTATAGACTCACATTTGGAGATAAGCACAGCTTACATTTAATTTTTTCCATTTTAAAAAATCTGTGCATATTTTTCTTGTAGTTATGAATGCAAATACCAAATGAAGGAACATGCCAAAAATTTTAGATAATGTCCTGTTTTTTCACATCTAATTTCTTCTGACTTTAAGATTAGCTCATGAGCCCTGGTGAGGGCAGATCAGTAGCAACAAATCAAACCAAGTCAGCAATACTTGCAACATGCATGGGATCATGTTAGGTGTTTGAACATAAAGCGTGCATTTTAAAATGCTTGTCCTCCAGAATGGCGCTTGCTTTTTAAACCACACTGGTATTTGTTGGCTCATATTCAGCAACAAATGATAACTCTTAGATCCCACCCAGTCCTTGCCCTGGGTTTTTCTCCCCGTAATATGACAATCCAGTAATTAATCTTTCCCAGGGTTTGTTCCATTTATCTCTGACCATGTCTCCAATTTACCAATTTTCTTTGATCAGGGCCAACAATTTTTAAAAGCCATCTCTTGGTATTTCCATATATTGTTTTGGAAATTTAATGTTTGTGAGAAAAGGTAAACAGATTGCAAGCTCCATTCCAAATCATTATTCTGTGAAGGCTGTAGAATAATTCCTCTGGATGCCAGCTCTCATGACACGGAGCTCTGGATGTCAGCCCTCCCAGCCTCCAGGGGGACGTCACAAGGCCCTTTCTGTCTCCATCTTCAACCTTTCTTCTCTATCAGCCAATTAGTGCTCTTAGGGCCCTCTCCACTTAAAGGAGAGGGAAAAAAGTTTGTTCAAACTCCAGACCACCCCATTTACCCCATCTCCTGCTAAGCCAGGTTTTGGGTTGGTCAGTTGATTGGTTAGGTAAGAGGCACTCATTTGGCTGCTTATTCACACTACCCATTCAGTCACTCCTCATTCTACTGGAACCTGCTTCTGCACCCACAGCTTGATTCTGAAACACTCCTCATCCTATATAATAAAACCCTAATATGCAAATTGACTGAACGGTGGAACGACTGGTCGCTATGATACACACTGACCACCAGGGGGCAGATGCTCAACGCAGGAGGTTGGAGGCAGCTCCTGCATTGAGTGCCTGCCCCCTGAGAGGGAGGTAAGCTGAGGTGGTGATTGGAGGGCGGGACCAGCTGGCAAGCACCCTGCCGGTCGCCTCCAGCAAACCGGCAGTCAAACATCCCTCAAGGGCACAGGCCAGGCTGAGGGACCACCGCCCCCTCCCTGCAAAAATTTCGTGCACCGGTCCTCTAGTGGAAGCCAATGATCTCCCTGCTGCTAACTGCAGTGCAGCTGCTCAGTCTATTTGGCAGAACCTCTCTGTCATATGACACCACTAATTACTTCTTGACATGCTTCAGTTTCCTTGACTTCAATGACCACACCCACCGGGCTCTTTTTGCCCACTCTCTTGTCTTTTCCTTCTCTCTAGCCTAAAGCTCCTGCTCAGTCTCTTTGTGACTTTATTTTCTCTTTCTATCACTTTTTTGGTGATGTTTCTCAGGGTACCAGCCTTGTATCTTTTATTTTCTCACTTTGCAGTCCCTCTCTGGTCTTATAATGTGTATCCCCTAGTGAAGGCCGGATTGCTGCAATTTGCAACCTCTACCACTAAGAAAAAGGCATCTCTATTAGTCAGCATTCTCCAGAGAAATAGAACCAATAGGATATACATGTATCGAGAGATTTTATTTATTTATTTATTTATTTATTTATTTAAACAAATTACTGATTCCTGAATTCACATGATTGTGGAGGCTGGCAAGTCCAAAATCTTATGGGTGAGCAGGCAGGCTGGGAACCCAGGGAAGAGTCAGTGTTGCAGTACAAGTCCCAAGGCAATCTGCTGGCAGAATTCCCTATTCTTCTGGGGAGGTCAAATTTTCTCTGTTAAGGCCTTCAACTGAGGTTCACTACATTATGGAGGATAATCTGCTTTTCCCAAAGTCTGCTGAGTTCAATGTTAATCTCATCTTCAAAAATATACCTTCACAGAAACATCTAGAATAATGTTAGACCAAATATCTGGGTACTATGTCCTAGACAAGTTGATACATAAAATTAGTCATCAATGGCATCGTTGGATTCTGGGAGCAGCATATACTATTTGGGTCTGCTATTCTAACTCATTTAATGACTAACCTGTTAGTCTGCTAATTTTGAGTGGAACCCAGAACAAGAAAGGACTCTGAAGCAGGTCGTGGCTTGTGCACCCTGTTATCAATTGAGCATTATCATCCAGCAGATTCAATGATGCTGGAAATATCTATAGAAAGTGAAAATACTGTGTGAAGCCTCTGGCAAGTCTCAATAGGAGAATCATAGTGCAGCTTTCTAGGTTTGGGGATATGCTGAATATCATTGTGCCCTAATCAAGATCAAGTGCCTGACCAAAGATCACCAAATGACCTGGTGACCTGAGCTGCCCATCATGAATTGAGTGTAATCTGACCGATCAACCCACAAATTTGGGTGTGGGAAAGTATGTTCATCATCAAAAAGATATGACTTATGCAAGATCTACCTTGAGCAGGTTCTGAAGGCACAAAATGAGTTACATAAGCCGGTGGCTCAGACTTCCATGCCATCTACTTCAGTGCCACCTCTCCTTCACTTACACCTATAGTCTCATAAGGAATTCAATTTGATCAAGGAAGAAAAAATTTAAACCTGATTTAGAAATGCAAATTGCTGAGAGTAAACTGATGTAGAATCACAATCCTAGTCATGGATGGCCCTGAAGGACTATAGGGAAAATAAATCTAGTTTTTCACTCTGCCTAGAAGAAGATATGGTCATATATTTAGGTCTACAAATTCACGGGCTAACAATTAGGCTTGATGGTCTGGAACTTAAAAGGTACAAAATTAAATAACTAGTAAGAAGGTTTAGAAAAGAGACATGTGGATATGCCCACTTAATAATAGACACAGAATGTGAGGAATTTTTTTTTCCCATGTGAATGCTCATCTTGGGCATAAGATTGCAGTTCTCTATAATCAGTTGGGCAAGATGAGCCACTGTGGGTATACCAACCTCTTTCCTCGGCCAACCTGCAATTTGTTCATTGAGCTCATGAACAAAGTGACCATAGTAGCAGATATGGAAGTTAGGCAGGAATTCAAACACATGGGTTCTTCTTACCACAAACTAACCTAGCGACCACCACTGCTAATCACCCAGCCTGCCAACAGGAGGCACCTATATTGAACCCTGGTACACACCATTTCCTAGGGGAATAGCAGCCATCAAAAGGCAGGTTGATTTTATTAAACACCTTCAATCATGGAGGGAGCAGTGATTGGTCTTCACTGGAATAGATACTCATTCTAGATATGGATTTACCATCCCTGCCTACAAAGCTTCTGCCATCTCCACCATCTATGAACTTAATGAATGCCTATTCTCTGTCACAGAATCCCAGACAACATTGTTCTGACAAAGGAACTCATTCCACAGCAAAAAGAGTGATGCAATGGGCTAAGGCCAAAATTATTCACTAGAAGTAGCTGACATTATAGAATGGTTTGAATGGCTGTCAAAGATCCAGTTGGGTGACAAATGAGAGAAAGACAATGGGTGCTCTTCTATGAGATGTAATCTATACTCTGAATCAGCTACCAAGATGCAGAGTATATAGTTGCAGAAACCCAGAGGAAGAAGTGAAAGTTGCTTTTCTCATTATTATACCTAATCATCCACTTACAAAAATGTTGCTCCTGATCTCTGCAGGTTTAGAGTCTTAGTTCCCAAGAGAGGAAGGCTCCTATGAGGAGACACAACATAGTTCTACTTGAACTGAAAGGTGAGGCTTCCATCTGGCCATTTTGTGTTTTCTCAAAGCACTGACTAAGAGGAGAGATATATCTACTAATTGGGGTGATGATCTGTACTGCCAAGGCGATCTGACCTCTGCTTAGTTCTCTCATAACTCGAGTGACCAACTTGTATCAATTTGTCCGAGATTTTTCCAGTTTTATCATTCTAAGTCTCACATCCCAGAAAACCCTTCAGTCCCAGGCAAACTGGGACAGTTGGTCACCCAACTACTGCCCTGAGACATTGAAGGCATTCAGTAAATTTGCTGAAGACTGGATATTGTTTATGTCAGGCTAAATCTACTTCTCTCTCCCCCTGCCAAAATATATCCTTGATGACATCCAAACTTATTTTGCATCCCAGGGAGAAATGTTTGATAGTAACAATGGCTTGCCCTTTCATTCATTCACTTATCCTTACAAACATCATCTTCAGTGAGTTATATACCTTTGAGGACAGTTATGCTTCTTTGGCAAGTAGAAGGGAGAGCCCCAAGTATCTCATGTTTCAGCTCACTTATATTCTGCTCAGATTTTCCCATATTCTCCAGGATATGTGTGTGGGTATGTGTGTGTGTGTGTGTGTGTGTGTGTGTGTGTGTGTGTGTGTGTGTGTGAATTCTCACTAATTTTAATTTTCCCAGCACTGTGGAAACCTTATGTTAGATCTTGATGAGGTCACAGAAATCACCTAATCCAAACCCAAATACATCATGTTTATTTTCAGTGCTCAATTGTTTAAACTTCATTGTTTTTGTTTTAATTTATGATGTGTCATGTCCACCAAGCATTCATCTCCTTACGTGGTCAAAAATTACATTTGCACATTTAATCCAGTGAGTAATTTATTTTTTGCTAGCATAATGATTGTGAGCCCTTACTTTCAAAACCTAGAAAAAGCTCAGTATTCTTTAGCATCTCATCAAAAATCATTACTCAATGAGGGTTTGTTAATGAGGGACCTTGGTCCTCTACGTATTGAATATCAGTCTCATTTTCTATTGTGCCTGGGAAATGACATCAACAATTGTGAAAAGATCTGTTTGCAGATAGAGTTGACTTATAGCACCAATCACAGAGTAGAACTCAAGATTAAGATTCATTTCATTTCGGGTCAGAAACAAATGAAGTAAAACAATACCCTTCCACAAAACCTCCATTGGTACTACTTTCAACCAAATAAGAGGTAAGAATATCACTAGTCTTGTGTTTTATTCTTATGAATCAGTTCTGCTAATTTCTCAAGGACAATAAAGAAGAGCAGAATTTGCAGAAGCAATGAAATGTGTTTTAAATACTAACCAAGAATTATTCATTCAGCTTAGAAGCTCATGCCACGGTTTGTCAGAGCCCACCTCCTGTGAAATTGCCAGGAAAGAAAGGAGATTTCAACTGTCAGCTAAAGGCCAAAGAAAGAAAAATATTTTATTATTTTTTTTCTTCTTTGACTTTAAATTTTACTCTTTTATAACTTTATTTTCTGAGTACATTGGGACTGTTATGGGAATCTGAATTTCCATTGGTTCAGGAGATTGAAAAGCAACTAAGATTACAGGAGCACAAAGATCAACAGCAACAAACTCCTTTCAGCTTCTAGCCTGACAATAGAGGATATAATGTCAAGATTTAAAAAAAAAAAAAAAAAGACTAGTAAAAAGCCCAGATCCAAGCATTCATGCTCCACTGAGAAGTTCTATAAAGACTTTTGCCAAAAGTGATTTAGTATTGAGAAAAGAGAAATAACAGATATCTCTGAAAGAGAAAAAAAATGTTTGGATTAAAGGGAATTCAAATCAATAGCGGAAGCATCACAAAGCTTCAGGTTTGAATGATCCCTAAGCGGTTTTCTTAGTTTCTTTTCATAAATCTTGTAGTTAATCTTGTCCCATCAGTTGTAGGAACCTACTGTAGGTGACAAACAATTCTCAAGTGGCTTTGGAACAGAAATAAAATCTAGGATGGAGCTCTAAGACCCTTTATTAAGAAGCAAAGGAGATTTAAGGTGGGTATCTCATAGATCCTTGAAGAGAAAAGGTCTTCTAAAGATTTTAAGAGTCTATCTTTCAGGCTTTCTCTGCTTCAACAGTGGGACTTCTAGGAATCTAAGGCCATCGTCCCTCAGCAGCTTCACAGAGAATCCAAGGTAGATAAAAGCTTATTTCAAAGAGATTTGGGGTTCCGGCTTTTATATAATTGAATGGGTTATAAATTGACACTAGGAAATGCACATAGTTTTTATTTTTTTAATATATTTTATTGATTTTCTACAGAGAGGAAGGAAGAGGGATAGAGAGTTAGAAAAATCGATGAGAGAGAAACATCGACCAGCTGCCTCCTGCACACTCCCCACTGGGGATGTGCCTGCAACCAAGGTACATGCCCTTGACCGGAATCGAACCTGGGACCCTTGAGTCCGCAGGCCAACGCTCTATCCACCGAGCCAAATCAGTTAGGGCTCCACATAGTTTTTAAAGCAATTATATTAGCATGATCTAAAAAAGGCAAAGATATGCAGTACCTGCCACATTTTTGCCAACATTTCTCAAAGTGTATTTCAGAAATTACTTGTGATCTACATTAAACCTCCTGGACTGAATTGGGGCAGACAGGAGCGGGGGGCGGGAGGGAGTATATCTGGGAATCATCACCTTTTAATAAGTAATAGTTATGAATGTTAAAGTTTGAAGTTTGATATCACCTCAAACAGTCCTGCCTACTCATTCCTAAATTATTACTTGTGGCACTGCCCTCCATTTTGTCAGGTTGGAATACCACCACCTTCCTTCCCTTACATGAGATCCATACTTTAAATGTTATACATTCTGTCCAAAAGCAAACCCAAGCATATGCAGTGCACTGATCTTTGACAAGAGTGCCAAGAACACACAATGTGGAGAAGATAAGCTCTTCTATAAATGATGCCAGAAAAGCTGAATATCCACTTGCAAAAAAATGAAATTGGGCCCCTACCTTATACAAAAATCAACTCAAAATGGACTAAAGACTTAAACATAAGACCAGAAACTGTAAAACTAGAAAAAAAAACATAGGAAGAACACTCCTGGACATTAGTCCTGGCAATGATTTCTTGAATATGACACCCAAAACACAGGCAACAAAAGCAAAATCAATAAGCAGGATTACATCAAACTAATAAGTTTCACAGCAAAAGAAACAATCGACAGCCCTGGCTAGTGTGGCTCAGTCTGTTGAGCATCATCCTGTGTACCGAAAGGTCACCAGTTCAATCCCCAGTCAGGGCACATGCCAGGGTTGTGGGCTATCTCCTAGTAGAGGCTTGCAGGAGGTAGCCAATCAATGTTTCTCTCTCATCGATGTTTCTCTCTCTCTGGCAGCCTAATGAATGTGAGAAAATATTTGCAAACCACATATCTGATAAGGTATTAATCTTTAAACATCTATTTTAAGTCTCATTTGAGGCCTGCAATAAAGAGTCACAAACCCATGAAATGCCTTCCCCTTCCAAGTGTGCAAGAAGAACATTCACACATGGATCCCACAGCGCAAGGACCCAGCATCACACTGCTCAGGATCGTGTTCCGGCCAGGGTCAAGTCTCCTGGCACCACCCGGCCCAGAACTCTGACCTGGGTTGAGATACAAGAGATATTAGCCCAATAGGAAAGAAGACAAATAACAGAAGGAGCCCTTGATTTTGAGGTGAACTAAATGGAGACCCAACAATACTCTGCTCTCACACGCAAGTACCTCAGGCATTCCAGAGCTGCCATTCCAAAAATTAAACAAGAACCTTTGTCTGGAGATTGGCTCAGACATGCCCATTAGATCTCAGCTTGAAGCCATTTCTACCTTTTCCTTCCTCAGAAGTCTCATAATGCATGGCCCTGGCCCCACAATCCTGTACCATGGGTCTTTATCATACTGAAGGATGATGCTGAACAGCTATGATACTACCCAAAAGTGGGAGTGTGGTTGGAAAGATTGATGAAAGGTTTGTATTTGGTTTGCGGCTTTGCTCACTGCTTGCCTCTCTGCCTCTCACGCTGCCCATTTCAATTCAAATTAAGCAGTGCTTTCTCAGACTGTGTGCCAACATGCTGTACGTGCAGCTGCTGCCTGCCATCCATCACAGCCCGGCTTACCCCACTCCAAGTTCCAGGTCAGCATTTCCTGATTGCATTCCTTGTCCCCGTCATGCTTTGTGCTGCCCTACTTTTAGCCATTCATCACCCAGCAATTGTTTCTGTTCGCTGTCTTTCTCACATGACTAGTCCTGCAAAGTGTGGCAGACGGGAAAGCCAGTGGGCTGGCTGCAAGCCAGGATGTTGCCCAGAATTTGATAGTGATCTTAAGTATCATAGATAAATGCCACTAGTGAAATCTGTGCTGAAGCTAAATGCAATATCCAAGGACATCAAAGGCCTGCCTCTTTCTCTTCAAAGTTAGAAAGCATCTTAGGCCCTGGCTGGGTAGCTCAGTTGATCAGAGCATCGAACCAATACTCCAAGGTTGTGGGTTTGATACCCAGTCAGGGCACATACAAGAAGCAACCAATAAATGCATAAATAGATGGAACAACAAATCAATATCCCTCTCCCTTTCCCTCC
>NW_005370635.1:927752-938892 GCF_000412655.1 Myotis brandtii
TATGGTGGGTAGTCACATCCTAATAGGCTGGTATCTTCCCTGACAAGGTCAATCTTTACCTTAACTGAGCCTATTGTCTTTTTGCATCTATGATAATATATCATAGAAATGTCAAGGTTACTTGTAACTTCCCTTTTTTTCTGGACCCCTCAAGGCACAACCAAATGCCCTGGGCGCCAGAACAGATACCATAAATTCCTTCACTGTTATTGTTATCATGTTAATTGTTGATTGTTAACTATCCGGTTTCCACCTAAGTAAAAGAAGTATGTGTCTATCATTTTACTTTTTATCCAATCCCAGAGGTTTCCCACCTCTTTGTTTTCTCCAGCCTCCCTAACCTATCACCAATGGAGTTCATGGACCCACTTTCGTCTCCTCCTTTGTATGTAATGTATAAAACAAGGTGAAAAACCACCTTTCTCCAGAGCATTATCCTGATACATTACATTGAGATTCTGCTTCCTGGCAATTGTCGACCCTTTGGCTCAAATAAACTCACAAAAACTCTTTAGGTTTGAATGTTTTTACGTTAACATCTCCCTCTCCCTCTCCCCTTCCCTTCGCCATTATCCTCTCTCCTCCTCCCCCCTCATATCTCCCTTCCTCCTGTCTCTAAATTCAATTTTTTTTTAAAGTTAGGAAGCATATTCGATTCCATCCATGTGCTGCGGTATGGACTACTGGTTGATCATAGAGATTTTTCAGTCAGACTGCAGGGGTCTGCCTGGAAGTTACTCTAGCCAGGCTTAGTTGCATACCTCCTAGAGTCATTGAGATAACTGAATGAGTTAATCTATATAAAGCATTTAGAACAGTGCCTGCCACATTAATTGCTCTGTAAGAGTTTGCTATTGCCATATTCTGCTCACTCTGCTTAATATGCTTGGATTGACCACTTCAGATCATTTATTTATTCTTTTAATAAATATTTACTGAGCGGCCTATGATGCTCCAGGCACTGTGGGACAGTGATCCATTTCCTTTACGGTAAGCCTTGGCGTGGTCATCTGGAACCCCTTTACACTCACAGCTGTGCTACAATGGAAGCAGTAAGACTCCAGGGAAGAAAGCACTGAATAGTGTGCCTAGGGAGGCAGGTCCTCAGCAGCCTCTCTTGATTCCCGTGCCCTAAGAACAGCCTAGGAAGGTCAGAGGCAGACAGAAGGCACACAAGACACGGCGTCCACTTGGCCAGCTGCTTGCTCGCCTCTTCCCCCCAACGCCCCATTTTCCCTGGAACTTTTTTTTAATACATTTTTATTGATTTCAGAGAGGAAGGGAGAAGGAGAGAGAGATAAACATCAATGATGAGAGAGAATCATTGATTGACTGCCTCCCTGCATGTGCCCTTGACCGGAATAGAACCTGGGACCCTTCAGTTCTCAGGTCAATGCTATATCCACTGAGCCAAACCATCTAGGGCTGCCCTGAAACTTTGACATATTCTCAGGCAAGGGCGGAGGTTGTACTAGGACAGGGGTAGATGAAGGAGAAGGATGACTAGGGAGGCACATCCTCAGGAGCCTCTCTTGATTCCCGTGCCCTGAGAACAGCCTAGGAAGGTCAGAGGCAGACAGAAGACACACAAGACAAGGCGTCCACTTGGCCAGCTGCTTGCTCGATTCTTCCCCCCAACACCCCATTTGCCCTGGAACTTTTTATTAATACATTTTTATTGATTTCAGAGAGGAAGGGAGAAGGAGAGAGAGATAAACATCAATGATGAGAGAGAATCATTGATTGACTGCCTCCCTGCATGTGCCCTTGACCGGAATAGAACCTGGGACCCTTCAGTTCTCAGGTCAATGCTATATCCACTGAGCCAAACCATCTAGGGCTGCCCTGAAACTTTGACATATTCTCAGGCAAGGGCGGAGGTTGTACTAGGACAGGGGTAGATGAAGGAGAAGGTGTAACACTATAAGGTTTGTGTGTAGATTCATTTTCTTTTACATGTAGATGGCTAGTTGTCTCAGCACCATTTGTTGAAAAAACTACCTTTGCTCCATTGCATTGCCTTTTCTCCTTTGTTAAAGATCAGTTGGTTATATTTATGTGGGTCTATTTCTGAGTTCTTTATTCTATTTCATTGATCAATTTATCTGTTCTTTTACCAACATATACTATCTTGATTACTATAGCTTTATCATAAATCTTGACATTGAATATTATCAATCTTCCAACTTTGTTCTTCTCTTTCAATATTGTGTTGGCTATTCTGGGTCTTTTGCCTTTCCATATAAACTTTAGGATCAGCTTGTCTATATTCACAAATAACTTGCTGGGATTTTGATTGAAATTGCTTTGGATCAATAGATCAATTTGGGAAGAACTGATGTCTTGACAATATGTGTAATACTATAAGGTCTGTGTCTAGATTCATTTTCTTTGTACAAGTAGATGGCTAGTTGTCTCAGTACCATTTGTTGAAAAAACTATCTTTGCTCCATTGTGTTGCCTTTGCTCTTTTGTTCAAGATCAGTTGATTATATTTATGTGGGTCTATTTCTGGGTTCTCTATTCTATTCCATTGATCAATTTATCTGTTCTTTTACCAACACATACTATCTTGATTACTATAGCTTTATCATAAATCTTGTAGTTGAATATTATCAATCTTCGAACTTTGTTCTTCTCTTTCAATATTGTGTTGGCTAGTTTGGGTCTTTTGACTTTCCATATAAACTTTAGAATCAGCTTGTCTATATTCACAAATAACTTTCTGGGATTTTGATTGAAATTGCTTTGGATCTATAGATCGATTTAGGAAGAACTGATGTCTTGACAATGATGTCTTGACAATATTGAATCTTCCTATCTATGAACACGAGATACTCCATTTATTTAGCTCTTCTTTGATCTTTTTTTTAAAATCAGTTTTGTAGTTTTCCTCTTAAAGATCTTGTATATATTTTCTTAGATTTATGCCTAAGTATTTCATTTTAGGGATGCTTATGTAAATGATAATGTGTAAGAAAGTAATGAACTTGTTCAGGTGCCCACTAGTTGAATATTATCAATCTTCGAACTTTGTTCTTCTCTTTCAATATTGTGTTGGCTAGTTTGGGTCTTTTGACTTTCCATATAAACTTTAGAATCAGCTTGTCTATATTCACAAATAACTTTCTGGGATTTTGATTGAAATTGCTTTGGATCTATAGATCGATTTAGGAAGAACTGATGTCTTGACAATATTGAATTTTCCTATCTATGAACATGAGATACCTCCATTTATTTAGCTCTTCTTTGATCTTTTTTTAAAATCAGTTTTGTAGTTTTCCTCCTAAAGATCTTGTATATATTTTCTTAGATTTATGCCTAAGTATTTCATTTTAGGGATGCTTATGTAAATGATAATGTGTAAGAAAGTAATGAACTTGTTCAGGTGCCCACTTCTGGCCCTTCATGTGCCCACTTCTGGCCAATCACCTGGCCCCAGAACCTTGATCAGAAGCCCAATTCCAGTGGAACTCCTGGCTCCATTGATCAGGGGGCACATAAACAGGAGGTTGGGGCCACATGAACTGCCGGAAGTGAGTTACGAGATGGGCATGGACGTGGGCACTTGATCAAGGGGGCAGGGCCATGTGACAACCCAGAGGGGCACAGGTGGACAAGGGTGGGGACTCCTGATGGTCCGGAGGTGAGCACGGGAGCAGGGGGGCTGGTCATGTAGGTGGTTGCAAGATAGTTAATAGTCAACAATTAACTCAATAACAATGAGTTGATTTGTGGATTTGTGGTCTCAGCAGACTAGTGCCTGTGCTTTGAAGGGTCCAGAAAAAGGAAAATTACTTTGACATTCCAACAGTATGTTATCATAGATGCAAAAAGACAATAGACAAGCTCAGTTAAGAAAAAGATTGACCTTTGTCAGGGAAGATACAGGCTGAGGACATGATTACCCACCATAAACTGCTTTTTAGTTTAAAAAGTCTTAATTTCAGACCATCCTTTGTGGTTACTTTAGGTCTCTGAGTTTGCAAGGCTGCCACACAGGCCTATCCTGAGCCTGTCAGGTTAGCATGTGGCTCCTTTTCATCCACAGATGTCAAAGTGGCTTCTGATCAAGTGGGTGGGGCCGAATGATTGGCCAGAAGTGGGCATGTTGGCAGGGCCTCGTGCAGGGCCATAAGTGGGCACATGAACAGGGAGGTGGGGCCATGTGAACTGCCGGAAGTGGGCACTTCATGTGGCCCCACCTGCCCTGTTCATGTGCCCACTTCCAACCCTTCACGTGGCCTCGCGCCTATGTTGATAGGTGGGAGAGCAGGGCCAGACACCCATAGACAAGCTCAGTTAAGATAAAAATTGATCTTTGTCAGGGAAGATACAGGCTGAGGACATGACTACCCGCCATCAACTGCTTTTTAGTTTTAAAAGTTTTAATTTCAGACCATCCTTTGTGGTTACTTTAGGTCTCTGAGTTTGCAAGGCTGCCACACAGGCCTGTCCTGAGCTAGTCAGGTTAGTATGTGGCTCCTTTTCATCCACAGATGTCAAAGTGGCATCTGATCAAGGGGGCGGGGCCGCATGATTGGCCAGAAGTGGGCATGTGAACAAGGAGTGGGGGCCATGTGAACTGCCAAAAGTGGGCACATGAACAGGGAGGTGGGTCTATGTGAACTTCCAGAAGTGGGCACATGAACAGGGGGAAGAGGCCACGTGAACAGCCAGAAGTGGGCACTTCATGTGGCCCCACCCACCCTGTTCATGTGCCCACTTCCAGCCCTTCACGTGGCCCTGCCCCTATGTTGATAGGTGGGAGAGCAGGGCCAGACACCCAACCACAGAGGTGGCACTCCAGAAACAGACCAACTGAGGTCCCAAGGCAGCAGAGCCATATGGTCAGGGGTAAGAGGGCACTTGTACAAGGGGGTGGGGCCACACACTCAGCCAGCTGTGGACAACTGATCAAGGGGGCAGGGCCATGTGTCAACCCAGAGGGGCGCAGGTGGACAAGAGTAGGGTCTCCTGATGGTCCGGAGGTGGGCATGTGAACAGGGGGCAGGGCCAGGAGATCAACCTGAGGCTAGCGTGTTTGAAGACCCTAAATCAATCTTTTCCAGGAAAAACAAAATCTGCCAAGGACAAAGGCAGCGGAAGCCAAAAGAATAATCCTGCTTTGCAATCTGAACCACAGAAGGTGAGGGGATGTTAGGTGTTCTCCACACATGGCCCTGACTCAAATGCCAGGGGCCTCCACCAAGGTTACTAGCTTGGAGGGACCCTGGGACAAAGAGAGCAGCCACCCAGAGGCACTGGGGCAATGACGGGACCCCTGTCTTGTGGGACTGGAGGAGGGGTGTGGGTGGAAGGGGCAAGCCCATCAGAGCAAATGGCCACAAAGTGAAGGGTCACCTACCCAGAGGTCACAGGTAAAGGAGGCACAGTCTGTGGGCAGCCCAAGGTTCTGTTTTTAGTTCTGCCCATTAACTGCTGTGTGCCCTCCAAGAAGTCGCTCGCAGGAGCCTCGCCTGTACAATGGGCCACAGCTGCCCCTCCCAGGAGTGTAGGGTGATTGTGTGTGTGTGTGTGTGTGTGTGTGTGTGTGTGTGTAGCACTTGCCCTGAGGGCATTCCCCTTCCTAGTCAACACCCCTGCCTCACCACCCATCCTTCCCCAGCCTTCCAGGGACTGCATAGGCGCCCCCTGGACCTCTTGCATGGACTCTGGAAGGGCCACTGCTCCCCCCTGGACTTGCATGGACTCTGGAAAGGCCACTGCTCTCCTGTCTCCTTTTCAATCCCAGCTGTCACAGTCCCAGCAGGAAAGAGGGGGGCACGCACACACCATTTTCTGGAAGGACTTTGGCAATGGGACTGTTGACAAGTGGGAGAGCAGGGCCAGACAGCCAACCAGGGAGGTGGCACCCCAGAAACAGAGGCCAGGGGAGGCCTTAAGGGGGTGGGGCCACGTGATCACATGCAAGTGGGCACCTGAAAAGGGGGCGGGGCCAAACGATCAGCCAAAAGTGGGCGCTGGCTGCGTGGGGAAGGGGGTAGGGTGGGAGAAGGGGTGTGTGGGGGGAAGGGCGAGACGCATCCCTTCCATCTTCATGTGGCCCCTCCTCCGTCCTCACATGACTTCTCACGGGAGTTCACATGCCCCCCTTGTTCACGTGCCCACTCTCGCATGTTCACCTGGCCCTTGAGACCTTGGATGGTCTCTCTTTCCCAGGTGCCACCTCCCTGGTTGGCTGTCTGCCCCTGCTCTCACCCCTGTCAACAGTCCCTTTGCCAAAGTCCTTCCAGATAATCGTTTGCACATGCCATCTCTTTCCTGTTGGGACTGTGACAGCTGGAATTGAAAAGGAGACAGGAGAGCAGTGGCCCATCCAGAGTCCATGCAAGGGGTCCAGGGGGGCCTATGCAGTCCCTGGAAGGCCCTTCTGAAGGGTAACCAGATGTCCCCAGTTATGATTCTTGAGATGAAGGGGAAATCTACTGAAAAGAAAAGCTTTATGAGAAAGCCCTCTACTTTACCCTCTTCTTTCTGCCTTGAAAACAAAAATCAAAGGCACAGCAGTTATCTTTTCACTAAGAGGCAGCAAACATAAGGAAAAAGGAAAAGAATCATCTAGTCCAGTGGTTCTCAGAGTCGCCCAAGGACCCTTGGAGTTCCGCCATGCCCTCCCAGGGGTTCTCACAGTCATCTCTTTTCCAACTCGTATCTCTGTGAGGCCAGATTTCCTTTATGTACTTCAACGACATGACCATGGCCCAACAGATTGACTGAAGAAAGAGATATGAGAATCTGGTTCTTTATTAAGCCAAAGTGAAAGAGGTTTGTAAAACAATGCCAATGTTCCCACTGATTTTCTTTTTGTTTTGGAATTATAGCTATTTTTCACAAAGCATGTTAATAAGTAATGGGCTTATTATTTTTAAATCAACTAATAATTTTTAAATTTATAAGTTTTCCAACATGATAAATATCAATAGATATAACCCACATAAACAAAACCTCTTGGTTTTGGGGGGGTCCTCAATACTTTTTAAAAATGTAAAGAGGTCCTGGGCCCAAAAGTCTGAGGTCCAGTGGCCCAGATAATGGTCCCGACAACCATAGTTACTCAACTGATGTTAGCAGCTACAAACCTCTGGAATTCTTGTAATGAGAAAAATTAATTCCTATTTGTCTGACTGCTGACAGCTACTCACAACCTCTATTTCTTTTTTTTTTAATTTTGTTTTATTGCTTAAAGTATTACAAAGAGTATTGCATATGTCTCCTTTTTCTTTTCCCCCTTGACCTTCCCCCGGCCTCCCCTACTCCCCAGTGTCTTGTGTCCACTGGTTATGCTTATATGCATGCATACAAGTCCTTTGACAACCTCTATTTCTGAGCTGCCCAGGCATTGCTCAGCTGTTGAGCATTGACCTATGACCCAAGAGGTCACAGTTTGATTCCCAATTGGGACACATGCCGGGGTTGTGGGCTCGATCCCCAGTGTGGGGTGTGCTGGAGGCAACCAATCAATAATTCTCTCTCATCGTTGATGTTTTTTTCTCTCTCTCCTCTGTTTCTCTCTGAAATCAATAAAAAAAAATTTAAAAAATGATTTCTGAGCTAACTCACCAATGAGTAGTCATTGATGAGGCATTATTTAAAACTGATCAATTGAAAAGATAGTCTTAATTACTCGTGGTTATTGACTAGTAATAAAGTGAAGTAACAAAATGATAAGGTCATAACTGTAAAGTATGATTTACAGAAAGAGCAAGACAAAAATCTTTCAAAGGCATATAAGGATAACTTTGGAAATTTGCCTCATGATTTTCACCAACAGTCTCCTTACCTCTAAACAGATATCTTCCTAATAAATATTTAGTGCTCATATTAAATAGAGTATGTCTTCTATAGTTCCTACCTAAGGAATGTTCCCTGAAGGCTTTTAAGACCTTATTTAGATTCTTTGATCTTGAAGCCTCTTAATTACAGATCATGTCATTGTGCTCTTTTTTCCATTGCGTTTGACATTCTGACCTCCTTATTTTTGACATAATTACCTTATTCTTATAACATACCTGTGTCTTCTCTGAAGCACTTACTCTTTACACCTACACCTTTCTTCACTGAGCATCCTTTCACACAGTATTAGCAATGAGGCTAAGTGTTGTCCCAGTTATACAAAATGTTTCCAATCCTTCCTCAATGTAAGAACAAAGGCATAACTTCCTGTCACCTCTAAACAGCGAGGAATAAAGCAAAAATCTTGGTGTACTTTCAGTTAGCAGTATTAAAGCTAATCTACACTAATAAAAGAGAAACATGGTAATTAGCGTACAACCGCTACCCTTCCCATTGGCTAATCAGGGAGATATGCAAATTAACTGTCAGCCAAGATGGCGGCCGGCAGCCAGGCAGCTGATCATATGTCTCCTTTTTCTTTTCCCCTTGACCTTCCCCCGGCCTCCCCTACTCCCCAGTGTCTTGTGTCCACTGGTTATGCTTATATGCATGCATACAAGTCCTTCGACAACCTCTATTTCTGAGCTGTCCAGCTGGCATTGCTCAGCGGTTGAGCATTGACCTATGACCCAACAGGTCACAGTTTGATTCCCAATTGGGGCACATGACAGGGTTGTGGGCTCGATCCCCAGTGTGGGGTGTGCTGGAGGCAACCAATCAATAATTCTCTCTCATCGTTGATGTTTTTTTCTCTCTCTCCCTCTCTGTTTCTCTCTGAAATCAATAAAAAAAAATTTAAAAAATGATTTCTGAGCTAACTCACCAATGAGTAGTCATTGATGAGGCATTATTTAAAACTGATCAATTGAAAAGATAGTCTTAATTACTCGTGGTTATTGACTAGTAATAAAGTGAAGTAACAAAATGATAAGGTCATAACTGTAAAGTATGATTTACAGAAAGAGCAAGACAAAAATCTTTCAAAGGCATATAAGGATAACTTTGGAAATTTGCCTCATGATTTTCACCAACAGTCTCCTTACCTCTAAACAGATATCTTCCTAATAAATATTTAGTGCTCATATTAAATAGAGTATGTCTTCTATAGTTCCTACCTAAGGAATGTTCCCTGAAGGCTTTTAAGACCTTATTTAGATTCTTTGATCTTGAAGCCTCTTAATTACAGATCATGTCATTGTGCTCTTTTTTCCATTGCGTTTGACATTCTGACCTCCTTATTTTTGACATAATTACCTTATTCTTATAACATACCTGTGTCTTCTCTGAAGCACTTACTCTTTACACCTACACCTTTCTTCACTGAGCATCCTTTCACACAGTATTAGCAATGAGGCTAAGTGTTGTCCCAGTTATACAAAATGTTTCCAATCCTTCCTCATTGTAAGAACAAAGGCATAACTTCCTGTCTCCTCTAAACAGTGAGGAATAAAGCAAAAATCTTGGTGCACTTTCAGTTAGCAGTATTAAAGCTAATCCTATATAATAAAAGCCTAATATGCAAATCGACTGAATGGTGGAAAGACTAGTCAAACGACTGGTCGCTATGACATGCACTGACCACCTGGGGGCAGATGCTCAAAGCAGCAGCTGCCCCCAGCGCACAAGCCCCAGGCCAGCCAAGACAGATGCCAGCAGGGTTCCCCACCCCCTGATCGCCCCATTGGTTGCCCCGTGGAGGGAGGTTGCCCCGTGTAGCGGCAGCGGGGTGATGAGGGGGGGGGGGGCAGGGCTGGCCGGTGAGCAGGCTGGCACCACCCCTGATTGCCCTGCCAGTCATCTCCAAGGTGGGTGCCAGAGGGGGCTCCCTGGTCGCCCTGTGGTTGTCCCACAGATCAGCCCTGATCACTGACCAGGCCTAGGGACCCTACCCTTGCACAAATTTTGTGCACCAGGCCTGTAGTAGAAGACATAAAGCTGGTCTTGGTTTTCACGGAAACTACTCATTAGGGTATTTGGCCCTGGAGGGAAAAGAAAAAGTCTTGCATTCAGAGTTGCTCTGCTTTTTAAAAAAACCATCTACATTAAACTGATGAAAGCAGCTCACTGTCAATATGTTTTTAAAATTGCCTGTTTGTTTGTTCTAAAAGGAGCATACAACTATTGCATTCAAATCCTATAGGTGTTTTCAGGTAAAATGTAGCGAATCTGGCATTACATGAAAAATTGGCAACAGCTTCATCTATTGAGAGCCCCGTATCTTTCAAGGACTGGTTTGGTAAAAAGATCAATCAACCATTGTCTTCATTTTTGCATTCTCAAGTAATTTTCATAGACATTCACACATCCTCCCATGTACTAATTAGAAATCTTAGGAATGTTGGACTTTTTTAAAGTTTCAATCTTTTTTTTATTATGATAAAATACACATTAAAAAATTTACCATCATAACCAATTTTAAGTGCACAGTTCACTAGTGTTAAGTACATTTATATTATTATGCAACCAATCTCCAGAAGTTTTCATCTTGCAAAACTGAAACTCTTTACTCACTGAACAGTAATTCCCCATTTCCCCCTTCTCCCACGCTGTTGGCAAGCACCATTCTGCTTTTTATGAGTTTGACTATTCTAGATGCCTTATATAAATGAAACCATACATTAGTGTTTTGTGATTAGCATATTTCACTTAGTGTAATGTCCTCAAGATTCACCCACGTTGTAGCATGTGTCAGAATTTCCTTCCCTTTTTTGTATGTGTGTTAATCCTCACCCGAGGATATTTTTTTTTCTATTGATTTTTAGAGAGAGTTGAAGGGAGGGGGAAAGACAGAGAGAGAAACATTGATGTGAGAGAGACATATTGATTGGTTGCCTCCTACACATGACCTGACCAGGGCTGGGGACTGATCCTGCAATCGAGGTACATGCCCTTGACTGGAATCGAACCCGGGACCCTTCAGTCCACAGACCTGACACTCTATCCACTGAGCCAAACCGGCTAAGGCAACCTGGCTGGCATGGCTCAGTGGTTGAACATTGGCCTATGAATCAGGAGGTCATGGTTTAATTCTTGGTCAAGGCACATGCCTGGGTTGTGGGCTCGATCCCCAGTGTGGGGGCGTGCAGGAGGCAACCGATCAATTATTCTCTCTTATCATTGATGCTTCTATCTCTCTCGCCTTCTCTCTTCATCTCTGAAATCAATAAAAATCTATACTAATAAAAGAGAAACATGCAAATTGGTGTCACTCTGCTACACCCAC
>NW_005370635.1:940090-967649 GCF_000412655.1 Myotis brandtii
GGGGGGTGGGGGGAGGGCAATGGGGGGAATGAGGACACATATGTAATACCTTATTCAACAAAGAGAGAAAAAAATCCAAAAAAAATAGCAAAAAAAATTTAAAATTTTTTTTTAAATTAAGCATATCCCAGAGGCTCCCCATGCAGGATGCACATCAGTGTTTAACAATCTGGAGTCCAATCACAGGAAGGGTTTAGAATAATCTGTTTCTCACAGCTCAAAGGCCTCTCGAAGGTCAGAGTTGTCAGTGGATGAAAGAGCTTCAGCAGCAGCTGCTTCATTTGCATCATGGGGCAGGGTATGTTTTCTCATCCGGGCCTTGTGTGTGAACCTGGCACTTACGTTAGGATATGACAGGATTAGGGAGGCAGCGTGCCACAGCGATTACAGGAACACTCTTTCTAGTGGGCCTGAGTTGGGTTTGGCTTCACCACTTCCTAGCTGTGGGACCCTTCGCCAAGTTATTTGACTTTCTCTGGCTTTATTTTCTTCTATGTAAATTGAAAATAATAGAACCTATCCCATAATTGGTTGTTGGCAGGATTAAATGAATATATACAAAGCACTTAGAAAAGTACCTGATAAACAATAAACATATTATGTGTTTATTACAATAGTTGCTTCTTTTTCGTGTACATTTTAAAAAACATATTTTTATTTATTTCAGTTAGAAGAAGGGAGAGGGAGAGATTGAAACATCAATGATGAGAGAGAATCATTGATTGGCTGCCTCCTGCATGCCCCCTACTGGGAATCAAGCCCACAACCCAGGCATGTGTCCTTGACCAGAATCGAACCTGGGACCCTTCAATCTGCAAACCAATGCTCTATCCATTGAGCCAAACTGGATAGGGCTTCATGTACATTTTTAATATAGAGATAGACAGATCCAGCTGCATATAATGTAGTATTTTTTGTCTTTTTTTAATAGTAGATTACACACCACATAGAATTTTAACCATTTTTTTAAAAATATTTTTTTATTGATTTCAGAGAGGAAGGGAGAGGGAGAGAGAGATAGAAACATCAATGATGAGAGAGAATCATTGATTGGCTGCCTCCTGCACACCCCAAACTGGGGATCGAGCGTGCAACCAGGCATGTCCCTGACCAGGAATCAAACCAGTAACCTCCCGGTTCATAGGTCAACACTCAACCACTGAGCCATGCTGGCCAGGCCCATTTTAACTTTCCTTAAGTGTATAGTTCAGTGGCATTAAGTACATTCACATTCTTGCAAAAGCATCCCCTCTACCTCCAAAACTAATTCATCATCCACTATCTGTCTCCAAAGCTTACTCATCATCCCAACTGAAACTCTGTACCTGTTAAGCAATAACTCCTCATTCTTCCCTTTCCCCAGGCCCTGGAAACCACTGTTCTAATTTTTGACTCTAAGAAATTGACTACTTTATGTACTTCCTGTAAGTGGAGTCATACAATATTTGTCCTTTTGTGGCTGGCGTATTTTACTTAGCAAAATGTCATCTATGTTGGAGCATGTGTCAGAATTTCATTCCTTTTTAAGGCTGAATAATATTCTATTGTATGTATACACCATATTTTGTTTATCCATTCATCCCTTGATGGACATTTGGGTTGATTCCACCTTGGGGCAATTGTGAATAATATTGCTGTGAATATGGGTGTGCAAATATCTGGGTCCCTGCTTTCAATATTTTGAGGCATATACCCAGAAGTGGAGTTCCTCGATCATATGGTAATTCTACATTTAATTTTTTGAGGAATTACCATACTCTTTTCCACAGGTATAATAAAATTTTACGTTCCCACCAGTAATGCATAAGGGTTCCAATTTCTCTATACCTTGTATTTTCTTCTTTTTTGAAAATTTTATAACAGCCATCCTAATGGGTGTGAAGTGTATCTCATTGTAGTTTTGATTTGCATTTCCCTAGTGACTAGTGATGTTGGGCATCTTTTCATATGCTTATTGGCCATTTGTACATCTTCTTTGGTGTAATATAATCTTTTTAGATACATATTTTCTAATTATTAACCCTAAATAATATTGAGTTAATCTATTAGCATGTAATGAGTACCTTCTACTATGCTTAATACACCATGTGTATGCCTGGCATAGATAAATAGCAACTCCAGTACGGTGATGTGTTTTATTTTTCACCCAGCCGGTTATGATAGCCGATAGCCAGGGTGACAATGGAAAGAAGTTTCTCAAGTGGAGAGACAAGGATGGGAATCTTTCAGGCAGCCTGACGTTGAAAGTTATCTTCCTCCTGAAACTCTTCCAGCTGCCACAGCACTTGCAGAAGGCAATTGATGGCCAACATTCAGAGGCAGGCATTTCCTGGCAGCTGTAGCAAGGATTTTGCAGAATTAGAGTCACATATATTATAACAAGAGCCATAAAAATGCAGTTCTTGGATGCTCTGTTCTTCAAGTTTGCACTCTGAGCAATTTCAGATGGGAAACAAAGGATTCCTTGCAACGAGGGCTTCTGCTCTGACAGTAGAAAGTGATGCGGTCATCACTTGGTACAGGCAGATCTGAAGATAAGCAGACAAGAGAGCGGCCCAGAACCAAGTCAGATGCATTTCCCTTCGCCACAGCTGCCTTAAGGTCTCACCAAAACCTGAAGGGTACAGGATCCCAGAGTCACTTATTCATAAATGTATTCATCAAAGATGAACACAGCCTACTATGTGCCAGATGCTGGTTTAGAATCACAGAGATGAACAAAACATGTCCCTGTAACCTTAGCACTATGTGTTATTGGAAGAGGTGGAAAACAAGTGATCAGAAGGATCATGTTTGAGCTGGACATAAGTACTGTGTAGAAAACAGAAAAATAAGAGTCATTTAATTATACCTATAAATTATTATAACTCTGTACTTAGTATTGAGTTATATCTAAAGTTTGTCTATACATAGTTCATTCCATAATATGGAGTCAATCATCTTTGTCTTTTCTTTCAAAGCCCTAACAATGTCTATAAGTGTTATTAGAGAAAGTGATCTGAGCCCAAGAGTGCCGGCCTGTGTCCCAGAGTCTGTGTGCCAAGCAAGCAACCCTCTCAGAATGGAGCCTGATGTGAAAAATAATCAAGGAGAAGGTGCACTGCTAAGTGAAAAAGGAATGGCTGTGGCAAAAGTAGGCTTACGGTTGTGAGTACACCAGTTTGTTCTTGTATTATTGTTTATTAATTATTTTCCATATGAATAACTGTAAACCTACTTTTGCCCCACCCTGTATTGCTGATAGTAAAGCAAAGTGCTATAGCCACTTTGGGAAACAGATTGGCTATTGCTTACTAAGTCAAACATAAATTTACCATACAACCCAGTAACCCCATTCCTAGGTGTTTACTAGGTAAGAGAAATAAAACTTATGTTCACATAAAAGCCAGCTTGTGATAATAGCAAATTTATCCCTAATTGCTCCAAACTGGAAATAGCCCAATGTCTTATGACTGGTGAATGGTTAAATAAACTGTGGTATAACCATACAATGGAATATAACTCAATCATAAAAGGGACCAATTACTGATACACCAACACCATGGATAAATCTCAATTACATTGTGCTTAGTCAAAAGCCTGCATCCTGTATGATTGCATTTATATGACATTTGGGAAAAGGCAAAATATAGGAACAGAGAGCAGATCAGCAGGTGTTAAGTGCAGGGAACTGTCCACAAGGTGCATCAGGGAGTTTTTGGAGTGATGAAACCATTCTCATCTTGGTTACGGTTACATGACTACGCAGGTCTACCAAAATTCATAGAATTATACACCTGAAAGGGTGAACTTTACTGCACATATACCTTAGTTTTTTCCTCTCTCTTCCACTCTCTCTAAAAATCAACGAAAAAATATCCTCGGGTGAGAATTGAAAAAAAAAAGGTTATTATATAGAACTTGTCAGAATGTAAAGGTTCTTGAAAGTCCACAATCATCTCAATAAAATTTTTAATTCCTTGTTACATAAAATAAGGTTTAATACAAAGTGCATGATGTGGTCCTGTTTGTTTTTTAAATGTATTTGAGTGTATATGTGCATTTGTATGAGGAAGTCTTGAAAGATGAATGTTTTGAACTTGGCCCCAGATTCATTGACATTTCTCTCAATGAATGATGGGGTGTACGTCTCTTTCCCCTTGAATCTGGACAAGCTATGACTGTTTCATCCCATAGAGTACAGCAGAATTCACACTGTGGATTCTGAAGTTAATTCATAAAAAGTCATGAGGCTTCTGCCTGGTTCTCTTGGAACGCTCACCCTCCTGAAGTTTGCTTTGGGACAGTTCTTTTCAGAACACATGGCATGCTGTGAGAAGCCCAACACACACACACACACACACACACACACACACACACACACACACGAAGGCTGTATTAGATGTTCCAGATTCCAGTCAAGAAGCCCAGCGGTGTCCAGCCTTCAGGTCATCCAGCACCATCAGCAGATCCGGGAGGGAAACAGCCACAGGTGATTCCAGTCAGAGATAGTGAGTCACCAGCCGTTCTCCTCCCAGCCACGGCCCTGGCATCAGGGAGCAGTCAAGCTGCTCCACCATCCCTCTGAATTCCCAGCACAGAATCTGCACACGCATCATCAAATGTTTTGTACCACTAAGCTTGGGGTAGTGTGTTATGCAGCAATGGATAATTATGCACAAAATCATTAGCTAAATAGTAGATAATGAATGCCAAAGCAGTAATAATGGGATTTAGAAATATTTTCTTATTTATATTTCCAATCTCTCTGTAATATAGGTTATATACTAGACAAATCGTGTTTTTGCAAAGAATCTCAAGAAAAATTACAAAAATTCTCTTAGGCCTACTCTTTCAGAGTTGGTTTCCTGCTCTTTATGTATGTTCTCTATCCAAGACACTCTTCATAAGGCAAATGGTTTCTGGGGCCTGACATGGCCATTTCCACCTTAAGAAGCAAGTTGTTCTCAGTGACCGCCAGTTCACCCCGGGGGTGGTGGGCCTGAATCACCTGAACAGAATAGATAAGCAGGCCCATTACGTTGTTTACTGCTTTGGAATATATAGTTCTTAACAAGCACGTGCCACATAGCTACAAGTCCCCTGGGTTCCTGGAGGCTCTGTGTAGGGTATCCCCAAAAAATGCATACACACACTTTGAATAATTATAAAGGCAGTGTTTATTAAAATACATTTCATTTTCAAAATTGAGCTATTGGCTGTGTTAACGTAAGAAACAGTCAAACCTGTGAAGAATTTTTGTGAGTTTTTTGAGCCAAATTGTCAACAAATGCCAGGAAGCAGAGATAATGCTCTGGAGAATGGCAATTTTGCACCTTGTTTTTGATTGTTTTATTACAATCAAAAGAGGAGACATAAGTGGGTTATATGAAATCCATTGGTGATAGATTAGGGAGGTGGGAGAAAGCAAAGCGAGGGACGGGGGGAACCTCTGGGATTGGATAAAAAGTAAAATGATGAAGACATACTTCTTTTACTTAGGTGGGTACAGGATAGTTAATAGTCAACAATTAACTCAATGAGTTGATTTGTGGATTTGTGGTCTCAGCAGACTAGTGCCTGTGCTTTGAGGGGTCCAGAAAAAGGAAAATTACTTTGACATTCCAAAAATATGTTATCATAGATGCAAAAAGACAATAGACAAGCTCAGTTAAGATAAAGATTGACCTTTGTCAGGGAAGATACAGGCTGAGGACATGACTACCCACCATAAACTGCTTTTTAGTTTAAAAAGTCTTAATTTCAGACCATCCTTTGTGGTTACTTTAGGTCTCTGAGTTTGCAAGGCTGCCACACAGGCCTATCCTGAGCTAGTCAGGTTAGCATGTGGCTCCTTTTCATCCACAGCTGTTAAAGTGTGTATACATTTTGGGGGGACACCCTGTATATCAATGCCCCATCCCCTTTCCAGTGTGGAGATCCATAATCTGGCTGCCACCCAAGACTGCTTCTGTCCATAAGTTCCCTTAATAGATTCTTTGTTTAATTCTAAGCTATCAGCCTCTTTCTTTGGTTTCAGTACATCATGGGAAATTTCCCCAACACTCTCCAAAAAAAACCCCAAAGAGAAACTCTGAAACTCCAAACTAAGAATGAAAAAGAGCTAAGATCAATCTGAGGTTTGCATAAATGATTGTGTGATTATTATTTTTGCCCACAGTATATTTCTTTTAAGAAACCAAATGGTACATTTTATTTCTTCACAAATTTTGAAAAATACCTAAGAAGTATCAAGATGGGTGATTCCTTATACAGCAAGAGGAAAATTGCCAAGGTACATTTGGCATAGTAAGTGCCACCAATTAATTATAAAAATAAGTTGGAACAAGTTCAACTTATGTACAGACTGTATACAAGCTTGTAAACTGACTTTAATTACTATCCAAACTATGGGGGAATTAGTGTATCGGGTTTAGAGCAAGAGCTTGGTAGATGTTTTTATATTTAAAAACTAGAGGCCCGATGCATGAAATTTGTGCAAGGGGCTTGGCCCTCGCAACTGCAGCAGCTTGCCTCAGCTCTTGCAGCCAAACCCGCGCAGCCCCAGCTTCATCCAGAAGGTCATCCAGAAGGTTGTTCGGTTGTCTGGTCTAAATAGCATATTATACTTTTATTATTATAGATAATTTACACTTGTTTTGTACTTAACCATTTAAAGATCACTTCCACATATCACTTCCATGTATCCAGGTGCGTGTATTCTAAGTGAAATACATGCACTTAGTCTAAAAGTCTCCAAAATAAATGTTTAGAGACTTTTAGAAACTGAGTTGCTCCAAGTCATAGGGCAAATAAATGACAAAAGACATTTTACACCAATGAAACCTGTGTAATCTGACTCGAAGGAGGAAACATGTGTTCATCAGATTCTCTTGTAAGCTCTTTCTTCTTTCCACAGCATCTCGGGATGTAAGAATTCATCCAAAGTGAAAGGGAACTTTTGCTCCTCCGTTGTGTGGGCTGAAATTCAAAGCCCATGTCTTGCATGTCAGTTAGGATCTCAGTCAGAAGCATTGGCTGGTTTAAGCAAGAAAGGAAATCTACTGAAAGATATTGGGCATCTCATAATCTTTGGGAAGTCATGAGCCAGGTCAGGATCTGCACTCAGACTGGTGCATGGGCATTAGCACCGCTGCTGCCCCTGGGCCCAGCCCTTGCACCTTGCCCTGCCAATACTGGACATGGGCATTGCTGCCGGAGACACTGCCCCTGTGCCTCCAAACAGCTGCCAGGCAGCATTCTGCTGGGCTCCTTCTTCGCACCATTAATTTTATTTCACAGTCTAGACGGGTGTGTGCCCTGATGGGCTGGTGCTGTGCCTCCGCCCTGGCTGCAAGAGAGGCTCTGAACGTGCATTTCTGGTATTTTCAGCTTCAGAAGTGAAAGCCTGACTCAGCCTCACAAGGCTGCAGATTCCTGTGTCGAAGGAGGTTCACAGGACGAAAGACAAAAAGAACCAATGGCCTCTGCCTATGATGAGGACCTTTCACTCCCCTCAGGAGGAACTGAAAGCTGGTACGGAGTTTGCACCTAAGTGAACCTGCTGACACCTTGTTTGTGCAAGTGGTGAGTAGATAATGAATCCATGGGTGTGTGATTTCATTTTGACTGAACAAATAACATAATTTTTAAAATACCTACCATCTGTCAAGCATCATCAGGGGCAGGTTTCCTTGGAAGCTAAATAATGTATCCTTCTCCTTAAAAAGGAACCTGCACATTCTATATTCTTCTGGACCAGTAAAACCTGGATCCCCCTCTGAGCACTCTACTAGGTCCTTCATATGCATCAGCTCTAATGTTCACAATGATGCAAGGTAGGCCATAAAGGATAAACAATTTGATAAGCATCTGTGGTCACCTGCACACACGCCTGTACCCATGCTCTCTTTCTTTAAAAAGATAGTTCTTTTGTTTGCTGCGGCTGCCCACCTCAATTGTATTTCTCAGACCTTGCCGTTATGTGAACGGGTAAGCTTTCGCTTTGTAACAATCCTGAACTTGGTGGCTTAAAACAATGCAGCATACATGCAGCCGCACCACTCGGGTTCTTCTTCGAGTGAGGACTCACTGCTTAACAGCAAGAAGTGGAGTCAACTGATGGCTTTCAGACCGAGGTCGTTCTCATCTCAGGGTGGCACCTAGCCAACGGCTGAGCAAGGCTGTGGTGCAAAGGCCTAGCCATTTCTGTGCAGTGCAGGGCTCTTCCAATAGGCAATCTTTGAAACTGTCGGGCTGACAAAGACTTGTGAAGAACATCATACTCTGGTAGCCATTTCCCTCAAGCCCTCCCCAGCCAAACCCTGCTTCCTGCCCTTTTCCTTTTACAGGTATTTTGTATTCCTGACTCCATTTCGGCATGAATTGTTGGGCTGACAAAGACTTGTGAAGAACATCATACTCTGACAGCCATCTCCCTCAAACCAAACCCTGCTTCCTGCCCTTTTCCCTTTACAGGTATTTTGTATTCCTGACTCCATTTCGGCATCTGCATCCCAGAGAACCCATCTTGTACCAGGCAGCCATTTATTCAGTTCATAACTCTATGGGCCATCAATTTGGGCTGGGCTCAGCTGGGATGGCTCACTTCTGCTTCCCCTGGTCTCCATCCTCCAGCAGGCTGGTTGGACTTGTTCACCTGCTCACATGGCAGTTGGAAAGGATTCCAAGAGGGAAAGTAGAAGATCCCTAAAAAGTCTAGGCTCTAAACTGCTACCACATCACTTCTGCCACAATCTGCTAGCAAAAATAAATCACAAGAGGAAGAGAAACGACGGAACCTCTTGATCAGAAGAGCTGCAAAGTCACATTAAAAAGGGCTTGGGGCCCTAACCGGTTTGGCTCAGTGGATAGAGCATCGGCCTGCGGACTGAACCCTCTCCCTTCCTCTCTGTAAAAAATCAATAAAATATATTTTTTTAAAAAGGGGGGGCTTGGGTACAGGAAAGAGTGAAATATTGTGGCCAAAATAAAATATATTTTAAAAGAAAAAGAAAAAAAAAAGATTGTGGCCAATTGGCAAACCGCCACAATAGGTGTGGTCAAGTGATTAAGTTGCTAACAACAATAAAACGTGAACAGAAGTGAAATGTGCATTTATGTGCCTGGGTCTTCAGACACCAAGCCGTGCCTCCTCCTCTCTCCCTTCCCACCATCTGGAATCCATCAGATTCTGTTATGCAGATGATATCAAGGCAGAGCAATAAACAACCTGGGTTCCTGAATAACTAGAGAGAAGAGCTGCCCTGCTGACCAGGACCATTTACATCATAGCTGTTGAGAGAAGGAGAAGGGGAGAGGGAAGGGGGAGAGGGGAAAGAAGAAAGAGAAAGAGAGAGCACTCTTTTCTTCAGACCACTGCTTTTTGTCATGGTGTTGTCATGATCCTAACTAGGCTTATGATCATTGATGTAGGCCCTGAAAAATGCTTAGGAGCAGTTTCAGCGAGCCTCGCCCTGTGTTGTGCAATGCAATCCCTCTAATTTTTTCCTGAGTAACCTGCACTCAAGGTCTTCTTTAATTTTCCAATGTGGATTTTGGCTTATTTTCCCCCAAAAAAAATGTCAGTATACTAAGCGGGATCTTAAGGAAGCATGGGGCAATCCACAAGGAATGCCTGCATGTGGATTACAGAATTCTTACCCCATTTTTAGACAGGGACACTACAGTCATGTAGCAAATAACTGAGGGAAACAATATTGCGGTCCTGACTTATCAGACCCCAAACTCATTTCCCACCTAAACATGTATGACATTTATTTTTCCACTGTGAGAATCGTGGAGGTTTTATTCTCTCTACTGTCATCTTTAGAGAAACCTCCTGTGCTATCTAGTGTCACTTGGTGGTCCCTTAGGGGGTTAAATTACAGAAAGGTGGTCAGGATTCCAAGACTAATTTTCTCTTTGGAGAAAGAAGCAAGAGAGTTCAGCCAAGTCATCCTTTTGCCAAAATTACCCCTTACATGAAATTATGACTTGTTTGGAATCTTTATTAATTAATTTGATGAGGGAATGGTCGGACTGATGCTATCTATGCAGAATGATGAAGGTGGCTCATGCTTTAGCCAGAAATTGAAAGAGAAGTAGAAGGAGGTTTAAAATTGGCAAAATGCTGTGGTACTCTCTCAGTCTTTTGCCAGGGGCTTTGCTTCTGGCCAAAATTGTAATATATTTAATAGTATTTGCATATCTCTTCAAATAATTCATGTGTATATATGTATACACACAAAGGATTATATGGAAAAACATGACATTTTATAACTGTACTTCTAGGTCAAGATTTAGTATCTTATAAGTTTCTGCAACTGAGCAGGAGAGAGGAAAAGTCTAATGCCTGGCACTAAAATTTGCTTTCCAGTTCCAAATAACAGCTTTAAATCTCAAGGCTTAAACAGCAACAAATTCCAAAAGAAATTTATATACATAATTAACTAAGTTTCCAAGCAATAGTACATTTGGTGAACTGAAACAAAAATAAATAATGATAAGAAATTTACTGACAGCTAAATTAAAATAGGATTTTGCAAACATCTTCATATAATTCAAAACTATATTTACAAAAGTAATTCTTTTGTATATTTCATACAAAACATTCTAGGTAATAATGCTGCCAGAATTATTTCTCATACTGAAAGTTAGTGGCTCTTAACCAAAACTTGAAGTTGGGAGAAGACTTGCACAATATCTAGTCCAGCTCATCATATTTTTTTTGCATTTTTTTTATTTCAAGAAAAACTATTTTAAAATATAATAATGTTACATGCAATAAATACCAATGAGCTCATCATAGTAAAAATGAAGAAACTGAAACCTAGAGAGGTTTATTAATTAGCTCAAGATTATTATTAATTTTTTTTTGTCTACCCTTATAATTTGTGGGCAAAAAAAGGGATCACATACTAAACCTGACAAGCTCAGGGGAGGCCTGCATGGCCGGCCTTACAGAAACATAAAGAACCACATAGGATAGTCTGAAATTAAAACTTTCTACCTAAAATCAAGTTCGGCTGGGTAGATAGTCATGTCCTAGGCCAGTATCTTCCCTGACAAAGGTCAGACTTTACCTTAACTGAACCTGCCTATTGTCTTTTTGCATCTAAGATAATATACCTTTGGAATGTCAGGGAAATTTCATTTTCTCTGGACCACAAAACCCCTCATTGTTATTGTTATCGTGTTAATTGTTAACTGCTAACTATCCTATATCCACAAATGTAAAAAGAAGTATGTGTCTATTTCTTTTACTTTTTATCCAATCCCAGAGGTTTCCCCCGCTTTACTTTCTCCCGCCTACGCCTTCCTAATCTATCATCAATGGATTTCATGTAACGGTTAACCCCTTATGCCTCTTCCTTTGATTGTAATGTATAAAATAAGGTGCAAAACTACCATCCCCTGGAGCATTTTCTCAATCCATTGACATTTTGCTTCCCTATAATTGTGGTCAGTTTGACTCAAATAAACTCATAAAAATTCTCTACAGGTTTAAATGTTTCTTATGTTGACAAATTCATTCCTCTATCCTTAGTGCTTTTGTTTAAGTATTATCTTAATTACTGAAATAAAGAAGAGGAGAAATGAACACTAGAGGCAAAAATGATCTCAGAATTCTAAATAAAAGTACTTCCCTACATCATTAAGAATATTTAATACAAGCAAACCTCTTTCTACATACAAGTTTTATCTCTGCCTGGCACATAGTAGAGTCTCAATATTATTTGAATGAGCAGATTCTTCCAGGCTAAAGCAAAAAGTGAAGAGAACCAAGTGTACCCAGCATATGGATTCATTGTGGAAAGCTCTTTCTATAATCCACACCATGGGTACTTTCTGGGTGACAGGGTACCTGCCCTATTATACCTCAGGATGGCCAAAACAACCCAGAGACTTGTAGGGACACCTCTAAATCAGCTTATTACACCTGACATTCCAATTTTCCTAGTTTTCTTAAATATTTTGCTACAAACCTCCAAACTAATGTTTTATTTTTTTCTCGTCCTTAAACTTGGAATTATTGAGATTGATGCTCTGTAAACCATGGAGAATTTACCTGAGCACTGATGATATCACCAGAGATATTACTTGTTGATCAGAACAAATAACATCTAAAATCTAGGTCAACCAGTCTGGAGGGTCTCTGGTACCCTTACCTGGATATTCCCTCTCACTGGACCATTTGTCATTGTTCTTGTCATTCTAGCTTTTACCCTAATAATGTCAAAATCTATAACACAATTGGTCTCCACCAGGTTACAAGCCCTACTCATATTCTGGGAATACCACCCCTTATCAACTCTAGACACAACCTCCTTCTATGCCCAGGCTTCATTGTCCCTCAGAAAGCAAGGATCACTTGGCTTTGAAGGAAAACTTCACCACTCTTCAGCAGGAAGCAGCTACAGAACAGACCCTTTGACCCCTTCCCTTAAAGAATTCAGAGTCAAAATCCTTGAGAGGAGAATGTAATGGGCCGTTAGATAGACATGAGCAGATTAGGAATGAGAGGCCAGGTACAGAAGAGCACCAGGGTAGAAAGCCCCAGATATCTAGCAATAGGCAGAACTGTGAGAACAAGTATTGTAGGACTCCTGCCCCTAAAGTGACCTTTCCTCTCCTAGCATATCACTAGTCATGCAGTTTGGACCCCCTGACCTTTCATATCGCTAGTCATGTGGTTTGGATCCTCTCCGGACCTTTCCTCCCCTTAGTCATGTGGGTTAGAACCCCTTAGAGGAGGAATAAACAAGGGGGCTGGAGAATAGCCTCATATAACCCCCATATACTAGTCATGTGGTTTGGATCCTCCCCGGACCTTTCCTCCCCTTACATGTCATTAGTCATGTGGGTTAGACCCCCTTAGAGGAGGAATAAGCAAGGGGGCTGGAGAATAGCCTCATATAACCCCCATATAAGCCCTTGTACACCCACTTCCTTTGGCAGCCCTAGAGATAACATCTAGGCCTCAGTTGTGTTTCAGCCCCAGGCCTAGAAAAGCAGCAAGGTCAGACAGAGCCATGACTGATATCAGACCAGATGCAATGACTAATGACCCTCTGCCCTGGCACTGACCAATCAGTGGAGACCAAGACTCTGAGGGGACAAAACTGGAAAACTGTTGAATATTCTATTGAGATCCTCCCCTGAGACGTCCCCTAAAACTCCTGCCTTTAAAACCCTTAAGATGAAGGACCCAGCACTCTCTCTTTCTCTCTCTTGAGCATGCAGCCCCTTATCCCACCCTCTCATTTCCCCAGTATGCCTGTGCCTTTGTCTTTCTCCTTCCTCCAGGCATGTTCTCTATGCCTTTCTTTTTCCTAAGCTTCAAGGGCCCTTCTTTTGCCTCTATAAGTTGTTTCCTGAGCCCACACAGCCCAGCTGGCTCACTTTTTCCATGGCTCACTTCTTCTACCTCTGTGACTTTCTAAATAAATTTTTGCTTGCATTTGAGTCTTGACTCTGAATTCTTTCTTAGCCAAAACTCAGGTACCAAGGTTGCTGAACTGAGGTCCAATTGCCAGTAATATTCTGGTGCCATTTCACTGCTAACATTTCCACCTCATCTGGCCAACCCTCTTATCCCTCTAGTCTCAGTCTAAATGTCACTTCCCTAAGAAAGTCTTTGCCTCCCTCAATCTCCAATCACAGAACTAGGGTAATTATAGTTGTACTTATTCTTCAGAGCCTCAATCAGAATTTCATCTTTAATTATGTAAGTATTATATATTTAATGTTTCTCTTTTCTACTAAATCAAGGTTTCTTATCAAGGCTTGTGTCTTCACCACTGTATTTATAATACCAAGTGTTACCTGACCAAAGGGTCCATTTGCCTGTGGCATCAAAGCCCACTAAGACTCAAACAGGAGCTTGTGGCAACGAAAGTAAGGGTTTAATTTTAGGAAGTGGCCCTTCCTGGAGGCAGGTTAGCTAATGCTCAAAAGACCTGGCTCCCCAGTGACTTCCAGGGGATGGGTTATAATATAAGGAAAGAACCATTAATCACGGTGACTAAGGGAGTTAAGGTCGTGTCAGGGTCATGATCTCTACTGACTTGTCGGCGCTAGGGTAGGGGATTCTTGATCATTGCATCTGGTCCTGACGTCAGCCATGGTGTTGCTTCATCTAGTTTTCCTGCTTTTCTGGGCCTCCAACTGAAACACAACTGAAGCCTAGATGTTATCTCCAGTTTGACCAAAACAAAGCTCTGTCTCGAGTCTACGGACCCAAGGCTTCCTTCCTAAAATTACGTAGTTGATGCTGATCAGAACCTTATTGGCCTGAGGGCTTAATGATTAAGGGAGTGGTCCTGCAAGAAAGAAGGAGACAGGCGAGCCAGGGTGCTGGACAAGATCAGTTTGAGTCAAAGGGAAATAGAAAAGGTAATATTAAAGAAATGATATTTCTCCACAGTTACACAAGCACTAGGATTGCCCCATAATAAATTCTCTATAAACATTTGCTGAACATTGGAATAAATGAATGAGTGAATGAACACATAAACAAGCAAATGGCCCTGTGGCAAAATCACATTTGGCTAGACAGACCTACAGGAAAGTATATAATTTGTCTTTCCCTGAGTTATTTAAAATGAGATAGGAAAGGGAATAAAGGAACCAGTCATAGCAGATGTCTGAAACTCAGTTCCAGACCACAGGCAAATACAGACAAAATTGTAGCAAGGAAATAAAATGGTTGTAAAGAAACATATTCAGGAAAAACTGGCTCTAACAGAACATTTAAAAATATACCAATAATAATATTGTAATAACTATATGATGTCAGGTGGGTAGATTTATTGAGGTAATTGCTTCATAAGTTATATAGATGTCTAATCACTATGTCATACACCTGAAACTAATATAATAATGTATGCCAACTGTAATTAAAAATAAAAATATATTTTTAAAAATTATTTTAAAAATAAAACAAAAATATAATGGCATTCCCCACAATAAATTTACCTTTTATTCAAGTCCAACAATGCTGGGGCTGCAGTTGTATCTTGCACACAAACATCACTGAATGAAGGAAAAGCTAACTTTACATGTGCTTTTCTTCATTCTTCTGTGTTGGCAACTGTTATGTAAGGATCAAGGAAGGAGCAAGGACAGTCTTGCCACAATTTAAAAATGAGATTCAAAATCCTTAAGGCAAACTGTTGTTGGAAAACGTCTCTAGCTACCCAAATGACTTATTGGACAACCAACAAAAATGAACTCAAGCCCGTGGCTGTATTTATCATAAGTGAGGCAAGAAATGAAGACTAGCTTTTCAAAGTAAGTCAAAAGCTTCAAAAGCAAAAAGGAGATCTAAACCAAAAACTAAAAGCTGTGACATCAAACAAAGAAAAAAACACTGGCTATACTTTTACAAATTACAAAAACAAACAAAAGGAAGTGCATACAATAGTTTATATATACTGTTTAACACACACTTTGCAACAGGAAGGATCAACTTCCAGCAAGGAAGCGCATACTAAGTGAAGCTTTTATCATCAAAGCCCAAAGCAGGCTCATTAGAGCAAGGTTTCTAGGCTGGAAGATCAAAGAGAATCCCCAAAGAAGCAAGATGTAGGGCACTCCTTACATCATCAAAATGAGTGTATCAGAGGAGACACGGGCAAAATAAAGATGAAAATGATGGTGATAACCTACTGAGGAATGTGAGGTAATGGGAAAAGTTTGGCTGTTGATGCTCAATGTACTTGCTATTGTGAAATTAAGAGGAGAAAGAAAAACAAAAATCACAAGGCAAAACAAAACAGGATATAGATGAATAGTCACTATGGCCCTATTCCGGTTTGTATGATACCTCTCTAGGCCAGAGATAGCGAACCTTTTGAGCTTGGCGTGTCAGCATTTTGAAAAACCCTAATTTAACTCTGGTGCGGTGTCACATATAGAAATTTTTTGATATTTGCAGCCATAGTAAAACAAAGACTTATATTTTTGATATTTATTTTATATATTTAAATGCCATTTAACAAAGAAAAATCAACCAAAAAAATGAGTTTGCGTGTCACCTCTGACATGCGTGTCATAGGTTCGCCATCACTGCTCTAGGGCTTCTGGCTTACATTTTATGAAACCCTCTTGAATAAAAACCTGATTCAGAAGCATTACATTTTGTTCATAGTTGAGAGTTTGTGTGTGTTCTTTCAAATGCTCTGTAAGCCATCAAACATTGACTAACACACTATGGATAGCCCAAAAGATAATATTTTTTAAAAAGTAATTTACCCTTTCATACCTCAAATTTAGAAGCCCCACTGAATACCTTGATTGAGAAAACAATGGTGTCAAAAGGTAAACCAATAGTGTGATTGGGAGAAAATGAGAATTTTAAATGCTAAGGCTGGAACCATAGTTCTTCACACCAGTGCTCCTCAAACTATCTGTGATAAGGGACCAGGTGTTTTTTTAATCTGTTGTAGATTTATACTCACATAAAATACAATAAGAAGTCATTACTATACTAGAAAAAAATGAAATAATAAAAAAAAGACATACTAACCATGAGAAGCATCAGAAATATCTCACTTAAGGGGCATTCTACAAAACATCTGACCAGTTCTCAAAAACAAGCAAATCTGAAAAACTGTTTCAGCCAAGAGGAGCCCAAGGAGATATAAAAACTAAATGTGGTGTCCTGGATAGGATTCTGAAACAGAAAAAAAGACATTAGATAAAAACTGAGGAAATCTGAATAAAGAAAGGACTTTCTTCATAATAATGTGTCAATACTGGTTTATTATTTGTAGCAAATGTACCACACGAATGTACTAGTAAGAAGATAATAATGGGGAAACTGGGTGGGGGCACATGGGAACACTCTGTACTACTTCATAATTTTTCTGTAAGTCTGTTCTACAATAAAAGCTGTATTTAAAATTTTTTTGAAAACAAAGACATACAAAGTACCACCCCCAAAAAACTTTAAAGTATTACATCCAACAGACATAAAATTATTCTGTCAAATCTCTAAATGCTATAAAAAGTTTCTGAATTCTTACTCTCAACTTCTGTACGTATGATAGACTGGAACTAGGCCCTGGGCCACGCTTTGAGGATTACTGGTTTAGACCAGTTCTTCCCAAATACCATGCTGATGTCTTCATTGGGTACATAATGAGAAAAACTAGGACAAGGAATTGAGCTTTCCATAAAGCAAACTTAATTTCATAAAGGACCATCATCCTATGTTTTGAGATTATCTCTTTTCCGTATATTTAGGGGGCGGGGTCTGAGAAAGAGAGAGAGACTGAGACTGAGACAAACAATGGAGAGAATAGGTGGTAGTTGTCTTTGGATGCCTTTGTTTACAAATTAGTGAAGAGTGGCTTAAACAATGAAGATATTTCTCATTTTTCCTACAAGAAGCCTGCACTTAAAGGGGTGCCAAGGTTGAGAAATGCAGGTGATGTATTTCCAACAAGATTCCTTTCATCTCACACTGTGCCATCAGTGTGTTGGCTGGTCCCTTAAACCGGCTTTCCTCATGGTCCCAAGATGGCTGCAACAGGTCCAGCTGTCCCAGGGAGACAATGATGTTCAAAAAGAAAGGCTGCCAGTGGTAATTTACCAAGAAATGAAAGCAGTTTAAGCTTTAGAACACTTCACTTTCACAGGCTCCTTCCAAGACTCTTGGAAAGGACCCTAGCAATGCATTCACCTGGTTATATATATATATATACACACACACACAATTTTTATTGAGTTCAGAGAGGAAGGGAGACGGAGAGAGATAGAATCATCAATGATGAGAGAGAATCATTGATCAGCCACCTCCTGCATGGGGATCGAGCTCACAACCCAGGCATGTGCCCTGACCAGGAATGGAACCTAGTTCAAGCATGTCAAACTCAAAGGCTAACACGGACCAAATAAGCAAGGTTTAAGTTTATGTGGGCTGCAAAAACACAAAAGCTTCAATTTTCATAGAAACATAGGTTTGTTTTGATAGAGACATGCTGAATACAAAGGGCTGAAATAAATGAGTAATTATTAACATAAAATAATAAAACATTTTAATAAAAATTAATATTTTTCTTGAACATTAACTTACCAGACACTGAATAACTGCACAAATTAATAAGCATAACACAAATAAACCTATTTTTCTTGTTCTCGGAAAGCGAAATATTTCCTGTTGCGCACCAAACAAGTCAGTCCAAGACAAATGACGTGGCCATCGGCTGCTAAAATATTCGCTGCTAGTATTAATGGAGAGAAATGGTGCGCCTGCGCGTAAGGGAAATGAATGCAACACGATTATAGTAATCAGTCATTAGCGAACATTGTAGTTCGTTATTAATAATTATGTATAACAGGATATTGTAAAAATTAAGTTATGAAATTTTTATTAAAACGTTTCTTACATATTGTTATATTGGCTGGGCCACAAAAATATTCATTGTGGGCCACGAGTTTGACATGCTTGTCCTAGTTCATAGGTCAATGCTCAACCACTGAACCACATTGACCGAGCTGGCCATACATTTTTGTAAACTGAAAAGGCAAAGACAATTTTATGCATTTTTTTAGAGGGCCCCAAAATTGCATAAGCTTCAAGCTTCACAACCTGGATCCTACCCTGAAGAGCATTTTTTCTTCATGTATCTCTCTTTGTAAGAGTAAGACAAATCTTTCCCAAAACTCTTGCATTATATCCTATTGGCTAAAACTTAAGGCTCACCCCTAAACAAATCACTTACCATGGAGTTGGGATTAAAAAATTGACTTATACTAATCAAGATTCACCCCTCACTGCCGGGTAGGGGCCCAGTTTACCCCGAAGCCCCTGGCTGCCAGATACCTGAACAAGATTGGGATTCTGAAAACAAGAGGAAGAGCATAGTCAGTCACTTCCCTGATCTCTTCATACTTCCCAATCAGAGTCTTTTGCAACTTCCTTGACTTGCAACTTATGAGCAAGCATGTCTCAAATATATCAGTCCCTTTCTCCTTCTACAGCCCTTGAAATCTGGTGATTTCTTCAGCGTCTTTGCTAGGCATTCATCACCCCTCCACAACACCCTTTCAAACAGTATCTGGGATAGGTACTCACACTTCTCTCTCTCTCTCTCACATGTAGGTCTTGAGAAACATCAGGCAGCCTTAGCCCCACTAAACTTTATTTGCATCTGGCCAGCTCCACTCACATCCTTTAGATTTCTGGAACACAGCCTGCTTTACTTGGCTTGGGTGAGGGACATCCACCCACAAGATCCACTCTATGGTGGCAGTTGGGCAATCCACATCATAGCTCTCTCCTATCCTTTCTCTCTCATCTGTCTGTACTTTCAGTGTGGGTGAAGGGTTTAAGAGCTACTTAACCTTGTGCTATGCTCCACTATTTTAATTTAATTTAATCAAAATTAAATAAAATTTAAAATTCAATTATACCAACCATGTGTCAAGTGCTCAAATAGCTACATGTGGCTAGTGGCTACTATATTGGAAAGCACAGATACAGAACATTTCCATCATTGTGGAAGGTTCTGTTGATTCTTGAATACCCACTTTAAAGTTTATGCATGATGGTCCATCTCAGAACTTTTGGTATCTAAAACTTATCATACCTTAAAGCCTCAAGCAAAACCCAATCAACTTTTACACATACATTTAAAAGTGTGAGATGTATTAATATAATTAAATATGATTTTCCCATGAATTTCATTTCATGCATAATAATCATTACCTTCTTAAAGTTGTAAATATTTGCAAGGACTACTTCAATCATTTTGCTGCAGCTTATATTCAATTAATGTGGTATAATTTATCTCAGAAAGCATATTTTTGATATCATTTGATGGTGCTTATATTTGTTAAGTTTACAATTTTTGAAATTGCTCTGTTATATTTTATGTTCAATTCACAAGAATCCAATTCACAAGAATCAAACTTAAAGGTGGTTCATAAAAGTGTAAATATAGTAAAGAAATCAATAATACAAACATTATAATTGAGAACAACAACACAAATGTAAAAAGTGAGCAAAAACCCTAGCTCAGTGGTCGGCAAACTCATCAGTCAACAGAGCCAAATATCAACAGTACAATGATTGAAATTTCTTTTGAGAGCCAAATTTATAAAACTTAAACTATATAGGTAGGTACATTGTTATTAACTTAATTAGGGTATTCCTAAGCTGGCCTTTCAAAATAGATTCGCCCAGGCTGAAAACCGACTTCTGCGCATGGGCCACGAAGTTTCAATCGCACTGTACGTGCGCGCCCGCATGTGGCATTTTGTGGAAGAGCCACACTCAACACATTGTTTGAGGGTAGTTTTTATCGCGCACTAACAGGTGGCTCTACTACTTACAGTCAACGTAAAACGTATAAATACGTTTCCCGCATACAATGTGTCAAGGGGCCAAAGAGCCGCATGTGGCTCGTGAGCCACAGTTTGCCGAACACTGCCCTAGCTGGTTTGGCTCAGTGGATAAAGCATCACTCTGAGGACTGAGGGGTCTCATGTTCTGATTCCGGTCAAGGGTACATGCCAGGGTTGTGGGCTCGTTTCCCAGTGGGGGGCATACAGGAAGCAGCAGATCGGTGATTCTCTCTCATCATTGATGCTTCTATCTCTCTCTCCCTCTCCCTTCCTCTCTGAAATCAATAAAAAATATTTTTTTAAAAGTGAGCAAAAATCCAGGAATATAGAATGTGAGTGTATTCACACAGAGATAAATGAATCTCTGAGTAATTCTGATTTTCCACAAGTAACCAATGGTGAAAATTGTGAACAGGAAATATGATGAATCTATGAAACTGAATGTTACTCATTCATCAATTTCTTCCCCTCTAGTTCTGTGTGTTGTCTCCTTTGAAATGTTGTCAAATAATAGCATGAATCCTTTGTGTAATATTCAAACAAACCATCTTGACCACTCAGATGAGCCAAACATTTTTTCTATTCCCAAACAAAATAATAATCTTCAACATGAAAGTGGTAAAGTTTGCTTCTAGACAGAAACAAAGACTATCATTCATTCTTATGAGTCATTAATAGGTACATGTCTTGGTATTGCTAAACAATAGTCACAAAGCAAATGATAAGAATCATATTCAGAGAGAAGACAGAAAAAGCTACTAGCAATATCCTTTAGTGAATGACTCTATTGTAGACCCTAATAATAATGGCATACTGGGTGGAAGAGTGGTTGTTACCGGTTGTGCATACTAGTACTTCACAGTGGAAGGAATTCACCGATGAGTATCAGGGTAAAAATCAGCTCTTAGCATATTGTGATAGAACATGTGAGTGAGAAGTTCCAGATAACTTTTTGGTTTTTTTATGCCTGAAAATCCATGTTAATCATTTGCTCGGTTAGCCAAAGTTCTGTGAGTCATAATCTTAACAGGAAAGTGTGTGCTGATATAAGCACTGACCAGGCAGGTATGTAACAAGAATGATATCCCAAAAAAGAGGCTGTACCTGAATACCGACCCACATTTATTCAGAGAGAACAGTAGGCAGTGCTCTCTCTCTCTCACACACACACACACACACACACACACACACACATCCCTACATACAGCTGTTGGTTCTGTTTCTCTGGAGAACCCTGACTAGCACAGCCTCTTTGGTGACGTCTGCATCTGTCCAAGTCCAGAAGTGACAGGAGGAGGCAGAACTCTCAGGTGCTTGGCCTGGATGTAGGATGGCAGCAAGAGAAGTGACCCAGCATCCCAGTGAGAGGCTAGTAAGACCCAGAGAACAGGACCAAGTGGGCTACAGTGGAGTTGGCTGGGTTTCATTGTGGCTTAGGTAAAATAAGTGGCTAAGGGTTCAGGAGGTCGCATCCAAGGAATTCTCAGGAGGAGCAAAAGGTGTCTCTGAAATTGACCTGAATCTAACTTCAGGCACCAATTATCTAGATTTTTAATGTTGAGGGTAAAATATTGGGATTTCTTCAGAAGATTAAATTGTATACATTTGGTTCATTTACAAAGACCTTAAATTTTCACTAACTCTTAATGATTCTTCAGACATCTGGGAGATAAATCAATGACATTATTCAGCATATTTTAAATCATATTCAAAAGCTGCAACAGTGAATCAATTACTTCCAGAGTCTACTGTCACCAAAGAATGAATTAAGAATTCGTTGTTCAAGCTTCAGTGTTTGAGTGTGATGTGCTATAGTCTTGGCATCTGATGGAGCCCTAAAAATAGTTTTCTATTTCTGCATAACAGACTGCCCCAAAACATAGTGGCTTAAAACAAGAACAATCATTTATTTGTTTACAATTCTGAAATTTGGACAGGGCATGGCTGGGACAGCTTGTCTCTGAGCCATTGGGCTAGGATGGCTTACTCAGGGGTTGCACTATCTAAGAATGGCCTTATTCACATGGCTGGCAGTAGGTTGTGACTGGTGGTTTGGAACACAGCTGGGGCTATCCCTGGGACACCCCAGTTCTCCTTCACATGGCCAGCTTGAACCTTCTCAGAGCATGATGGCTGAGTCCCAAGAAGGAGAATTTTAAAGGGACAAAACCAGAAGCTGTGAGACTTCTGGAGGCCTAGGGCACATTCTGCTCTACAAGCAAGTGATAGGCCAGCTGGATTGAGTGTGGTAGGCAGGATTCCAAGATGCCTCCCTTGATCTCTGCCCTCAAGATTGCTCCCATGATAATGTTACATGGTAAAGGGAATTTGTTACATGGCAAAAAGAATTTGTAGATTAAGATTACTTGTTAAAATTTACTAATTAGAATTACTAATCAATTGACTGAAGATAGAGCTGTTATCCTGGTAGGCCTGACCTTACATCAGTGATGGCAAACCTTTTGAGCTCGGCGTGTCAACATTTTGAAAAACCCTAACTTAACTCTGGTGCCGTGTCACATATAGAAATTTTTTGATATTTGCAACCATAGTAAAACAAAGACTTATATTTTTGATATTTATTTTATATGTTTAAATGCCATTTAACAAAGAAAAATCAACCAAAAAAATGAGTTCGCTTGTCACCTCTGACACGCGTGTCATAGGTTCGCCATCACTGCCTTACATGAACCCAACCCTTTAAAAGCAGAGAGTTTTCTCTTCCTGGTAGCATAAGGGAAAGTCAGAAAGAGTGAAAGTATAAGAGAGAGTCAATGAGAGGGATGGTTCTCCATTGCTGAGATGGGGGGGACACATAGCAAGGAACTGAGCATGACCTGTACAAACTAAGAGTGATCCCTAGATAATAGCAAACAAAACAATGAGGACCTCAGTCCTACAACCAAAAGGACATGAATTCTGGCAACAACCCAAAGGAGCTTTGAAATGAATCTTTCTTTGGCCGAACTTCTAGATAATAACACAGCTGGCCAGTGCCTTGATTTCAGCTTCATGAGACCCTGAAGAAAGGACCAGCTAAAATGTTCTGGGCTATTGACACAACACATGTGTGAGATAATACATGTGTGTTGTTTTAAGCTGCAGTTTGTGGTAATTTGTTACAGCAAGAGAAAACTAACACATAGAAGATAGAGGATGGAGTAGACTTCAACTCCTGATGAAAGGAGTAGCAAAGGCTTACTACAAAAGGCTGTGGGATGGGTGGTATTGTTGTTCAAATATATGGGATCCACATCGATCCAAATAATAGCTAGAATTATCTGAAAGAAAATTCAACAACTGCTACTATTTTCAGAAACTTGTCACTGTGAATTTCGGTTTTCTAATTGAGTAGAAATAAAAGTAAGAAAAGAAACCCACGTGACCTACAGCTCAAGTTATCCATTATCACACTGCCTTGACAAAAATTGCATACAACATCACCCCTCTTACAAATCTGAAATGACCATCATAAATTTTGAATATTACTTATCGTAAGTGAACAATCTTTAAAATTTTTTCAACTAAATTTTCATAGTCATTTTTCACAAATTGATTTAAATTTTTACTGCATTGTGGTTAAGAATTGTAGTTCCAATTATTTAAAATGCATTGTGACTTGAACTGTGGACTATTAAGTAGTCAAATTTCTTAAGGTTCTGTGTGGCATGAAAAAATGTGCATCCTCCAATTGTATTATGGGATTCTATATATATATATATATCCATTAATTTGCGCTTGTTAACTATCTTATTTAAAATTTATTTATCTTTACTGATATTTTCACCTACTTCATCTATTCATTACTGGGTGAGTGAGCTAAATTTCCCACTAAGACAAGGGATTCATCTTTATGTAGGTGATTCATTTCTCTTTGTAGTTCTATCAATTTTTGATTCATATATTTTGAAGCTATCTATATATATAAAAGGCTAAGTGACCATCCGACCGGTAGCTATGATGCACACTGACCACCAGGGGGCAGACACTCATTGCAGGAGCTGCCGAGCTACAGTGACTTGGTGACACACCAGGGAACCAGAGAAGAGGGAGCCCGATTCAGGGGTGTGTCACCCGAGAACCTCCCTCTTGCAATCCGGGACCCCTCAGGAGATGTTGGAGAGCAGGCCAGGCCAAGGGACCCCACCTGCCGGAGGGACCCTGCTCACTCTGCAGATGTCCTTCGAGCCGCAGCACCGCCCTAGGTGTGGCTGGCCAGGGAGGGTCTGAGGGAGGTTGGCTCCAGGGTGTGTCCAGCCCATCTTGCCCAGTCCCACCCCGCCAGCCACCTTCTAATTAATTTCCTTTCAATGTGCACGAATCCGTGCACCAGGGCACTAGTATTACTATATACAATCAAATTTAGAGTTATTATAAACATCCTTCTGGTTAATTTGTGTGTATATTATATATGCATATAGATATATACATGCATGTATAAATATATGCATATATATATATTTGTGGTATCCAGCTTCCAAAATAGCCCTAATTTCCCCACCTTGGTATTTACATCCTGTGCTGTCCCCTTTCACATTGCACCAGGGTTGGCCTGTGTGACCAACAGAATAGAGCAGAGGTAATGGTGTGTCACTTCTGAAATTAAGTTATTAAATAATATGGTTTCCATTTTGGGTGCTCTCTAGTGCTTGTTCTTACTTTCTCACTATATTCTCCCTGGGGAGCATGCTGCCTTGTGTTATCAGCCTTGTGGAGAGGGCCATGTGGTTCGGAACAAAAGCCTCCAGTCAGTTAATAGTCAGCAAGGGACTGAGACCTGCCAGCAACCACTAACTGAGACTGGGAGGGGATTCTCCAACCTTGAGATGACCGAAACCTCAGGAGAGACCCTGATGTTGAATCACCCAGCTACGCCACTCCTCCATTCCTAATCCCATCTTTAATGAAACAGGGGACTCTACAATCACAAAGAACAACTATGAAGAATACCTGCCAAACACCTTCAAATTGGATCAGAAATAATGGTGAACCCCGAGAGCACTGGGCCTCAGGTGTATGAATTTCTGAGAAAGGTGATAGTTCCAAAGAACCTTTGATTAAAGCACCAAGATCAAGGGCCATGGGAAGACCATGGGAGAAGCAGTAGGTGCCCCAAGGGAGACACAATTCTGCACTGTAAAGTGTGTGTGTGTGTGGGGGGGAGCTGAAGAAGAGACCACTATAACAATGATTCGTATTGTCTATAGCCTAGTCTAATAGCTGAGAGAGAGAGAGTTTAAGGGATTTTCCAGAGGCAGTTTAAGGGATTTTACTGTGAGTACACCACGCTCACCTCCTGAAGAGTACATAAACCCTTGGAAAGAGGAAGTAGTAGATATAGGAAGCCAAAGACTGTCAGAAATAAACCAGCCCAGGCCCTACGAATGTATTCTTCAGGAAGAAAGAAAAGAATAAAGAAATGTAATCAAACTTCAGATAAAGAATATGTGCAAAAGAGGATTTATCCAAGGAAACAGGAAGGGTTCAAAAAAACAAAAAAACAGTAGGGGTAAAGGCAAGCCAGCAGGACCCAGGAGAAAAATAGTTTAATGGTAAAAACATTACCAAAATAATACTACATGAGAAATGAAAGTGGGGAAAAAACACAAAACCATAATAAATGACATAAATTACAGGATTTTTAAAAAAGAGATGGAAAGGGGCAATGATATAAAATATATTAGAGATGATAGATATAGAAATCAAAAGAGCTCTAACAGACACATCATTGATATTCCTGAAGAATAGAATCAAACAAATGAATTTTTAATTTCCCCCCAAATATAATAGAAGAAAAATATTCCAAAATAAATATTTGAATCTTCAGGACAAAAAGCCATACGAACCAGGAAGAACCGAGATAGAATGCCCCAAACCAAGATATAGCCTAATGAAGTTTAAAGGAACTAGTGTTACATGCAAAGCAAAAAGAAAAAGTTACACACAACAGAAAAGTCAGGCGGCCCTCAGGCTTCACCACAAAAAACATCTGTTCCAGCAGACAGAGAACAGCACTTAGACAGATGTATAAGAAAGTGTGACCTAAACATTTATATTTAGCAAATTTGCTCTTCAAATAAAAACACAAAAGACAGAAACTCTCCAGGATGAGAGAATTCAAACAAAACATCCCTTGTGAGCTCTTCTGGAGAAAGAAAACAAAAATCTTTGATGATAAAATCCAGGCATCTGTGGACCAAAGGGGCCACATGCTAACCTGACAAGCTCAGAGGAGGCCTGCATAGAAGTCTTGAAAACTCAGAGACCTAAAGTAACCACAAAGGATGGTCTGAAATTAAACTTTAACTAAAAGCAGTTATGGTGGGTAGTTATATCCTAGGCCGGTATCTTCACTGACAAGGTCAACCTTTACCTTAACTGAGCCTGTCTGTCTTTTTGCATCTATAATTACATACCCTTTGAAATGTCTAGGTAACTTGTAACTTTCCTTTTTCCGGACCCCTTGGGGCACAACCTAATGTGCTGGTCGCCAGGACAGATACCACAAATTCCTTCATTATCATGTTAATTGTTCCTGCACCCACCTAAGTATGTGTCTATCATTTTACTTTTTATCCAATCACAGGGGTTTCCCTGCTTTGCTTTCTCCCGCCTCTCTAGTCTATCACCAATGGATTTCATGTAACCCACCTACGTCCCTTTCCTTTGATTGCAATGTATAAATACAGATGTAACCCACCAAGCTCCGGAGCATTATCCCAATTCATTGAGGTTCTGCTTCCCGGCATATGTCGACAGTTTGGCTCAAATAAACTCACAAAAATTCATTACAGGTTTCAATGGGTTTTTTACGTTAACACATCCAAAGGGTAGAATCAAAACAACAGATTTAGAAATGAAGGAGGCCCTGGTAAAATGACCAGGTGAGTAGACTCTGGTGACAGACTGCCTGGGCTCCATTCACAGGTCTGTGTGACCTTGGACAAGTCCTTTAGCTCTCTGTACCTATGTTTCCTCATTGTAAAATGGGCACAGATGTTGAACTTAAGACTGAAGATTTTCGAAGACTTCATTTGGCTCACGTGTAATGCACCTAGAATAGCGCCTGATACAGAAAAAAAGAGCTATGAACTACAGTGGTCGGCAAACTGCTGCTCACAAGCCACATGTGGCTCTTTGGCCCCTTGAGTGTGGCTCTTCCACAAAATACCACGTGCGGGCGTGCACATACAGTGCGATTGAAACTTCGTGGCCCATACACAGA
>NW_005370635.1:967898-970846 GCF_000412655.1 Myotis brandtii
GTGTCATTCCTTCTTCGCCGACTCCGTCCACACCTTTGGGGACCCCTGGACCCGCTGGGGTTGGACCCCAGCACTCAAGGGGCCAAAGAGCCGCGTGTGGCTCGCGAGCCGCAGTTTGCCAACCACTGAACTAGAAGTGTGTAAGCTAATATTTTATTTTAGAATAAGTCTGAACAACTATGGGGTGTTGCTGAGAAGTTAGAAACCTTGAAGGCTTCACAGCCAAAAACATCCAAAATATGGCTACAAGACTAGTCTAGTGAGGATAGCCTATTGCCACGGCCAAGGACCGATGACCCCAACCCCCCGGCACTGGACACGGCTACAAGACTAGTCTAGCCTATTGCCACAGCCAAGGACCGATGACCCCAACCCCCCGGCACTGGACACTTTTGGCCACCACTGGCACAGCTGTTCCTGAATGATTATCTTGCTGCAGCAGCCATGAGAGAGTGCACCAATCACATGTTACAACCGAGGTGCAAGGGAAACTGGGAAGGGAGTACCTGCACTTTCAGCTTTGTGGTGGGAGGTGGGCTCTGTGTCCAGATTCACGTGGAGGAGAATTTCCCAGGCACAATAAGAGCACTCAGATTTGGGGCCACTTAAAAGAATGACAGATCTCCTCTTCAATAAGACAAGGCAATCTAACTTAAGAGAGATAAGAGCATGACCCTCTCTACACAGAACACCAAAGTGCCAATGCTCTGCGACTGTGGACAAGCTAATTAAGCTTTAGGAGCCCCGGGTTCATCTGTAAATGGAGAGGATAATAGTACCACTCTCGTAGTGCTGTCGTGAGGATTAAATGAGTTAATTTATTAAATGAGTTCTTTCAAGTGTTCAGTGAAGGTTAGATCTGAAAGTAATATTTCTTACATTCCACTCCTTCACTGCTCAAGATCAATGTATATATTTCTTCACATACTTGTCATCCCCAAAGTGCTCTCACCTAACAAAATTAAATCATCCTGAGCAAACGAAATTATACCCACCTCTCCTTTTAAGTTCCAGAACTGAAACAGTTATCCAGCTTCAAGTCCCAGATATCTGTTCCATTTCTCTTTTATTCTATCACGGCTCTGATCGATAGTCTGTAATATGTAGACTAATATTTAAAGCTAACATGCTCTCTATGTAGCTGTGGGGGGCAAGGGAGAAGAAAGAAGAGGGAAACTAGAGTACATTAGCATATTCATGGCGCAGTAGAGAAAATATGTGTTGCTAAAATTGTTCTTATTTCTGCAATGCTGTATAAATACCAACGTTGGTTTTTATGACTTATTTTTCCACCACCTAGTTCATGGTCCTTTGGCTTTTCACCAGCATCTCATCTGGTTGGAAATTTTTACCTGATGAAAGTGAACCAAACCTTAAATTCGGCGAGATCTGAGCCTTTTGTGATCTGGTTTCTATCAGGTTACTGTATTGTTCCACTTACTCTCACCATTGGCAGTAGCTGTGGCAGTGGAGGAGGGAACCCAGTGGTTCCCTGGAGGCCTACCCATATTCCTTCTCCCCCTCACTGTGAGCCATGGTGCCCATTGGGTTCTCTGGAAGTGATCCCCACCTGTGATGTTACAGGGGCAGAGGCAGAATTGAACTGTGTGCCAGCCTGGTGGGGAGCTCTGGAGGGATCACTGCCTCACATGGGCTATCCCAGGAAGGGTCTGGCCCTGGCTGAGGCAGCTCTGTGCAGCTGAGAGTCGCAAGTCCTTCCTTCAAAGGGACCTGGGTGACTCAGATCCCTGCTTTCTATAGGCAGCAATCCCACTTCACTTAGGGGTCAGGCACCCCATAATCACCCCATCTACACTGTAACAATCACCCCATCTACACTGTAACTCCTCTTCCTTTGTTCACCTAGAGGCCTGTGGAAACCTCACCTTCCAATCCATTAGAACTGTAGGTGCATCTGCTGCTAGAGGCATTCCTCCCCAGGGTGTGGAGCAAAGCATACAATGTTGAAAATGCACAATAAAAATTTTGCAAATGGCCCTAACCGGTTTGGCTCAGTGGATAGAGAGTCAGCCTGCCGACTCAAGGGTCTCAGGTTTGATTCCGGTCAAGGGCATGTACCTTGGTTGCGGGCAAATCCCCAGTAGGGGGTGTGCAGGAGGCAGCTGATCGATGTTTCTCTCTCATCGATGTTTCTAACTCTCTCTCCCTCTCCGTTCCTCTCTGTAAAAAAATCAGTAAAATATATATTTTTTAAAAATTTTGCAAATGGGTCACGGAGCATTATGATTGGAGGTGCTTCCTCCATCTGCTTTGTCATTGGAGCACACAGCTCAAAATACAGTATTGTAGTTTTAGGGAAACAGAGATTGACGTGTTCATGTCATAGGGGAAAAAAACCTGTATGTTAATCAAATTGTGGCAAATTGAATTGTATTTTAAATGCATTTGGGGAGTTCATAATATAAGGGAAATTGTTCTGCAAAATGAATATTATTTTTGTTAATCAAATAGTCACTTTTTCACCCTCTAACTTCCTTTTCCCAGCTGCTCTCCACCTCCAGCAAAATTAATATATTTTATCCATTAACTTGTATGATATTGAGTTTTAAGAGTAACACACACAGGTACTGTTATCCACAATTTAATATCCCATAATGTTTCCTGGAAATAGTGGTTTCTTGTTCCTAATGAGATAACTAGGGTTTGTGAAATGATCCCAGCAGGAGGCAATAGAAATGTGAATATAAAACCTTTCCATTAATGAATGAGAAAAGTTAAATAAATGTCCCTGTGAAAGGGCCCCAAGCACTTGGTCTCATTAAGAAAAATTCATGCCCCAGCTGGTTTGCTCAGTGGATAGAGCCTCAGTCTGCGGACTGAAGGGTCCTGGGTTCAATTCCGGTCAAGGGCACATGTCTGAATTGCAGGCTCAAACCCCAGTAGGGTGCATGCAGGAGGCAGCCAATCAATGATTCTCTGTCATCATT
>NW_005370635.1:971048-979451 GCF_000412655.1 Myotis brandtii
GGGGGGGGGGGCATATGTAATACTTTCAACAATAAAGATTTTTTAAATAAAATTTTAAAAATTCATAATAGCAAAGAGACACCTGATTGGTGATGTTGCTCTTATGTCAATCAGGGGCAAAGCAGATGTACAGTCCTTAGTTCATCCTAGCTTGATGCCTGTGTTGGTGGCCAGAGCTGTTTCATGCCTGAGGCACATAAAAAAATTTTTTTCACAATAGCCTAAAGAGTTAAATGAAGATGTGTACATAACTACAGTTCAGTATCATGGAAATTGGAATGTTTTAAGACTTTAGGAGTAAAATGAGTAAATGTCTTTAAATCACTGTGATACAGTTGTAATAACCTAGTTAATATTTAACATGAAAAGGTGAAAGGGGAGAGCAAATAGTATAGGCATGCCATTTAGGCAGCTTTGCCAAAAAGTTGTATTTAACACTCTCCAGTCTGTTCCCTGCTGATTGATGGGGGAAGGGGCTAGACCAGTGGTCGGCAAACTCATTAGTCAACAGAGCCAAATATCAACAGTACAACGATTGAAATTTCTTTTCAGAGCCAAATTTTTAAACTTAAACTATATAGGTAGGTACATTGTTATTAACTTAATTAGGGTACTCCTAAGGCTTAAGAAGAGCCACACTCGAGGGGCCGAAGAGCCGCATGTGGCTCGCGAGCCGCAGTTTGCCGACCACGGGGCTAGACAAAGGTAGCTTATATGCATGCCCAGTAAGGAGTGAGTGACATGGAAGGCTGATAGCCTGTCAATCACACCTGGAAACAGGTCATTGGCCAGGATGGGCGTGGCCCCTGCAAGCTCAGGGTTACCTAAATATTTAAACTTCCAAACAAAGGAAGTTCAGCCCTTCTCTCTCTCAGGTGCCAGCCCTCCGGGGACTCCTGCTGCAAGGGGTCTTTGCTCCCTTGTGCCCACATGGTGCACGGCCATGTTGGACTCCACACATGGACTGATGGACTTGAATCTGGCCTGAATGCTGAACCACACCTGGTTGCAACATGGAACAGAAACTGCACGCTGGCCTGTTTCTGACTCTGAACTCCCAACTACTCCTCTTCCAGGACTGGCAGAAGGGGCTTTAGGGCCCAAGAATGTAACTTTACACAAATACAGCCTTCTTCCATATCCCGTCTTCCCATGCGAGTCTCAGAAAACTCATTTTCTGAAGATATCTCAAGAGCCTCATTCCTACTCATGTCCTGGCATCAATTGTGATTTGATTTTTATTTTATTAGAGGAGTCTGGTCCTAACAGACTCTTTAAATTCCTCTTAATTTTACCAAGACTCTGTAAATTTTGTTTTTGCAATGTTCTATAGGATTGTTTATTACTTCAACATTTTCTGCGCGTCGGACCAAGGGGTTATAAAATATTGTCCTTCTCCCTCCCCCCTCTCCCCCCTCCCCCCCAAGAAGCTCACAGTCTCTTGGGTATACAGAGAAGTAAGTAAAAAATGATGCTGGTCAAATATTTAAATGATATGCGTGCCCTAATAGAGGTATGCACAAAATTGCCTGAAAGAGGGCAGTTAGGAGGATGACACATGGGCATGTCACTCAAGCCAAGATGTAAGGCTCTATAGGAATTAGCCAGAACAAGCTGCCATTGCTCCTTCTTGACCTTTCAGTTGTAAGAATGGTCCTTCAGGTTGCCGTGTGGGAAGGGAAGGAGTCAGCCTTCTTTCACCCCTTCCACATGCACTGTCCCTCCCATTCTGCCACCCCCACTGAGAGGACCACATCACCATTTTGGTTAGATCAAGTTCTTTATTTACATTACAGTTACAATGTAAATGCTATTCATACTTGAGCCATTAGGTATATCATATCTTTTCCTTTCTTTTCTTATTAAATATAATTTTCCTTTCATCTACTTGGTTTTAAGCCACAGATTCTCTAAGTCTCTAAATGTCCACTCCAAATTTTTGGTGCATCAACTTTTGTATTGATTTATCTTCTTCATCTGTCCTAGAGCCTTATGGCCAGTGCCAAGTTCAAACTGGTGGCCTTTCATGCTGGTGCCATCAGCCTGGATTGCGGCAGGCTAGAGACTGGGTTTCTCTTCACTCTCCTGCCAAGAATGGCTCTTTCTCTCTCCTGGATTCACTATCTGTTTTCTTCTCTCTTAATTTAAAAAAAATTTTTTTTAATATGTTTTATTGATTTCAGAGAGAGGAAGGGAGAGGGAGAGAGGGATAGAAACATCAATGATGACAGAGAATTATCGATCGGCTGCCTCTTGTACAACCCCTATTGGGGATGGAGCTTGCAATCCAGGCATGTGCCCTGACCTGGAAGGGAACTGTGACTGGTTCATGGGTCAATGCTCAACCACTGAGCCACACCGGCCGGGTCTTTCCTCTTAATTTACTCCCTCATGCTGGGTATCTCCTGATACCCCAAGAAAGTATAATTGTTGAAACCGTTCATGTTTGGAGATGGGATTGGAGAGAGAAAGTTAGGTTAGTTAGGGAGCACGAGGACACTTTGGGGTCAGAGGGATATATTCATTATCTTGATTGTAGAGATGGTTACATAGTTGTATACATATGGCAAAACTCATCAAATTGTGTGCACCGTATTGCATGTCAATTATATCTCAATTAAGCTGCAAGAAAATAAAAAGAGGAAAAAGATATGCATATAAAATTCAAAAGTTCATTAACTTATATTGGCACATCTGTGGGTAAACAGGTACTCATATACAGTGCTGGTGGGAATGCAAATTGTACAACCTATATAGAAAGGAATTTGACAATATGTAGCCAAACAACAAATGCACTTAACCTTTGGCCCAGCAATCCATCCCACTTCTAAGAATCTGTACTACACATACATTGGCAGAAATACAAAATGATATCTGTACTATACACTTTGTTGAAGCACTATTTGTAATAGCAAAAGATTGGAATCGATCTAAGTATCCATCAGCAGAATACTGATAAATGAAGGTACAGCTCTACAAAGTGAAGCACTACTCAGTTGAAAGGAAATAAGGAAGGTCCCAATATACTGCTATGGAGTGATCTTTGGGATTTATTGTTATGTGATGATATCAAGTTATGAAACATTGAGGATATTTGTACTTTTTGTTCCTGAAAATGCTCTCTATCTTGATCTGAGTGGTATCCACATGGGGTGTATAAATATGTAAAACTTCATTGAGTTACACATGACCATATGTATGTTAAATCTCAATTTAAATTAGAAAAAGTATATATATAAATGGGAGCAGACTGAAGAAAGAGTGGGAGAAGAGGAAATGGAAACAGTGGGCCTTGGCCATGAACAGGCAGCACTGGTTGGAACAGACTGTAATGCCACGGGAGCGTTTTTCTCTCCCTCCTTTCTTCTTTCCTTTCTGCCTGCCTTTGCTCCTTCCTTGTTATAATGGGAAAGATTGAAGCACATGTAAAAGCTCATGGTTGATGAGAAAGACCAGTTGAAAAGTAAGGTTGACTCCATATAAGAAAAATAAAGAATAGTCTATAGTGCAAGGTCCTTAGAAAGTAGGGGTTGTCCTTGGAAGAGAGACACCAGCCCAATGGGGGGAAAGGAGGCTGGAATGGGAGCAGCTTACAGGAGATTGTAGGACTGGGAGCACCAGGCACACCAGTACTCTGTAAGGGAGCGAGCTGAGTGGGGCATGCAGTGCGAGTGCAGAGAGCTGGTTGCAGAATCCAAGACTTAGAAAGGGTCTGAAATAGTATCGCAGGGAGTGGGAGAGTCAGAAATGAGCTGGACAGGAAATGTCAGGTGTTAAGGAATGTCAGATAGTAAGGGTCTCTTTGAAGTTCATGAGCACATGCCTTTCTCCAGAAGGGCTCAGAGGAAGCAGAAAGTTGGATCCATCCAAAGTTGGATTTTGCCAGCTAGGTACAACTAAGACCTAAGGGGGGTTATATAATTGGCCAAGCATGTTATTAAAATGATGAATCATTCAGTCTGAGGTGGATAAATGAGGAAGTAAAAAACAGCAGAGGGTTGATTGATGAGAAGTAAACAGAAGGCTCAGAGGATGGGCGTTGACGTGAGGTTGGAAAGTGATTGCGGGAGCTGGTGGGAAGGGATTGAGGAGAGAGAGAGAGAGAGAGACTCTTGGAAAGCAAAAGGAAGAAGAAACAAAGAAAGTTGTAATGGGACCAGTTGAAAGCTGTGAGTCAGCATTTCCCAAAATGTGTTCTGAAGAATATTACCAGATAAATGGCTCGTGCACTAATAATGCATCATTAAGATTCTGAAACATCTTGTATCACAGAGGCCTGTACTGTGTTTAACAGAGCACTTTCTGAATCCTGGAATTACTAAGCCTTTTCAGTGGAACATCTATTAACATTCTTCTAAACTAGTGTTCTTCCAAACATCTTTTAGCATCTCTGCTTTGTCACATGCTGAAACTCTTACATTAACAGGATGAAGTGAATAATTATCACAGCGTGTGATCATTACTTCTATATCTGCTTTCATGTATTTCAATATGAAAAGGTTATTTTTCTATTAAAAGCATGTATAAGAGTAGAACATATTTTTAAAGGTTAAAGGGGGTATGGTTCATGAAGTTAATACTGTTAGGCTTACCTCATTCTGCTATAAAGGTGAATAAAAGACAACACTATTGTGTTGGGTAGAGTCCAGATTGAACCACTAAGATTATTATCTTCGTCTGCATTAATAAACCTCGTTTGAACAGTAAGCAGCCTCTCTTAAAACCAATTACATTCCAGCTGCAGAAACACTTTGAATATAATAAAGGTCCTGATGTTAATCACATCAAATGTGTATTTCTATTCTTTAAACTCCATAATAAGATTTCTACCATATACAGTAAAAAGAATTAAAAAAAATAGCCATTACAACGTATAAATAGAAAAGGTCTCCATTTTCTTTCACTTCATTTCTGACACATTTAAGAACAATAAAAAAGTAGGTATCTGATGTAAGCTGAATTCATGTTTTTGCTGCCCATCCCTGAAGGAGGATTATACTTGCCCACCTCCTTGACATTAGTCTTGGCCAATGAAATGTGAGTGGAAGAGACATGAGTTACAAGCAGAAGCTCCAAGAGCCACTGCCTGGTTCACCGTGACCTGTCTCCTTGTAGACCAGCAATGTTCTACAGGCTGCTCTGTCAGCCTGACTCCCTGGGTAAAGGTGACACAGAGCAGAGCTTCAGCTGATCCTTAAAGGACGCATAGCATTAGCAAGAAATGCCAACAGGAGGGGGTCTTTTGTTACCACAGCTCAACCCAGTTTGTGCTGATTAATACAAAAATTATATCCTGTACCCTCTATTCATGTTTCCCAAACTGGCAACTGTTAATGAACAGAAATAGAAGTAATCGCCATTGGCATAAAACTCCCTCCAGAGAATGTCTGGATCACTGGTGGCCAATTAGCTTCATCTCTCATGTCAACTCTATCAGACTCATAGTGACAACTTGAATCAACTCTGTAGAGAAGGGTTCTGAAGCCATGGCCTTGCCAGAAGGAAAGAGTGCCATATATATGTGTATGTCGCCCAGGAAAGGTGATGTAATAAGTTGTCCATCCCTGGTCTATAAGGCACAACCTATGCTCACTATCATTTCTGTTATTTTTCTCATTGGTGCAGGAGGCATTATTTTTTTTAATGCCCCTAGAAATAAATGGAAGTTAGTTTCCTAAAATATTTAGACCAATAAATAATTTCATTTTATTTTACTTATTTATTTTAAAAAATATTTTTATTGATTTCAGAGAGGAAGGGAGAGAAATACTAACCTCAATGATGAGAGAGAATTACTGATTGGCTGCCTTCTGTACACCCCCAACCGGGGATCAAGCCCCGCAATCCTGCCATGTGCCCTTGACTGGAATCAAACCCAGGACCCTTCAGTCCGCAGGCCGACACTCTACCCACTGAGCCAAACCGGCTAGGGCAATAATTTCATTTTATTTGCTGATAAAGGAGAAAACAAATTGTTTCTATCAGAGCTAATCACAGAATTCCTCCTCAGGCAGAGACTGTCTTTGATAGAAATATCTTAAAAGGATGTTTTAGTTATTAGAATGGCTCTCACGGCCAAGTCTGGATGGTTTGTGGAGAAAGGGAAATAGCTAAACTGTTTTGCTTTGGAAATGCGCAGTAATAGTTGGAGTTGTCACTGAAGGAACTGGGAGGAGTTAGGGAGAGGTAAGGAAGAGGGACAGGGGTTCAACAACATGGCTGGAGGCTGGGGAAGAGACAAACCCAGGAAGTTCTCCTGGGGATGGAATGGCTGAGGGACTTTGAAATGAGATGCTTAAATATTACGTTGCAAGTCTTTTGCCCTTCTATGCTTTAATGTGACGTCCCTAACACTAACACACATACCCACTTGTTATGGTCTGACCTGCAACCTTCCCCCCACCCCCAATACATATGTTGATGTCCCAATACCCCCCCATACTTCAGAATGTGGCCTTATTTGGAAAAAAAGGGCTGTTGCAGTTGTAATTAAGACGAGGTCATACTGGAGAAGGATGGGCCCCAAATCCAATATTACAATGTCCTTATAAAAAGAGGAAATTTGGACACAGACACACTCAGAGAGAGAGAGAACGCTGTGTAAAGAATGGAGCTATGCTGCCGCAAGCCAAGAAACTAGCAGAAGCCAGGAGAAAGGCCTGGAACAGGTCCTGTCTCGGTGCCTTCCAAGGAAGCACAGCCCACCAACACCTTGATCTCAGACTTCTAGCTTCTAGAACTGTGGGAACATAAACTTCTGTTCTTCAAGCCGCTCTGTGTTACTTAGTTATAAGAGCCCCAGGACACACCATACCACACACACACACACACACACACACACACACACACTCCATTGCCCCAGTCTTTAGGAGAGTCTGCAGCATGCACACAGCCGTGAAAGGTGGCACAGGGCATGCAGGAAGCAGAACACAAAGTGGAGACCAAGAAAGCAGTGGAAGCAGAGACCGGTGGCAGAGGGAATACAGGCCCTTCCGTACGTGCCGGCAAGAATTCTCAGAGCTATTGGGAAAGTATCTGGCCTACTTATGAGGGATAGAGATTTGAGGCACTTTTTACTAAAGCATAAAGAGCCAGATGAGCTCGGCAAGCTGGGGAAGTTAGAAACACCTAGTGGCTGACATCTGGCCCACACGACTAATGATGTCAAGTGGGTGTCTCTGGTTCACACTGTCAGTGAGTAGTATGTAAGTCAGGAGCAATTAAAGGGAAATGGCTCACTGCACCATCCCTGAAAAGAGCAGTCCCTGCCACAGCCCAGGCTGCTCTGTCCTTGGCCTAATACTCATTATCCCCTGCACTGCGATAATGAGTTTGCTGCTTTGTGGGCTTTAGAGATGAGCTTGGTTTAATGCCTGCTGATTCATAAGACACAGGGGCCCTGGCCTGCCTCTGATGCGATGTGTGCATTTGAGTTGGGAATGATTTCTATTTCATACTCTCCAGCAAAATGAGGTTGGGTTGCTAAAGAAGGCCAGCTAAGCATCCAGAGACAGAGACCTGAGAACTCCACCCCGGGCAGGGGGGTGGGGAAAAGGAAGGAACAGGCACATTGCCTCTTAGCCCTCCCGCTTTTAGCTCCTCTGCAAGCAAGCTGTTGCCAAAAAGCATTAGAGCTGCTGCTGAAGCCTATCAGATGGGAATGACTCTGAGCAGAGCGCGTGTTTGTGAAAGGCGGCCTATCCCACGTTAGGCACCAACTGGACACAAAGATGATTCAACGGGAGTTGGTAATCCAGAAGGGAGTGTCAACAATGAAATACAGGACAAGTTTCAATGAAATGTTGGCCAAACTGGGCAAAAATGACATGGTATGGGTACGCAGAAGAAAAGCTGTCTTAGCTGTTTCTTGTGAGATCAGGGAGGGCTGCACGCAGAAGGCTGCATCTGAAGGCCTTCCAGGGGCAGGGAAGCTGGAAGGGCTATTTCCAACCGATGGAGCTGTAGGAGTTCTGATAACTTAGTGCTTTTTCAGAGCCTGGACGTGTAGTTTGGAAACTGTAGACGGAGAGGTTTTATTATTTGTTGTTGTGTTAACTTTTCTTTTTTTTAAAATTCCATGTTCAGGAATCTGTACTTTATTCTAAACACAGTGGGGAATGCAGATTTTGCAAGGTGACCTGTGTTTTAGATGTGTATCTGCAATTTACAGACTCAATAAAAAATGAACTCCCTTCTTGTAGGCCCAGCACTCTGCCAGGCACCACAGAGCCAAAAGGAAGACCACAGTCCTTACTCTAAGACAGTGGTTCTCAACCTTGGCTGCACATTAGAATCACCTGGGGATCTTTTTAAAATCCTGATTTCTGGGCCTCATCCTCCGGAAATTCTGTTTCTTTGTTACTAATGTTGTGGCCCCACCCCATAACAAAGAAACAGAATTTC
>NW_005370635.1:979605-992691 GCF_000412655.1 Myotis brandtii
TGGGCTGCAGGAACCCAGAAAAGGAAAGCCCGTCAGGAGAGGCTTCATGATGGGAGTGAGCTGGGGCTGAACCATGAACAAAGTTTAGGATTGGAACTGCAGAAAGAGGGGAGACGTACATTCTGGGGTTGAGCAGGAGGAAGGTGGGGCTAAAGCAGCATGAACAAAGGCTGGTAGGGCAAGTGGGCGTGGGGTCCTGGGGATACTGGCCTGCGGGAAGAAACTAGAGAATGTGAACGAAGCCCTGATGACCTAATATTTGCAGACAGTACCACCCAGGATTCTGTATCAAAGCCATTGCCTTTCCCCAAACCAATGTAGTGATCAAGGCTACATAAGAAGACCCATTGTAGTCACTCTTTCAATGCAACCAAACCTAGAGATGCCACCAGAAAACTGCAGTTTGCAACCTGACGCTAAAACACACTTTGTTCTTTTAGGAAACAGCACGAGTTTGTGCCGCGCCAGCAAGGCCAAGGGTGAACCCTGAGTGGAGGCGGTGAAGGATTGAGAAAAGACAGACAAGAGAATGAGCTGGGTCTCGGTGGGACGCTGCTGGAGAGACAGTGCCATGGACTACAAGCCGTGTCTTTTATTTTATAGAAGATTCTACGAGGCAAAGTAAGGGCGAGGTCAAGGTGTTTACAACATTCTCATGGGTTTTGATCCTACTCAAGTACATACACCTGACCTCTATCAAGCCCATATTACTCAGGCATGTGGGGCCACGTGTTCGGACCATAGGTTCAAGCTTACAACTATAGCTGTTGGCTATAATTGTGCTGGGAGGGCTCTGCCCTCCAAGCTGAGACTTGCACGTGGCCATGAGAGGACTGTGCCCTCTCATTAGTCCGAGGCTTGAACCTGTCCAAACACTGTAGCCGCTCTCCACAGAGTTCATCAGTCTGAAAAGTCCTCAAACATTCTTGAAGCTGATGCCCAGGAAGTTTTAGGTCAGTGCCTGGACTCTAGCAGGGACCAGAGAAGGCATGTTCATACAAAATCACGACACAAAGTAAAAAGCCAGCATGCACTAGGCCAGTGATGGAGAACCTATGACACGCATGTCAGAGGTGACACACGAACTCATTTTTTTGGTTGATTTTTCTGTGTTAAATGGCATTTAAATATATAAAACAAATATCAAAAATATACATCTTTGTTTTACTATGGTTGCAAATATCAAAAAATTTCTATATGTGACACGGCACCAGAGTTAAGTTAGGGTTTTTCAAAATGCTGACACGCCAAGCTCAAAAGGTTCGCCATCGCTGCACTCGGCATATCCTGCACATATGCCAAAAATGGAATTCTCCCACCTTGGTAGTACTGGAAAAAAAATCTCTGGTGTCCAGCCAGTGTGGCTCTGTGGTTGAGTATCAACCTATACACCAGGACGTCACCGGTTTGATTCCTGGTCAGGGCACATGCCTGGGTTGTGGGCTCGATCTCCAGTAATCGGGGTGCAGGAGGCAGCTGATCAATGGTTCTCATCATTGATGTTTCTATCTATCCCTCTCCCTTCCTCTCTCTGGAATCAATAATTTTCAAAATCTCCTATGTAGGAGGTGGTGTGGGATCTGGGAAAATCCCAAGGTTGAATCCTGGAAGCCCTCCTCACCGTATGACCTAATTGTTTTGAGCTTCAATGTCCTCATCTGTAAAATGAGGGTAACGGCACCTGCCTTGCCGTTCTGATGTGAAGATGAAATGAGGTGACACAGGCAAACACCTCGCAGGATAACTGGCATCACCTGAGCCCTGGTGACCACTGGTTCCTCCTCTTCGTTCCCATTGGCCTTGGGTTATGAAGCCAGAATCAGAGGGTTGGTGTGATTTCTGAGAAACCAACCAAAGGATCGTGATGCTAATGAGGCTTGAAGCCTCAGACCGCATTAAAGGCCTCCGGGGCATTGGTAATGTGCCACATCTGACATGGCTCTAAGATTTGCGTCTGTTCCAGATGTCACATGCTGCCTCTCCATCACACTTTGGCATCGAATGACAAGATAGGATCTATAACAGGACGCTGGAGTGAGGCCAGCACAGCTGCCCTGAAACCCTGCCCCCTGCCCCCAGCGCTGGCAGGACAGGAGCCAAGAAGAGGTGACTGGGGGTACGGAAACAGCCTCCAAAGGTTTAGCTCACGCAGGAGGAACTGGAGCAGAGAAAGCAAAAGCAATACTACTAAGAGTAGTAAAGGAGCCCTGACCGGTTTGGCTCAGTGGATAGAGCCTCGGCCTGCGGACTGAAGGGTCCCAGGTTTGATTCCAGTCAAGGGCATGTACCTTGGTTGGGGGCACATCCCCAGTGGGGGAGTGCAGGAGGCAGCTGATTGATGTTTCTAACTCTCTATCCCTCTCCCTTCCTCTCTGTAAAAAATCAATAAAATTTTTTTGTTTGTTTGTTTAAAGAGTAGTAAAGGAAAGTCCTCCTTATAGAACACAGCCTGGCTGCCAGGAAGCCCAAGCAAGTTAATAATCCAACTTGATGGGCAGCCAGAAGACTTAAGGTAGCTCAATCAAAGTGTGGGCGTTATGCAGCCCAGAAGACAAAGACACATAAACAATAGCAGGTAACATGTGAATCAAGCGATTTAGCAAGTCAGATTGAGAAGCTATCGCTTGCCACGTCTCAGATTCCTAAGAGTTAACTTTCCCTCTGTCCCTTCTCTTCATCCCCGCTGCCCTTGCCCTCATTCAGGCTCATATCAACTCCTGCCCGTTCAGGGACACCTTAATTTTCTATATATACAACTCTCATCAAGTTCCTGGTGGCTCACCAAGTAAAGCCTAAATTTCCAAGCCAGACATTCAAAGCCCTCCATCATATGACCCCCATCTTAAACAGCCTGTTCCCTTTCAGGGTCCTTATGTTTCAGCCCAACCAAAATAGACTCACTCAGACCTTGGTGTTTTTCATTTCACTGTCTTTGCTTGAGCTGTTGCTTCCCAGGGATTCTCACATGCCCTTTGTGCGTGTTTCCCCAGGCTGCCATAACAAATGACACAACTTGGGCAGCTTAAAACAACAGAGGTTTATTCCCTCACAGTCCTGGAACCCACAAGTCCAAAATCAAGGTATTAGCAGTGTTGGTTCAGAGGGAGAATTTGTTCCACGCCTCTCTCCTAGCTTCTGCCGTCTGCAAATAATCCTCGTCATTCTTTGACTTAGGTCTGCCAACCTCTGCCCATGTCTTCAGATGGCCTTCGTCTCGCTGTGAGTCTGGGTCTCAAACCTCCCTCTGCCTTTCTCTGAGAAGCTCACCTGTCATTGGATTTGGGGCCCACCCTGACTCCAGGATTATCTCATCTCAAGAGCCTTAACGTAATTCCATCTGCACAGGCCCTTTTCTAAATCAGGTCACATTCACAGGTTCTGGGTAAATAGAGGACTCTTTTGGAGGGACCATAATTCAATCCCCTACATTCTTTTTGATAATTTAATTTAACTTTTTTCCATCACCATTTACCCGCTCTGTGCCCTTTCACCCTTCCCCACCTGCAATCACCACACTGTGTCCATGTCCATGAGTTCTCTCTTTTTTTTCTTTTTTGCTCAATCCCTCCACACACACCACACCCGCCGCCACCACCAGAGCTGCAGCCTGCTCTCTCTCTATGAGCTTGTCTCTATTTTGCTTTGTTTGCTCATTAAATTCCACATCTGAGTGAAATCATATGGTACTCATCTTTCTCTGACTGGCTTATTTCACTTAGCATAATGTTCTCCAGGTCTATCCATGCTATCGCAAAGGGTAAAATTTCCTTCCTTTTTACGCAAGAGTCGTATTCTGTTGGTAAATGTACCACAGCTTTTTTATCCACTCATCCACCAATGAACACTTGGGCAGCTTCCAAATCTTGGCCATTGTAAATAATGCTGCTATGAACATAGGGGTGCATGTATTCTTTCGTCAACCCCCCACACTGTTTAAGACTTTGCTCTATCGCTGCCTCCTCTGTGAAGTATGCCCTGATGCCTCTCCTCAGGAAGTAATCTTTCCCACCTATAACCTGCCAAGACATTTGATTGAATTCTACTTGGTGTCACTGTGTGTTTTCATGCAGGACTTACCTTCGAGTGAATTGCCTAACTTCCACAGACCTTGGTTTCCTCATCTTTGACACTGAGATGGTAATGACATCTACTTATAGCATTGTTTCGATAAAAAGACATTTTCGGGGACTTAAGTAAGTCATCAGTCAGTGCTATATCATCATTATCTTGATTCTTGCTGTTGTGTTATCTTCTTACCTACTATGTTGTAAGTTCCTTAAAGACAGGCCTATCTGAACCTCTGTGGAATCTAAGGAGTGTCTTGCACACGTCATGGATGAGTGGCCATGTGAGGGGGAAAATGACGTGTACGTTATCTTGAAATAAAACAGTGCACACGGAGGCATGCTGGGAAATGTTATAAGGAGAGGGAGCCCTCTATCCAACTCTCCATTAGCAGTGAAGTGCCCGGGTCTTCCCCAACTGTGCCGAGTCTCTTCTTAGTCACTCCTACGATATTTTTGCCAGCAGTTACTCCCTTTGGCTCACAAGAAGCACAACTTGGAGATTTGCCACGCAGGGGCCCTTCTGAGCAAGTACAGCGTATCTCGTTTGTGGATTTGTCATCATGACAATTATGTCTTGTTATTGCCATGGTTCCTCTTAGCACCGGCTTGACTGAGAAATAGAAAGGAGAACAGGGGAGGGGAGGGGGCTGACTCCTGGTTCAAGGGAAGAGTGACTCAGTGGCCCTCAGGAACAGGGTAGGTGTGCTGACTCACTTTGGCCTCCTCCCAAGGCTGCTCCCTCAAGGCCTCTCAGAGGCGTTCCCCACACCCCCAGGGGCTATTTGGCAAAGTTGCCTTCTGAAGGGCCGAGACTCTTGAGGGATGGTTCTGTGTTGTGTTTAAGGATAACTCTGAAATGTTCTAAAAGATTTCCACTATTAGAAATGAGGGCTGGTCGCCATTCCCACCTGGCGGCAGAGAGTAGTCCCAGCAGCTCACCACCATTGACTGGGCACTTGTTGTGTGCCAGGCACTGTACTAAGTGCTCTACTGTTATCTCATGTGACCCTGCCACAGCTCTAGGGCAGACCTATGATTAGCTCCATGTCACTGGGGAGAAAGCGAAGGCTTACAGATATGAAATAACTTGCCTAAAATCACAATGCTGGTGTGCAATTAAACAAGTATTCAAACTGAGGTCTAACTCTCATGCTCAGTCTCCCAACCACGGTACTCCACTGCCTCCTACCTGCATCCACACAGTGGGAAAGGCAGCTCTCACTCCACAACTGCAAAAATGAGGTGCCCTGGATACTGAAGTAGTGAATGAAATTAATAGTCTTCTTCTGACATTTCCCAGGTTAGAAACATTGAGACAGACCCTTCGCAGATGGGTGAACAGCTGAACTCGTAGAAGTGATACTTGATTTTGCATAATAAATGTAAACGTGTTTCAAGTTCCCACAGAATGTCTATCAGAATTCCGTTTTTAAATGCTAACTCTTGGGGAGGAAAGATGGTGTTGGAGAGTCATTCCCGGCCTGACTCTAATTACACAGCATGCAAGTGCAGACACGTAGGAAGATTCACATCGTAGCGAGGTGCGCACAAAGTGCAGTTCAGTGGGAAAACGGAAGCTGATGCCCTTACATGTACTTCCCCAAGCAAATATTGTAAAACCTCACCTGCTGAGTGTGGCAGGGGGCAGGGAGCCGTCATCTGGGATCAGACCTCCCCGGAGGTGTTCAGTTTGGGAAACAGCAGAGCCACTCTCTCCTGCCCAGAATCAGGACTGACGGATTTGGTTCTGTTTCCACAGAACAGTTGCCCAAACTGTGCTTATCACTAACACTTCCTATTTACAATATGCTTTTAAAAATAACGTATCCTTTCGTGTTGAAACTCTCTGATGGTAGATCTCCACCTGGAAAGAAAATAATAGGGATTAAGTCAAAAAAAGAAAAAAGGAACTTGTGAGGTTTTCATTCTTGTCTTTAATTTTACATTAAATTGAGCCATGTTCCTGGGAAAATTAAAATACAGTAAGTCTTCTTTATATCCAGTGTACAGTGCCACCTGAGAAGGAAGGTGGTGGCATTATTGGGGAGGCTGTGTGGTGCCACTGCCATTCAAGCTGTTAAAGGACTGCGGTTGGAGAGCCAAGGCTACAGTGACTAAGGAGGTTATTTTTGACGCTGCTCCTGCGCCTTCTCGATTAAGCCATTACACGGGCTCCTTCCCAGATGCTGACGCTGATGCTCCACGACCACTGAAAGGGGGAGGATGAGTTATTCTGAGATCTTTTCATTTCAAATGATTACTGAAAGGACAAGAATTCATCAAATTTTGATCTAGACAAGACCTTCAAGCAATGCTCAAATCCACCCCCATAATCTTTTGTTTGAAATCCCTGTCAGGAAACTGACAGCTCAGTGTAGAGATTAATCAAAATGAATGTCCATGGCTCCTAAGAGAAAGAGAAGGCTACATCTAGCAAAACTGCCACCAGATGAAAAAAATGTTCTCTCCTAACGTGGCCTCAAGAAACCTAATCCCATTTACGCAAAGTCTTGCCTTTCGGCTTTTCCCTGGGCAGCAAAATTGCCCTTCACATGTAACACCAATCAAGGTAGTAACAAGGTGGATTACTCTACAAACACTTGCAGCTGGTTTACCCACTATAATTTGCATCTCTTTGTATAAATATGTACAAATGTATTTGCATGGATTGGTACAGTGACTAATCCTATTTACTTTTGGAAGTACGTCCTGATCTCCAGCCGCAGAGAAATAGCCGCTTTTTATTTTAACATCTCAAGGGTGCACGGACCCCTTTGTTCTCCCGCTCCAAAAGCAGTTTGCTCCCCAACCCAGAAGATAATTTCCTTTATGGAGAGGAACGAGCGCCCCCTAGTGAAACAGTGTTTCCCAACATTCCTTCAACACTGACGTTCCATCTGTTTTTCTTTTCTTTTTCTTTTTGAAACACATTAGGGTTTTATTACTTTTTTTTTCAATATTATTCTATATTAGTTTCAGGTATACAACATAGTGGTTAGACAAATCATATACTTTACAAAGTGGTCCCCCTGAAATTTCAAGTAACCCCCTGGCCCATACATAGTTATTAAAATATCATTTCCTCCCCCACCCCCACATTGACCTCTCCCCCGCCATTCCCACCCCCAGCACATGCTTGTTTAAAGTATTACATATATCTCCTTTTTTTTCCATTGAACCTCTCCCCGCCATTCCCACCCCCAGCACATGCCCTCACCCCTCTAGTGTCTGTGTCCATTGGTAATGCTTATATCCATGCATACAAGACCTTTGGTTGATCTCATCTCAGTTTTTCTTGCCAGAGAATCTCCTGGACCAACAGTGGTGCGGAGGCCCAGTGCCTAGGACCTATGAGCTTTTCAAGGGTCAATAAAATTGAAAGCTGAGAAAAATCTACTGGCTCCAAGAAATGTTTTAGTTCCAAAACTGAAATTAGTAAATTTAACTATCTACAAAATGTGACATGTCAATTAGTCACAAACAATTCAACTTTTAAATAATTATGTATAAATTACATTTGATGTGGGTTCATTTTAATATTTTCTTTGATGAGAAACAGGGCCTCTTAAAATAAGAGTAAAAACCTCTTTTCCATAGAGTTGACCTCTCTTAAAGACTTCATGACCATTAACACGGTCCAACTATGCCTTGACATTACTCTTTTTAAAAATATATATATATTATTGATTTTTTACAGAGAGGAAGGGAGAGGGATAGAGAGTTAGAAACATTGGATGAGAGAGAAACATCGATCAGCTGCCTCCTGCACACCCCCCACTGGGGATGTGCCTGCAACCAAGGTACATGCCCTTGACTGGAATCAAACCTGGGACCCTTCAGTCCGCAGGCTGACGCTCTATCCACTGAGCCAAACCATAACCGGCGACATTACTCTTTAAAGACATTAAAAACCATACTTTATATGTGCAAAGTGCCTGGTAAAAGTTTACACATACTACCATTCAACTCATTTAATCTTTTTTAAAAAATGTATTGATTTGAGAGAGAAAGAGAGAGAAAAAGGGAGGGAGGGAGAGAGAGAATAACATAGATTGTTGTTTCATTTATTTATGCATTCACTGGTTGATTCTTTTTAAAAAAAATCATTTTAGAGAGAGTGAAGAAGGAAGAGAGAGACAGACAGAAACACTGATTTGCTGTTCCACTTATTTATGCATTCATTGATTGCTTCTTGTATGTGTCCTGACCAGAGATCGAACCCACAGGCTTGTTGAATCAGATGATGCTCTAACCAACTGAGCTTCAACTCATTTAATCTCTACAATAGTAAATTAAGAAAGGATGAATTAAAACTTTCAGATAATTTGGATATTTTGTTTTTCTCTTCCTTCCTTTCTTTCTTTCTTTCTTTTTTTTTTGCCCAAGTACAAAATATTACAAATTCTGAAGACAAAAATCAGAAACAAAACTGTTTAATAAGCACAGTTCAAATGAAAGCAAACTTCTAATTTGAAACAGCATATGTAGACTTTGATGGGAGACAATACATAGCATGTGGCTTCAGAGTCAAATACTTTGAATAAGAGCTATGTGACCTGGGACAAGTTACTCTCTGTGTGCCTCAGTAGTCTCAACTGTAAAATGGGGATAAAATAGTACTTATCTCACAGGGTTGTTGTGATGCTTAAATCAGTTCATATGTAGTTGTCCCAAAAACATGTATACACACTTTAACAGCTGATAGCTCAACTGATGTTTCTTTCTTTTCAGCCAGACTAAGCTTTTGTTGTTGTTGTTGTTGTTGTTAATCCTCACCCAATAATAGTTTTGTTTTGTTTTTTAATAAATATATTTTATTGATTTTTTACAGAAAGGAAGGGAAAGAGACAGAGAGCCAGAAACATCGATGAGAGAGAAACATCGTTCAGCTGCCTCCTGCACATCTCCTACTGAGGATGTGCCCGCAACCCAGGTACATGCCCTTGACCGGAATCGAACCTGGGACCTTTCAGTCCGCAGGCCGATGCTCTATCCATTGAGCCAAACCGGTTTCGGCCAATAATAGTTTTTTCATTGATTTTAGATAAAGTGAAAGGGAGGGAGAGAGAGAGAGAGAGAGAGAGAGAGAGAAACATACACTGGTTGCCTCCCGCATGTGTCGGAAATCGAGGCTGCAACCGAGGTACGTGCCCTTGCTGGAATAGAATCCCCGACCCCTCAATCGTGGGCCAACACTCTAATCACTGAGCCAAACCAGCTAGGTCCAGACTAAGCTTTGAACAAAGGAAATTCATCCTAAAATACTATTGGAAGTGTGAATATGCATTTTATGTAGTTGAAGTACAAACACTGCCTTTATAATTATTCAGTGTGTATACATTTTTGGGGGACACACTTTAACAGCTGATAACTCACTTAATTTTCACTCCTTTTCAGGTTTAACTGACTTGAAATAATGGGTAAAGCCAGGTTAAGCTTTGAACAAAGAAAATTTATAAATTAGACTTTTTTAAAAAATATGTTTTTATTGATTTCAGAGGGAGGAAGGGAGAGGGATAGAGAGAGATAAAAACATTAATGATAAGTGAGAATCATTGACTGGCTGTCTTCTGCACACCCCCTACTGGGGATAGAGCCTGCAACCCAGGTATGTGCCTAACCGGGAATCGAACCTGTGACCTCCTGGTTCATGGATCAATGCTCAACCACTTAGCACACCGGCTGGGCTCCACTAGACTTTTTAAGGGGATACATAAAAGATAAATTTTACAGTACAAAACCAGCAATAGTTGATGAAATAAGGGCATGCAAATACCGAATGAAATTATTCTTGATGTTTGTGATTCCATTGCTTCACGCTATCAGCAGTGCCTGGACCAAAACGATCATCAGTTTGAAAACAGGCATGGGCAAAATAAATTATTCACTTCTGTAGATTCTTTTAAATTTTAAAAATGAACTATATATTAATAAACACTGACTTTATAATCATTCAAAGTATGTATACATTTTTTGGAAGAACCCTATATATGAAACAATCAGAATAGTGGTTGGCACATAGTAAGAGTTCAATGAATACTATCAATTAATTATTCAGTCAAATCACATCAATTTTTTATTCTCAGAAATAGAGTAATTTAAGATTTTGGATAAGTCAATTCTCACCAAAACAACTGAAAACATCCACAAAAACAGTCACTTATCTTTTGTTTTGAAACCTCCTATCCTATATAATAAAGAGGCAATATGCAAATTGACTGTCATGCCCTCGCACAAAGATGGCCGCCCCCATGTGGTCACAAGATGGCCAGCAGAGGAGGGCAGTTGTGGGCGATCAGGCCAGCAGGGGAGGGCAGTTGGGGGCGACCAGGCCAGCAGGGGAGGGCAGTTAGGGGCAATCAGGCCAGCAGGGGAGGGCAGTTGGGGGCAATTGGGTAGGCAGAGGAGCGATTAGGCGTCGATCAGGCTGGCAGGAGAGTGGTTAGGGGGTGATCAGACTGGAAGGCAGAAGCAGTTAGGGGCAATCAGGCAGGCAGGCCGGTGAGCAGTTGGGAGCCAGCAGTCCTGGATTGTGAGAAAGATGTCCGACTGCCAGTTTAGGCCCAATCCCTATGTGGCAGTTGGGAATGACCAGGCAAGCAGTCTGACACCCGCTAAGGGGTCCCGGATTGGAGAGGGTGCAGGCTGGGATGAGGGGCAACCCCCCCCCCCAGTGCACAAATTTTCGTGCACCGGCCTCTAGTTTGTAAATAATTTCAAACTTAGAAAAAGTTGCAAAAATCAAAATAGTACAAGGAACACTCATGTACCCTTTACACAAATTTGCTTATTGTTAACATATTATTCATTTGCTTTGTCATTTGTACTGCAGATCACTTCAAATCTGGTTGTTAGCCAAATTCAATGACTTGCAGCTATAAGAATGAGGTCTCTGTTTCCTTGCTGGTTGTCAAATGTGAGCCATTCTCAGTTCCTACAGGTCACTCATTTTCCTTGAAACATGGCTTCACCCATTTCCAAAAGCAGTAATGAAGAATGACCACACGTTTCTGAATCTTCCTCCCAAGGAAGAGCCCCAGTTCCTTTTGAGAACTCACCTGATTAGGCAAGGCTCACCCAGGATAATCTATTCTCTTATTTTTTTTTAATATATTCTTTTTATTGATTTCAGAGAGGAGAGAGAGATAGAAACATCAACAATGAGAGAGAATCATTGATCAGCTGCCTCCTGCATGCCCCATACTGGGGATTGAGCTCGCATCCCAGGCATGTGCCCTGACCAGGAATCAAATCTTGACCTCCAGGTTCACAGGTCGATGCTCAACCACTGAGCAACACTGGCCAGGCTATTCTTTTTTTATAAAAAAAATTTTATTTGTTGGTTTGAGAGAGAGAGAGAAACATCAATTGTTGTTCCACTTATTTATACATTCATTGATTGGTTCTTGTATGTGCCCTAATCAGGGATCAAACCCACAAGTTTGGGATAGCAACTAAGCTACCTGGCCAGGGCTATTCACTTTCTTCATGTTAACTAATTTTGGACCTAAATTTCTGCAAAATCTCTTCACAGCAGCATGTAGCTTAATGTTTGAATAACTGGGAGAAGGTGTATATGCATCAGGAGGCAGGAATTTGGGGCCATTTCAGAATTCCACCTACCACAAATGAGACACTTTGTTAGTCTATGTGTTAGTTTGCTGGGAATAGCAAAATACCACAGACTGAGTCACTTAAACAACATAAACTTATTTTCTCACAGTTCTGGAGGCTAGAAGTCCAAGATCAAGGTATCAGCAGGTTTGTTTCTTCCTGAGGTCCTTCTCCTCATCTTGCAGATGGCCACCTTCTCACTGTATCCTCACATGGCCCTTTTCTCTGTGTATGCACATCCCTTCTCTCTCTCTCTCTCTCTCTCTCTCTCTCTCTTTCTTCTTATTAGGACACCAGTCATATTGGATCAGGGCTTCAACATATAAATTTGGGGGGAGGGAGGCACAATTCAGTCCATAACAGTCTAATAACAAAACTAAAAGCTAATATTTGAGCTGCTAGGTAGGTACTGTGCTAAACAATTTTTGTAGGCTATCTCATTTAACATAAATCATTAAATTATATATCATTATAAACATTATATAAAATTCCAGCTTTATCGAAATGTTTACTATTTTTGATTAGGAATTCTGTAAGATTTTTACTGTTATCTGATTCTTAGAGTGATGAGTCTAGATTACTATCATGTGCTTCCCGCACTCCATTCTGAGTACATTTTCATCCACCGATTAAGTTTTATTGATCATCTAAGAGCTTGGTACAAAGATACAAAGATGAGCAACCGAATTCCCTGCTCTCAGAGACAAAAGGCATGTTTTACATGCGTCTCCATGTACATTTTGAAATATCTTACATTTAAAAGTCAATTTTATGTATAGAACCATTCTGCGCTTTTAAGTTCTTATGGAAACTGAGGCGCTGAAAATTAAAATAAGGATTTCAAGAAAGAGGAAACTCCTGTGTATATTTGGTTTTCTTGAGCTGCCTCAACCCTAACTGTGCAGCGGCATTCTTTTCTGTGGGGCTTGCCTCAAGTCTCCGTGATTGGAAAAAACCACCTGGGATTTGAAGGTGAGAAACAATCGTAACATAAAAGCAATACATCTGACTGGGTAAGGTGCCTCAAATTCCTCTCTCTGCTCACGAGATGAAAAAAATTTTTCTTTAAAACAAAGAAAAAGAGAAACCCTTTATTTCCTTACAGTCCAAGCCGTTCACTTTTAACGCTCCTAACACGGAGACCTCTCCTTCAGGAGGCAAAGGCATTTGCAGGTACTGAAGAACATCTCCCCCGATTTGCAGGCCCAGTTGCTTCTCAGCTGTGGGCAGCGTGCGGTGATGGCACCTTGGCAAGGAGCCTCTTCCAAGCCCCAACCCCAGCCCCAGCCCTCCTCTGCCCAGTGGCCGTGGGCCGGTGTAGGTTCTGCATCCCCCCCTCCCTGGCTCATCATTCATTCACAAGCGCCGTCTGCGGGCGTGTGGACTGGGCGGGGCTGCGCCCCCG
>NW_005370635.1:992795-1001031 GCF_000412655.1 Myotis brandtii
TTCCTGCGCCCCGCGCGCCTGGTCGAACTCCGCCGTAGCTCGACCGACCTCGGCGCTTCCCCGCCTCCGCTCCCCAACCCCACCCAAGAGTGGGACCTCCGCGCATGGAGAGGGAAGAGCGGTACCTGGAGCTCTACCTGGACCGGTGCACCGCCCAGGTGAGCCTGGAAGCTGCCGCACCGACCCAGCGTCAGGGGCTGCGTCCCGCCCTAGTGCTTGAGCGCCAAGTCCTGCGCTGTCAGGGCTTTGCCTTCTTCATCTCATAAAACCCCTAGTGACCCTAAGAGATGGGCTTAATTATCTCCATCTCTCAGTTGAAAAAGTAGAAGCTTCGAGAAGTGAAATCATTTGCGGAAGGTTGCTAGCCAGACCTCGAACCTGGTCTACAGTGAATCCAAAATGTGAATTGGAGGCACCTGTGGCTGCTTTCCGTTTGTGATTCCTAAGTGTTGTTTTCTTCCATTTTAAAAATCTTTAGAGTCAAGTATTGTAGAAGAGAGAGGAAAGCGTCTTCAAAAAGAGAAAGGAAGGAAGGAAGGAAGGAAGGAAGGAAGGAAGGAAGGAAAGGAAGGAAGGAAGGAAGGAAGGAAGGAAGGAAGAAAGAAAGAAAGAAAGAAAGAAAGAAAGAAAGAAAGAAAGAAAGAAAGAAAGAAAGAAAAAGAGAAAAGGAAAGCAAGAGAGCAACTATGGGGACAGGAGGGCCTGGTGAAAGGGGAATTTAAGGTAGACAATGTAGGGCTGAGGTAGAAATAGTGACGTGCCATAGCCTTTAACATAGCAGAGGAGAGTCCACGCAGGAAAGGTTCTAGGAAAGATGAGTGAGTCATGGTTCTGCAAAAAACATTTTAAAAATAAGTTTCTTCAGATGTAAGGTCAAGGATGCAGTGAAGACACTATCAGTACATCCTCTGAGGTGTGTTCCCACAGGTAAACTCATAAAACATCCCCCTTCAATATCTTGTTGCCATTGCCTTAAATTTCTTGCGGTTTTTAAACGTGTTTACTTGTATTTTCAATTAATTTATTTTTAATTGAATTTATTAGGGTGGCATTGGTTAATAACACATTTCAGGTGTACAATTCTATAGTACATCATCTGTATATTGTATTGTGTGATCACCACCCCCAGTCAAGTCTCCTTCCATCCATTTTAAATTCCTGGTTGGAGTTTAGTTTCCTTGGGTGAGAGCTTTGCCCCTTGCTAAAACGCCACAGAGGAAGAAGAGGAGGCACTGACTGTTGCAGATATTGGTCCTTTAGTGTAAATTGGCTGATGAGGTCCTTCCCAGCCAGGACTGAAGAGGCGAAGGAAACCATGGACAGGAATCGGGGCCATCATCCCCACCTCACTTTTCTTAGGGTCAGTCTGTGTGGTGTGGGGGGGGGGGGGGGGGGGGAGGAAATCGGAGCTAATTATGCAATTCAAAATGAAATAAGGTCAAACATTGTATTTCAAGAGAATGACCGCGTTCATCAAAGTGTTTTCTTTGATCAATTAGTCACCCCTGCCATCTGCTGGACTTGTAGAACCAGAGCAATTGAATAGGATCTGGCCAGACTTTTTATCTTAGCGCAGGTAGCTTCGTCACGGAGACGATAGAAATGAAGAGGCATTCCTAACTATTCTGTTGTCAGAAGATCTTCTAAGCCTTAGAATCTAAGGCAGTGGTTCTCAACCTTCTGGCCCTTTAAATACAGTTCCTCATGTTGTGACCCAGCCATAAAATTATTTTCGTTGCTACTTCATAACTGTAATGTTGCTACTGTTATGAATCGTAATGTAAATATCTGATATGCAGGATGGTCTTAGACGACCCCTGTGAAAGGGTCATTCGACCGCCAAAGGGGTCGTGACCCACAGGTTGAGAACCGCTGAAGAGCATGGTTGCTCAATTACAAAATTGGGTTTAGAGTGGCAACTTACTACAGACCTAACTAAAGTAGGACAAGCATTTTATGAAAAAAAAAATGCTTTTTCTGGTCGTTAAGATATACTTTTCTGTTTCTGTCAGGTGTGTTGTGACACTAATAGAACTTCAGTGATACTTTGTGGAGAGAGACAGGTCAGCTGCAATGCATTGCCTCTCATCCTGAATACGTTGCCTGCTGGCCATGGCAGTAGCCCGGGGTTGTGACATCCTGTTCTGTTTGTTGTGTTTTGTCTGTCTGTTTTGGGAACCACCTAGGATGACCTCGCCCCACCTGGGTTGCCCCTGCTCAGCCCAGTTGCACCCTATGATGTCTACATATATAATTCATCCCACCCGGAGGCTGTGTTTAATCCACATCTTGAAGAAGTCAAAGAAACATCTGGTGGTTTCTCATCTGTGGATCTTAGCTTCCTACCAGATGAACTTACCCAAGAAAATAAAGACCAGACTGTCCTTAGAAGCAAGGGTGAGGATGAAGAAAATTGTAAAACTCAAAGTCCGCAAAGTAAACTGCTGTTATCCAGCCAACAGGACGTCGGTCTGGGCTCAAACAGCAGCAGTTCATCAAATTCCCACTCACGTCTGCACCCTGGTGATGCTGACTCTGTTCAGCACTCTCCTGAGAAACCAGACACCTTGCCTCTGGGGTCCATAGCTCCCATGACGCCAATGGCGCCTGTTTCAGAAGGTTCTGAGTTTGTGCCTCAACTACAGTAAGTGGTTTGTTGGGGCTTTTTAAATGGGTGGTGTTTCTGGATACATACTTTATATTTCTGAATGTCATGACCACTAATTTCAGGATAGTAATGTAGGAAGAGAATTTTATTATTTAGATTTTATTATTCTTGGTTTTATCAGTTCTTAATAGATTGTGGCTTTAGACAGATTGGTTTTCTGTAAAATGAAGCGATAATTCATGATCTCCTAAGAGAGCGTTAAGAATATATACATTATTGAAAGATTGCATTTCTACTAAGACACGGTAGTTGCTGAAAATTGTGGTTGGGGTTGGTTAAACATAAAAAAATATAAAGATGTAAAACTGAATTCTATTTGCAAATTGATTTGAATTGAGCTATTTTGAGACATAGTTTTGAAAAAGATTTAGCACTTAATTTTAGTCAACCAGTCATAACATTTTAGGAAAAACTATTTTACTTTAATACCTCCCTTTGAAATTTTTACATTTTACCATGTTACTAAGTATTTAGAATAATTCTCCCTCTAACAGGGGTGGGGAACCTTTTTTCTGCCAAGGGCTATTTGGATATTTATGACATCATTTGAGGGCCATACAAAATTAGCAACTTAAAAATCATTCTGCTATATTTGGTCAAACATTTAATTAACTCACCCCTAATGACGGTCAGACCAAATGATTTCTCGGGCCTGCTCTACAAAATCACTAATGTACAACCTATGAAGTGAGGAAGTTAGTTTCAATTCTTTTTCAATTTTTATATCCTATATAATTTTCTAAGTTGACTTATCCCTTTAGGAATATAGTTTCCACTGCAAACCTTGCCTGTAAATTGGATCTGAAGAAAATAGCTTTGCATGCAAAAAATGCAGAATATAACCCAAAGGTAAGCTTTCTCAACAGTTAGCTTCCTCTTAGATTTACTTACTTCTATATGATCAAGATATTGATTTATTTCTTTGTTTTATTTTTTAAAAAGAGAATATGTGTTAGTGGAAATCTTCGGGCAGTGGTTCTCAACCTTGGCTGCACATTAGAATCACCTGGGAATCTTTTTAAAATCCTGATTTCTGGGCCTCATCCTCCGGAAATTCTGTTTCTTTGTTACTAATGTTGTGGCCTCACCCCATAACAAAGAAACAGAATTTCCGGAGGATGAGGCCCAGAAATCAGGATTTTAAAAAGACTCCCAGGTGATTCTAATGTGCAGCCAAGGTTGAGAACCACCGTCTTATAAGAACTCTTGTGATTATATTGGTCCCACCTGGATAATCCAGGATACTCTCCCCATCTGAAGATCCTCAACTTAACTACACCTGCAAAGCCTCTTTTGCCACATCCTATGTAATCCTATATAATAAAAGGCTAATATGCAAATTGTCCCCTTGAATCCTACAATAGTAAGAAGAAGCTTGAATTTTACACTTTAAACAATTAACTTTCTCAAAGAAGAGAAGCTGTAACTGGAAAAATACCCAAGTGCCAGCTAGGCAGGACAACATTTAGAAAAATTATTTCTAAAAATATGATATCATTTTAAAAAAACTTAACACCCCCCATAGTCAGGCTGAAAATAGTGATACTGAAATGAAAAAACCTTCTGAATGAAAATGGAAAGATTTTAACTTTTAGGAATTGCTCAATTATTGCTTTATTCAGAATAGAGAATGAGATTATTTTTTAGAACTTCAAAACAGACTGAGGCAATTAACCTTTTGAGTTACCCAAAGGCAGTGGTTCTCAACCTTGGCTGCACATTAGAATCACCTGGGAATCTTTTTAAAATCCTGATTTCTAGGCCTCATCCTCCAGAAATTCTGTTTCTTTGTTACTAATGTTGTGGCCCCACCCCATAACAAAGAAACAGAATTTCTGGAGGATGGGGCCTAGAAATCAGGATTTTAAAAAGATTCCCAGGTGATTCTAATGTGCAGCCAAGGTTGAGAACCACTGCCTTTGGGTAACTCAAAAGGTTAATTGCCTCAGTCTGTTTTGAAGTTCTAAAAAATAATCTCATTCTCTATTCTGAATAAAGCAATAATTGAGCAATTCCTAAAAGTTAAAATCTTTCCATTTTCATTCAGAAGGTTTTTTCATTTCAGTATCACTATTTTCAGCCTGACTATGGGGGGTGTTAAGTTTTTTTAAAATGATATCATATTTTTAGAAATAATTTTTCTAAATGTTGTCCTGCCTAGCTGGCACTTGGGTATTTTTCCAGTTACAGCTTCTCTTCTTTGAGAAAGTTAATTGTTTAAAGTGTAAAATTCAAGCTTCTTCTTACTATTGTAGGATTCAAGGAATTCCTACCCCGCTTCAAAGTTTAATAAAATCTATTCTTTCTTGTGTCCTGCTAAGGCCAGGCATCCCATATCAGTGGCCTATTTCCCTAGGAAATGGATTTGTTAGTTTGATTTACATTTAATGATTTGGCAGGCTCTGTGCTTAGGAGTACAAAGTTGAGTAAGACCTGGGAAAAAGTTCACTGTCTTGGGTGGTGGAGGATTATGAAGTTAGATGAAAAAGACCACTTTGGTAGGAACCCAGAGGACCTTGCCAGCATCGACTCTTTATAGACGATTTGTTTTTTGCTGTTGTGGTATTGTCATTGCTGACATCTGAATCCAAATGTTACCTGAATGGTACCCAAATGCAATATAGCTTTCCTTTTAATATTTCACATAGCTGGACAGAAACACAAGGCTCTTTTAGCTGCTGCAATGATTGACCATACTTTTGAGCAGTCAGCACTTTAAGCATATTTTATTCTCTACCATCCTCAGCTCTCCCCTCATTTTTCTTCAGGGTATAGGACGTGTCCAAACTTGGACTTCACAGCCAAAGAACTTGTCTTGCACTTAAGCTATCATTAGAATGTGACAAAATGGTACTGGGTGAGAGTACTATCTGTTTTTGTTTGTTAATCCTCACCTGAGGATTTCTTTTTCCTATTGATTTTTAGAGAGAGTGAAAGGGAGGAAAGGAGGAGGAGAGAGAGGAGGAAGAAACAGAGACAGAGAGAAACATTGATGTGAGAGAGAGATGCATTGAAAGGTTACCTCGTGCATGTGCTCCGACCAAGGCCAGAGATTTAACCTGCACGAGTCCTTAACTCCGAATTGAACCCAAGACCCTTTGGTGCGCAGACCAACACTCTAACCACCGAGTCATACCAGCCAGGGCAAGAATGCTATCTTTTTAGTAAACACCAGGAAATCGTTAATAGGACTTGATCAACTGTATGTATTTCTGACTCAGGGTTCTTTTACTATCTGCTAACACTTCAAATCTGCACTTGTCAGCCCCACCTTGGTCCTGTGGAGTAGATCTGACCCGTAGAACTTGAAGTCTTCTTGCATAGTACCCAGGCCAGTTTCCTTCCCAACTTCAAGGGAGAGTGTGGGGCAAGGGGCGAGGAAGAGAAGGGCAAGGGAGTGTCTGTATAGGACCAGTAGGAAGAGCAAGCAGGTCACTAAGTGACATGACAGTATGCAGGCTAGTGGCCCTCAGCCCTCCCCTGCATCTGCCCACCTGGAGGGCTTGCCTGTGCTCCTGGCCTGTGGACCACTCTTGGAGAACTGCTATGGCAGGCGAGAACTTGACGAATCAATTTTTTGTCATTCGTCTTCAGCATGCCTATCAATATACATATTCTGTTCTTTGTTTTGGCTGCTATGCAGTACATTCTTCAGTCTGGCAAGTCTGTAACATTCCTTTTCAGTTTTTTCAAAGATACTTTGAAATAAAGAGGTGGTTTTAGATCTCACCTTTAACATTGCCTGTGGAATGTTGGAAGTTAAATAACCACATAGTTTCCCTGTGTGTGAAATGGGGATAATCATGGACTTACCTGAATCCTGTTATGAGGATAAATGAGAGAAACCTTGTACAGCTCTTAGAATAGGGCCTGGAACATATCGGGCCCTCAAATTTAGCTTCATGACCCTCTTTGTTATTTAACCTTAATTGTGGGCAGAATAGACCCAGACATTGTTTAGTTTTCCCATCCAATCTCAGTTTACTCAAGACTGTTTTCATCCCAGCTCAGCTTTTCAACTGGAACAGTGTTGGCTCTAGCAGAGGCTAACTGTGCTTTTGGCTTCTGTGTATAGAGGTTTGCTGCTGTCATAATGAGGATCCGAGAGCCCAGGACAACAGCCCTCATATTTAGCTCTGGGAAAATGGTCTGCACAGGAGCCAAAAGGTACGAGGAACACCCCCCACCCCCATCCCTACTAGAGGAAGAATTCAGTATGCAAAGTAAGGAAGGATAACATTATTGTCCTAAGACACATGGAAAAGCAAAATACTTGGCTAAATAAAGAGTTAAATTCATGCAATGACAAATTTTGGGTTAAAAACATTCAGTCCCATAATGCTGACTTCTATCCCACTTTACAGTCCCCTCTTGAACTAAGGGGGCTTCACTAGGCTGTTACAGCTTGTTTTTAAGGTACAGTAAAAAGAAAATAAGCTACCATAGGGATAAAGCCTGTTGTACACCCAGGGATGTAGTTTTCGTGTATTTCCCACATTGCCAATAAATGGGTAGGACTTTTTACAGGAAGGGAATTAGCTGTTTCTTGACCATTAGCTTGAGCATTAACTCAGGAGGCATCTCTTAAAAGGCTCGTCTTCCCAGGACCTCATGCAGAGGCAGCCGTGTGCTGCGCTGATGTAGAGCCTGTCACCAGGAAAGTGTAGCGGGGAGCTGCTCCTCCTCCTGAGTATTCAAGATGAGTAGCAAATTGGCCTCCTGAAAGGCTGTGCCAATTTCCCCTCATTCTAGAGATGCACTGAGTGTTCATTTTCTCCAATGAACACTGGTGTTCATATGTTTTATATTTGCCAAATTGATTGGCAAAAAGCTATGTTGTTTTAATCACATTTCTTTGATTTACTAGTGAGACTAATTTTTTTTAAATATATTTTATTGATTTTTCACAGAGAGGAAAGGAGAGGGACAGAGTTAGAAACATCGATGAGAGAGAAACATTGATCAGCTGCCTCCTGCACACCTCCTACTGGGGATGTGCCCACAACCAAGGTACATGCCCTTGGCCGGAATCGAACCTGGGACCTTTCAGTCCGCAGGCCGACGCTCTATCCACTGAGCCAAACTGGTTAGGGCGAGACTAATTTTTCATAAGCATATAAACTGCCTATTGTTTTCTGCCCAATATTCTTTGAAGATATTTGTCTTTTGCCCAATATTCTGTGAAGATATTTAAGTATTTTCACCATTTTATACTGTAAATATTTTTCTCAGATTAATGTTATGGTGTTTTATAACTTTGGGTTTTATTTTTACACAATGAAAATATTTTCATGCATAGTTAGTCTACCCAATTTTTTTCTTTACAGTTTCAATGTTTGTCTTCATGCTTAGGAAGGCATTCTTCATGTACAACATTATATAAATATTGACCTCCATATATTTTTCTGGCCTTTTTCAGGTCCTGCTTTGCACTGAGGAAGGGAAGTAGATATTTCGATGCCTCTAGAGCAGCGGTTCTCAACCTGTGGGTCGCGACCCCTTTGGCGGTCGAACGACCCTTTCACAGGGGTCGCCTAAGACCATCCTGCATATCAGATATTTACATTA